>NC_080080.1:9054576-9382835 GCF_949987535.1 Balaenoptera acutorostrata | reverse complement strand
CATGTTTTCATCACTTTAACATCTTATTCTAGGCGTTTACCACCAATACTGCCCCCCCAAATAAGTTGAGAATCACTCATTTATAAAAGTTCAGAACAGAGAATCAGACTAAAATACGCAATATACTATATACCTTAGATTCAAAGAAAATTGCTGGGTGTGGGCATTTATGCACAACCTAAAAGTTGAGAGTTAAGTTTTATTTGGGGACCTTGCTGAGGACTATAGCCCGGGAGACAGCCTCTCAGATAGCTTTGAGGAACTGCTCCGAAGAGGTAAGGGAGGAGCCAAGATATATAGGAGTTTTTGGCTGGAAAAAAGCATGTAGTCAAACATCAAAAGATCACTGCCAATCACAAAGACCAGACATCTCAGGTTGATGATTTTAGTGCTTTTCTATGCATGGGAAGGTGCAAGGATCTGGGTGCATTGAAATTATTCCTTAGATATGCATCTTAACTGTCTAGGGCCAGTATCCAAAGAACAGAATGCTCCCTGTTTTCCTCCACCCTGAATTCCCCTCAGGGCGCACCACTGTAGGCGACTGCAGTGGCTGATGGCTTGATCTTGCAGAACTGGAATGGCAGGCAGCACTCCCTGTCCACAGCTTCTTTGATGCCTGTTAATTGTAACAGTAAACATCTGCCACTTTATATCTGTTGTTTTTACTAATACTCCCCACAGTCCTGAAAAGTTATGTAGATCCTTTCCTCCCACCCACCCGCCCCAGGTAAAGACACTGAGGCTTAGAGAAGTAAAGTAACTTGCTGAAGTTTATCCAGTTAGTGAGTGGAAATAATCAAAATTCAAATCCATAACTCGTGTTCTTAAAAGAAATGTTGCTAGAGACCACCATGTTACATTTAATCACACTATCATAACTATGTGGGTTTAATATTTTAGAATAAGTATTATGACTAATTCGGTTTCATTGGTACTGCAGCTACTACTAATAATGTGTATTTATTAAGCCTTACTGCTAATAGTTATTTACTGAACACTTACGGTGTTCTAGGCACTGTGCTAAGTGCATTCTTTCATTTAGTGTTTACAACAGATTTTTAAAATACGTAGTGATTATTTTTACTTTACAAATGTAGAAACAGATGCACGTAGAAGTTTGGTAATTTATCCAAGGTCACCTAGTTAGGAAGTAGTAGTTTTGGGTACCTTACGGTGATACAGAGAAATGAAATAGACTTCTTAGTGTACCTTCAGGGCTTTCAGTTTCTATTTGATATATTTCCTCTTGTTAATTTGCCTCATTCTAACTAGGAGATAGAGAAAAGAGTTTGTATTCTTGAGAAAAGAAACAAAATAAGCAATATTATATCTCAGTTTCCATTGTTCCTTCACTTTGACCTTAGTACAATAAGAAAAAGTTACAAGAAATGCAAAGGAGCAAGAAAATACAGAAAAAGAATAAGCAGCCCCACAGATGATTGATCCAATTATTGGAATTAGTAGACAATGACCTTTAAAGAACACACACACATATCAAAGAATTTAAAGGAAAAAATATGTATATTTTAGGAGAGAAATGGAAAGTCTAAAAAAGAACCAAATTTTAGTTCAAGAACTGAATGTTGTAATATCTGAAAGAAAAAAAATGTCATTGGATGGGCTTAATAGTATATTGGACGTTATAGAAGAATTCGTATATATTGCTCATAGGAGTATAAGTTGGTACACTTTGCAAAACTTCGGCAGTGTCTTATAAAGTTAAACATATACCTGCTCTTGATCCTGTAATCCCATATCTCAGTATTTGCCCAGAGAAATGAAAACTTAGATTCACAAAAAGACATGTACATGAATGTTTTAGCAACTTTTTTCATAATTACCAGATGTCCATCAACAGGAGAATGGAGAGAGAGTAGACAAATGGTGGTACTCTTAATATAGTGAAATACTATTCAGCAGTAAAAAGGAACACATTTTGGGGGTAAATTTTAAAAAATGCATTGAGCAAAAGAAGTCAAACATAAACGAGTATAGCTTGTATGGACCATTCCTATAGGCTGTATAGACCATGTGAAATTCAAGAACAAGTGACACTAACCTTCAGTGACAGCTATCAGAACATAGTTACTGTTGGATGTGGGTGTATGTGTATGGGTATGTGGGAGTAGGGAGAGATTGGTTGAGGACACAAAGGACCTTTTTTGAATGATGAAAGTGTCAGTATCTTTATCTATGGTAGAGATAAGAATGAAGTAATGAATTGAGGGAAGAACATTGGTATCATATGACGAAAGATCAGTTTCCGAAACTGATAAAAGAAAAATATCTGAGTAGAAATACAGGCAGTAGACTCAAATAGACTATTCACTTTAAAAGAAACACAGAATGGTATGTGGCATTAGTAGTAACCCAAAATGTGAAAATAAAAGAAAGAATGAATTCCCTTTTGCCTGCCAGAGTGCCAAAGATTAAAATAACAAGAAAGAATGATTATACCCAATATTTATAATGGTGTAAGAGGATGGGTACACTCAGATGTTGAAAGTATGAATTGCCAGTATTATGGCAATGTGTACCAGTCTCAAAAATGTAAATACACTTTGATGCAGAAATTCTGTGTGGAAGACTATAAACCAAGGAGACAGGATAAAATTATGTATAAGAATAGACCTGTCAGCATTACTTATGATAATGAAAAATGAAAATGAACCTACATCTGTCCATTGAAGTAAATCAATTATAATATATCTATATATTGAAGTACCATGCGGTGGTCATCAAAAGAAGTTAATATATGTATATATAAGATTTTTTACTAGTGAAACAAAGCAAGCTTACATGAGTGGGTATAGCGTAATCCCACTGTAAAAATTATGTATACATATATTCAGAGGAGAATGTCTAGTGTATGCTTAAAGACAGCTTGGTAGCACTGTGATCTATGTGCCACGCCAGCTTGTAGCTGGCCCGCAGTTCCGTCGCACTGATCCCTGCGGTGAAGGAGACTCTCTGCTGCTGGCAGGTAGTAACAGAGTGCTCTGTGACGTGAACAGCTTTGCAATTCACCTGTTGACAATGCCTCGCTCTTTTACAGCCCTCCTCCCAGTCCATCAGGAACACTGACCATTACTTCTGGGCACGCCCAATACCAGTCTGTCCCAGTCTACGAGATGAAGTTTCCAGATCTGTGTGTGTACTGAGTGGCTCACGAAGACCTCAGCATAAAGCCTAAAACTTAGGGCCAAGCTGAGTTTTCAGGGTTTACTTAATGTGTGTTAACATACTTCTTGAAAATTATGATGGAATTTATCTTTAACAGAATGCTTGGCATATCAGATTAGATATTTTGCAGCTATATTATATGATTTAGAGTACTTTTGAAGATAGGTTTATGCCATGTTAATTTTTTTTTTTGAGGTTCCTGATGGCTTTTAAAATTGAACGTATATTGGTCTCACATTAATTGTTAAATAGTATATTTAAAAATTTTCACAAACATGTAATTTAAAAAAAAATTAAGCCTTCAGAGGGTTGAAGATGTATGAAGTGTCTACTGTATTTCTTAGACATCTACGCAACTGCTTAAAATTAGAATTGCTGTTGTTTTTCTTTATCTGCGAAAGCAAAAACATACAAATATATTCCTAATCCTGGAGCTGCAAAACTGTTCTGTGGCTCTTTGTCCCCATGTTGTAGATGTCGTGGTGGGCATCCCTCTGTTCGTTCACTGTAACAATATGTGACAGTCACTCCTCAACTTGTTTGTGGAAATGACATTTACTGAGTAATATTGCTAGAATATGACCCTAAAATCTCCGACTTTAAAGTGTCTAGTTCTTGTAATACTGTGTTTTCTGCCAAAAGTTTGACCGTTCTACTTGAGAGGTCTTAGAGCTTGCTCTTGGAGTACTGAACTGTGCAATATTTTTTACATCATTAGATGTATTAGTTTACAGATGATGCTTTGAAATTATAGTAGCATTTTGCTGTGGCCCCATTAATTAAATGAGCTATTATTTAGTACAGGAAAAAAAGACGCTTAAAACAGCTACGAGTTCACCTGTGAAGAGCGTGTACGTTTTGATTTCTGTTGAGAGCATATTAATTTACATTTTAATATTGTGCGGTTTTTAAATCCTCATAGTCAAAAAATGCCCCAAATGGACTTTCAGTTTGTAAGATTTGACCTGCACCTTGTATGCATCTCTGTTTAGGATTTGTGATATTACATTTGAAAAGAGTGCCTATGGGTTTAGCAATCAAGTGTGCTACAGATCGCCAATTTAAGCTTGTGTTGATTTAAGCTACCAAGATTACATGTGCTGACAGACTTAAATTCTTAAAATTGTGTACATTTTAGTGAATTCCATCACATGGCAAAAATGAACAATTTTCTTTGCAACTCATAAAATTCTTTTAGGACATTTTTATAAAATAATCCGTTTATAATTCTACTACCTTTTCAGATTTGATTCCCTTTTACATAAAACAATATACATATCAAAAATTGTAACCCAAAAAACAATTGCATTATTAGCTTTAGATTTTGTTTGAAAAATTGCAGTGAAGAAAGGCATGTTATTACTTGGTGTTTACAATTATTTGGGCACCTTTAGTAGAAACAAAAAAGTGAGGAAGTAATAATAGAACAAGCATACTCAAAATTTTTTTGAATATTTAAACCAAAGTACAGCATCTTGAAACATCCTGCAGAAGATCCTAGTCTTTTTAAACCTATTAAATGATACTCAAGCATCCTGGGTGGTTTACTCACTGTAGATAAACAAGGCATTGTTTTCCAAGTGATAGTGCAGTCACCACCTGGGGGGTTAAATGGCCCCATTGCAGCTGTCACTGTAACTTTACCTCTTGACCAGGTAAAATGTTTCACCATCTAATAGGCCAAGTTTTATGTTTTTTTAATTTCCCTTTTTTTCTTCTGTATTTCTAAAGAAAGATTGTGTAAAAATCTAAGCAGGGGGACATGCAAAAACAATCATCATCCACTTGGATGTCATTTTATAGATTAACACTGTGTGCTTTTGTATGAAAAAATATATATAATTTAATAGTATAAGAAAAGAAGATATATATTCATTTGCACTCATGCAAAACAAACTTTGCTCTACAAAATTTCATGTTTCTCTGTGATTTAAAAATGCATGTATAGCATGTAAAGGAAGACCATTTCAGTTAATGTTTATCACACCTCTCTTTTGGTCTGTTTTGTAAACTGTAGATTTGGGTTTTGGGGGATTTTTTTTCCTGTAGTAGTTGTTTTTAAATCACAGTAGACTTCTGTATATCCTAGATTACTGAACTGGTCTTGTTAACAACGATTCCCAAGAAATGAGGGGTCTTTTCTTAGGCTTTCTGTCCCTTCCAGGAGATTGCAGGAGATCCTGCACGTCATAGGTATGCCTACTATATTACAGCCAGTTTGGATACTGAAAGTTTAGGATGTGTTGAAATTCACTGTATTGCTATATTTTTGTAGATATTTAAAACTCTTAATAAAAACTGTTAATCATTCTCTTTTCGCTGTATACTGTTGCTTATATCATTCATTTTTTTCCTTGACATTGAATAGTTAACATTGAAATGTTTCTCCTATACTTGTGTTGTCTTTGCTTATACAGTCATTGGAGTTAACCTAAACACACACACACTTCCTTAATACTTCTGAACTCATTATCTTTTAGAATCATAATACTGTACTTAACCAGCAGTTAACTTCCCCTTCCTCACAATATCTCTTTTCTTCCTTTCTGAAAATGGTACTAATTTGTTTTATTCATACCAATATATGTACTAAATGTAATGAATTGAGTTTTTTGAGATGTAACAATTCACTGTGCAATTCATATGTAAGCAATAAAACAAAATCAAATTACTTCTGTATAAGTACATTTTTGTAATAGCCATTACATTTATTAAATTAAACGTATTCACTATTTTGCTTTAGTTAAAAATGAAGAACTTCAGTGAAAATCAAGCTGCCAAATGGATTCATCCTCACATACGTTGGAAGAATCAGAACCATAACTGCAGTTGTGGTAAGATACAGCTAAGATTAAGCTCTTAGCGTGTGCTTGCGAAAGCACGGTTTCCACCTCTGCATCAGTCTTACTGTTTGTATTTTCAACCCTACCCCTTTGCTGTATAAGTTACATGAAGCCTCTCTCTAAAAAAATAGCTCCTCTGTAGTACCCTCTGCCACCTGGTCTGCTTTCCTACCGCTGGCAGGAAAGCCCACCATAGCCAGATGGGCTTCAGGGACTTCCTTTAGGAGTTTAGCAAAGCAATGAGGAGCACGGGCTCTGGCTTCAAATCCCACCCTGCCACTTCCTGGCCGAGTAGCCTTAGGCAAGTGACTGAACTTTGAGCTTTGAAGTCTGTAAAATGAGGATAGTATGTTCTGCCCTCAGAGGTCATCTGTTGAGGGGTAAATGAATCACTTAGAAGAGGTTCCTCGTGTCATGCCTACACGGCACAGACTAGACACTGAGTCAGTGTTTGTCATTAATAATCCTTGAGTTCACTATGCATAGCGTCTTAAGCAACCTGGACAGCTGTCTCAGTTCTGCAGTCTTAGGCCAGTCACTCCAGTTTTCTGAACCTGTTTTCTTTAGGTGTAAAACGAGCAGCCTGTGTGATACACTATCTCGTGTGTTTTCTTTTCAGCTGTAATTTGTTGCGTCCTGTTCTCTCATCTGATACATAAGTTCACATGAATGAAAAAGCAGAGCCGGTGTGCAGCATCAAGCTCTGCCTCTTAGTTTTGCTATATTACATTCGCCTTGTACTTACACTTTGAGTCACAGGCAGACTTAGGGAGCCAGTAACTTAGCCTAGGTTCTCCCAAAGCAGAGCCTCAGACAAAGGCTTACATGTAGGAATTGCTCTGGGAAGTGATTCCAAGAAACACCAGCAAGGGACTGGACCCGTGAAGTGGAATGAGAAAAAGCTCATTAAGAGGGTTTATTTATGAATTGCCAGCACCATAGGTGACTGGAGATCCATCCTACTGGACAGTCTAAGGAGTCTCATGAAATAATCTCAGAACTGTCCACCCAGGTGATGAAAGCTGGGGAAGCATGTATCCTCGGCTTCTGTTCTTCATGGTCAAGGGTGGCCCTGTTGACATTAACTCCCCCGCGTTTTTGGATTGTGTGTGCTTGCGTGCTGGGCAGTTTCCCAAGGTGTGCCGTGCCTTTTTCTCAGAGAAGTCCTGCGTCCCATGCACGAAGTGTAGACGTACAGACGGCAGGCATTGTCAGATTCCACCCCCACGCATGAGGCAGGTTGAAGCCTGTGTGCAACTGGTTATCACGGCAGGATCTGGAGTAAGGTAGGGCTGGATGATGTGAAGTCAGGCAGAAGATATCCAATATAGCACCACCTAGTGTGGTATTTAAGGACAAGACTAAATCTAGGAGCATCAGATTTATAATTTCATGTTTTGACCATCTTAGTTTAATGAGTCAAGGGAGAGATTTTTTAAAGATGGGAGACTCTAGGGATTGTTTGCATGCTGATTAGAATGATACAGAAGAAGAGAGGGATGAATTGATATAGAATAAAAAGGAAATATTTGCAGGAATCAAGCCCTGGAAAAGGCAATAGGGGGGTACTGTACCCAGAGCATAGGTGGAGGGATTGACCTTTGATATGGATAAGGAACACTTTTTTCATTGAAACAAGAAGGAAGACAAAGACCGCCGGTAATCTTGTAGCTTTGGTGGCTAGAAGATCAGGACATTCCCACTGGAAAACTTCAATTTTCTCAGTGGAGTATTAGGTGAGGTCATTGTTGCTATGTGCCTTGCATTTCTGCATGTCTTGTGAACAGAGACACTATCTTTATTCTGGATTATCTTTTTTTAAGGATATAGTACATCCTACAGACTTGGAACACAGAGATGGCATCTCCCTTTGGAGCCCAGGACAGACATGCTTCTTGTCCTGTATAATACAGATAATCTCTTTTCTGGGGTAAAATGCAGGCTTGTGGCCAATTATAAATATTTTAGGTTCCCTATGTAATGAAACCCACCCTGTGTGTAGGTGTTACCTGACCCTCTTTGCATTGGCCCAGGGCTTGAGGAACCAGCATAAATACTCATACTCAGGCTACTGCCATTACTGTAAGTAATAAAGTCCTTTGTCTCTGACCCAAGCATCTCGTATGTTCTGCCAGCATCCATGAAATGCAGACCAACTTGTTAAGTTACAAATAAGGTAAAATCTCAGACCCTTCCGCTCTGGACAATTCTCAGCTGAGAGCAAGGGGAGGTGTGGAAGGTTTGAGGAGAGGAGGAAAGGGACCAAACAGTTGCCTTGGAGAGCAGAAAACTCAGCTTACTAAGAAGAGGTTGAGCGTCCATTTGAGGTTTTTGTGGTCATGAGCTTCAAGCGAAGTGGGTCAGCTCAGTTGCTTTTGTCCTTCAGCAACATTCAGCTGCCTCAGGTGAAGGTGTGGAGAAGGCAGGCGGTCACCATACCTGTGGGCGGCCCAGCACGGTGACGGCCATGGGAAGCGGACACTTGGCACACACCTGCTGGGTTGAAGGAAGGGAGTGCCATCGGTGGCACGCCTCGCCTTGACCGCTGTAGTGCCCGCGGGCTGATTGCCGGCCACTCTCACCTGCATTTCTTTGCCTAAAGGCTTCCTCAGCCGCCGGAGCCTCCGGCCCCCAGGTGCAGCAGGCAGGAGACATCGCCCTCCACGGGAGTAGAGACTGATCTGATAGAAGGTGATCTGTCTCCTCTCCCGGGTGTGTGTGTGTGTGTGTGTGTGTGCTATGCGTATTCTACTTCCAGTGGCAACTGCCTTGATAACGCAGCTTTCACTGGCTACCGTTCCTCTGCCGTCTTATCTCTTTGCTCTCCCCTCAGCGTTTCCTGCACTTTCCAAATAAACCACTTGCTCTCAAGTCTTTGTCTAAGGGTCTGCTTCTGGGAGGACCCAACTTTAAGCTGTTACTTAAAAGGTCACATTATTCAAAAGATTCCAATGTGAGGGACTTCCCTGGCGGTCCAGTGGTTAAGACTCCACGCTACCACTGCGGGGGGCAAGGGTTAGATCCCTGGTTGGGAAACTAAGATCCCACATGCCATGCAAAAAAAAAGATTCCAATGTGTTGGATTCATCAAAAGGTGCTCATCAGGTGATTTCGCTGGCAGGTAGGGAAGGGTATCAGCTGCTGGCTTGGCACCACGACCTTTTGATTTCTTAAGGTTTTCAATTCTTTAACATCAGGATTGTTCCGCACCATGAGAAGGTCACGAACACTCACTCTTCAGAGGCTCTGCTTTCCCGCCTGTCTGAGGAGCAGGCAGGGACCCTGTATCTTCTCACTGCAGGACACGTGATTTATGGGAATAGAGAACCAAGGATGTGATGTGAACTATAGTTCGTGTCCTTATCAAATATTGAAGGGGATTCCGGAGGCACATTGCCTTTTTGCCTGATGCACAGTAAAATCTCAATAACTATCAGATGGGTGGGTGAGTGGATGGATGGAGGGATATAATTTCCGTTTTTTTGTAATTCCCATTATATTTGTCTGTGTCCGAGTGGCCATTGGCATCCCCCAAACTTCCAGCCACTGGGATAAACCCTGTCATTTTTTTAAAAATCAATTTAGTATTGCCAGACCCACGACAGGGTTATCAGCGATTCTTCATGGAGGTGGCTGAGGCCATTCTCCTAATAACACACCGGAGAGCTGTCATCTCCGTGCTTGGCATATGTCTTTGGTGGGTTATTGGTGACCCATAGGTTATCTCATAAGATTGATTAAACATACTCCCTTCTGTATTTTTTTAATAGAAGAAAAAGTAGCTTTCAGTGATTGGGGAGTGGAGATATCTTTCCCCCTCCGTTCCTCTGCCATCTCACCTTTGCCATCTGTTCATGTATCAGTATCTTCAAAACCAAACCAGACAAAGAAACGTTGATGGGAATATTTATTGAGCCGCTACAGTGCCCTCCAGGAAACGTATAACCACCCCCTCGTTTGCCTTCTCCAAAGACACATTCGGATGTGAGCTGACAAACATCACAATGCACGTGTGCAAGGGTCTTCCTGCCTCTCCCCGCTTTGAGCCTCTGCTGAGGACAGAGAGGATGGAGATGGGCCCAGAGAGGTTACAGTAGCAGGAGGGACAGAACGACAGGGTGTGATGGTCATTTTCTCTGGGAATCTATCTGGGGCCATGTTGTGGCCTGGTCCCCAGGAGACCAAGTGACTTCCCCAGGAATCTTCTGGTTCTTCTCAGGCCCTCCCTGGGGGGCGGGGCCTCCTCGCTGTTCTCCTCAGAGCTGGAGCCAAGGGACGAAGCTGAAATGCTGCCGTCCTCGCAGGATGGCCGGTGGCCCTGGCACTCCTGTCTGCCAGGTGACTTGAGGCTTTGGTTATAGAAGGCGGAGGCCAGGCACTCAGCCGCCGTCTGGTCACAGACACAAAGCAGCTTCTCGCACAGGCTCTGCCCCACACCTTAGGCGGCAAGAACAGAGTAGCAGACCTGAGACACCGCAGGATGCTTGCCCCTCCCGCCCTGTGCTCCCCGGCTCCATCTTGCACCTCTTGGTCCTGCGTCCACTGATTCCTCTACTGGGAATATTCTTAACTTTCTCCTCCTGGTTAGCGCATACTCGTCCATCAGGAATCCACCCGGCATCCCCCGCCCCGTCCAGAAAGCTTCCTCCAGCCCCTCTGGCTAAAGGGAGTGTCTTTCCCATCAAATCCTACCCTATGGTTCTTACTATCACAGCGGAAATACATATATTTTTGCTATCTGTATTTTTATTTGCTCAGTCCGGTGACCCTACTTTATTTCTTGAAGGTTTCAATTGCATGTAGTGCGGGTTGGCGTGCAGAACACGCGTGTGATTCAAAGGAAATAACGTATGTGAAGGTGCTCGGACATAGGCAAGCATTCTGCAGACGTTTTCCTTGTCTGTGGTTTTCAAAGACGTATTTGGTCTGTTTAATGTTTTTTTTCTGATCCTACCGCAAAGTATTCATCAACCAGATCAACCAGACCTTTTCTCATCACGCTGACCCTCCACGTCTCCTACCCTGGCCTTCACATCAGCCCCACATACTCGTTGCATCTCCACAGCAGGAAGCAGAAAGAGGAGACATGGAAGAGCAGAGTGGACCCAGACATGAGCCTGTTCCCCAGAGCAGCTCTGCGCTTGGGCCCCTGTGCCTTATGTGGGGTGGCCCGGAGCAGGCTCCGAGATGCCCTCATTTCTCACAACCCGCCACCTGCAGCTGCTACAGGACACGGTGCTCAGGGTTCACAGAGGGTCGGAACCAGTTCACGGAAGCCCTGTAGGAGTTCAAACGACACACACAACCTTCCTGGATTCAGTGAGCCCAGAGGGGTGAAGGCGCCTTTAGCTGAGCTGATGGGACCTCAAGGCGTGATTGCATCACAGACAACAACGATCATCTGATCCTGTCACTCATGGGTTCTAAACCCACCCCTGGCTTCTCACCCCATGGAGGACAAAATGTAAATGTTTCAGCCTTGGGTTCGTGATCTGGTACCTGTCTCGCCAGCCTCACCTTGCATCACCATGGTCCCGCGACTCTGACTATCTCTTCCCGAAATACAGAACCACGTGTCGTTCCCAGACTGCCAGGAGTTCCCCAAAGGCCACAATCTTTCTCTTCCCTTTTCTTGGAACACCCACACCCAGCGCGGCCACCTGGGAACCTGTTAACCTCTTGGAAAACCTCCTTCACTGCCCTTCTAACTTCTCCCAAATTCTCCCATCCTGGCTGCTGTATTCCGCGGGCTCAAAACCCCTTTCACCACGGTCCCAGGCACCTGTACCACCTCGTAGCAATACTAATGAGAATAGAAGAGTCCCTTGCTTGTCTCTCTTCCTTCCGGGCTGTGAGCAATTTGAGGCAGGGATCATGTCTGTTCACTGTGTTTCTAGGTCCCGATGGAGGTTTTTTGGATAAGCAGATAATTGGGTGAATGAATGAATGAGTAAGTGATATGTAAAGCACAGAGCTCCCTCCTGGGAGGTGAGAGGCACACAGGATCCTCCAAGGTCAGGATTCCCGGAGGCCAAGGGACAAGGTAGCACTGAAGCCTCAGCCTGGGGCTTCCCCAGATAAAAAGTGAGGGTGAGACAAGCCCTCTCAGGGCTCTCGAGAAATGCTATAGGGACCATTTCCTTTTAAACTGCAAAGGGTAAGGGAAATACATCCACTGATGTACATGAGGAAATGCAGCCAGAGAATGGAGATGAAGCCAGTTGTAAAGCAAGCCCCGCAGAGTGAGGCTCCTGGGGGTGGGGCTGTTTCCAAATGTCCCCCTCCCCCCTCCCCCCGCCCCCCCCCCCAGGCCCTGAATGGCCACGGAGGCGCCTCCGGCTTCCACACCCGGGAGGAGTGGAGATGCAGGCCCACCTCTTCCTTCAGCCGGAGACACTCCCCTTTTTATGGGCTTCCTCAGGGGACCTCACTTGGGAAAAGCGCTCTGCTTCTCAGGAAAAGAGACCCACTGGCACAGTGAAGACTCGGTTCTGGGTCTGAGGCTCTATGGTTTCACAGTTCCAGCCCCAGTTCTATCACCTCCTCTACCTGTGTGGTCTTGGACCTCAGTCGCCGCCTCTGTAAAATGGGAAGTCTCGTGGTGCTACCTCATAGGATTGGTGTGAGGATGAACTCTGTTAATACACAGAAAAACTCAGAAGAGCACATGGGAAGCACTCAATAAGCATGGGTAATTTACATTGTTCCCCGTCTGCTCTTATTGGCTCTGTGACTTTTGTCAGCTGACTTAGCCTCCTGCACTTGAGTCTCCTCCTCAGTGGAATAGGAGTACTAATGTGTGCCTCAAAGTTAAGAAACGTTTTAAATCACATTAGAGATGAACAAGTGCTTGGGAAAGCATCTATAAGATGAGCTGTGGTCCTGATGCTGACTTGAATGAAAGAACAACCCCCTATGCTGGCTCACAGCACTTACACTTGGGGGTACCATCCACGCATACCACTGGTGACCGAGGAAGCCTCTCGAGCAGGCAGCCCAGCCTTCTCACCTGCTCCAGGCAGCAGTGATGGGACAAACAGCACCTAAGAGCAAGGAAAATCGCTTACTGCCCAGAGCCCCCAGCTGCCCCCAGAACTCCAGGCCTGCTTATCCCATACTCCCTATATTAATGAGAGAAGCCAGTGCCTCCTTTCCAGTGCCACTGGACTGATTTATATACATCCCAAGGGCCACCATGTATGGTTGTTCAGGTTGTGGACTGCACAAGGATGCCACATCTAAGGCAGTGTCCATCACACTGGATGTATCTTACTCTTTTTTTAAAAACTTGGTGTTTTTATTGTGACTCTGTTGACTGAAAAGGTGGGTGACTTGCATATTTATTACAATAATTTTCCAAAAGATGGAAATAAAGAGTCTCGAGGAAGGGGTACCACTTCTAGCATACCATATGGGCTAGAAATAACCCACTCCCTCCAACCTTTTACATAGTAGAACAGTTAATCTCACATCCATAAGGTACCCCTTTTGTCCATAGCCTTAAAAGAGAACAGAGTAACTATCTCGAACGTAAATAAAGAACTGCATCTAGGAAAGTGTCCAGCAAAGAGCAAGACCTCAGGAAATAGATGAGAATGAATCATGTTCTTGCTTTTTAGACCCACCCATCTGGCCTGATAAAGCCTCACAGTGTCCCCCCAGCTGATGGACATCCCGAGGGAACTTGTGATGGCTGCAACCAATAGGGGGCTACAATTGCTCCTTAAATCCTCTCTTTTCAACTCTCCCCTGTCCTTTAATCCCTCTCACTCGGTCCTGGAGACCACAGCCGGAGCTGGGATCAGGCAGATTTGCGGCTTCTTGGTAGTGCTTGTGCTTGGCCACGTATGGGCTTCACCACCCATTCCGGGTGCCAGCAGTCGGAGGAGGAACAATCCACCTCTCACATCACATTAGTCCGTGTGGGATGAGAACTGCAGCCCCCATTCTGCTGTTAGGACAGCCGAGCCACTGTCTTGTGTGGCATTCGGCTGGGGTGGGTGGCGGTGGATAGTTAATATAATAGTTAAAATCTAAAGTCAGTGAATCAGAAATCATATATGATCCAACTACCCTTGAAAACCATTCAAGTGTCCCAGAATATAAAGTATGCATGGTTTGGAAAAACACCGTTGCAGAAAATAATATCATTTTGACTAATCCTTCCTTGGTCAAGGCTATGGCTTTCCATTTTTCCATTTCTTCCTAATGGATGTCACACAAAGGAAGCCGTATCATAGCTCACTTGCCTGCCTGATCAAATCTCATATTTTTTGTGAAATAAGGTCAGTAGTCAGGAAACCTCTTCAACAGCACCCCCATATTCTTTCCATAGGGTTCAACAGAACACAGTGGCTACTGCTACCTAGATTTCTATTTTGCCTTATCTCACTGAGTGCTGTGGACTCAGGAACAATCCTTAAATGGTTCTCTGCCTTGGAGAGTAGAGGGCATGTTGTCAAGCCCCATGATGAAAACACAGTGATTCCACAGTGTGGTATATACTTTGCTAGAATAAAAACTTCTTTAGTATCACCTGGTGGGAGGTAAATTTTCTGAAGTCTGCCTGGGCAGCAGAGCCCCTGATTTCCCGGAATGCCCTGCAAAGGTTGGATGATGGGGCTGGATGTCTGTGCAGTGGAGACAGGAGAGCTACTGTGGAGGTAGGTGGCTGTGTGAGTCATACAGCCATGAAGACGCCACGTGACCTGCAGTGGACATGTTCCACGTTCCTGCCAGTACTGTATCCTTTGTGTTAACTACAATAAGACTCGTCTTTTTCACTCTCAGCTATAGTTGTTGATTCTCCCCTGGCAAGCCCAACATCGGAGGTGGGCATACACAATTTCACTCTCAGAATCTTCCTCTAACTCATCTCCAGGTTGAGTTCCCCATCGTTTCCTCTGTGTCCCCACTGCATTTGTTACAGCGGGTGGTATTTTGTTGAATTGTCCATCTCTTTCACTCAGCAAGCTCCTATGGGGCAGAGGCAGTTTGTTTTAATCTGCTTTGTTTAGGTTTAATCCTTTTTATGTCTCCAGCACCTAGCACAGTGCCCAACACAGAGCAAAACACAACATATGTAGGCTGAATGCCTATATAAATGAAGGAATAAATTAATGAACGCATGAGGTCAGTGAAAATTCTTCCAAGAACAGTAGGTAAAACATTTGACAGTTACACTTAAAAGTTGTTGAGAAGCTCATTTCAGTGTGTCATCCTGCAGAGCAAATCAACTAGGGACCCCAATTCTACCTGCTGCTCATTGCAAAATAGGCAGATTTGGGGTCTTCCGAAGTGTCTTTGCAGATTGACCCTCAGAGCAGCTGGGCAGTATTCGTGGTGGAGCTCTAGACCAAATCGAAAGATCTGGATCTGCCCGGCTCTGCCCCTTTGTGGCTGAAGGACCTCAGACAAGTCAGCCTCGGGGCCTCAACTGCTCATCAGGAAAATGGGACCATAATGACAGCAAGCCCTCCTGAGTGAAATAACGCCACTCAGCGAGCTCTCTGTGAGCCCGAAGCAATGTCCAACGTCGAAGAAGGCTATCATCTCTCGCTGCAGCATCAACACCACCCACCCGCCATCCTCGCCCGGCTGTACCTGTCCAGAGCGTCCCTTGGCTCGCCTTGTCCTTCCTGCCCACAGTAACAGCCGTAAGATTCAAATTCCTCCGGGCACCGGGATGTCAGACAAAAGAGCATCTCTCCAAGCTGTGGCATCACCCAAGCGTTGTCCCCGCTTCCCAGGCGCAGGAAGGTGAACCTGTCACAGGCTGATGAGAAACAAGGACTCTCTGTCTCTCTCTCTCTGCCCTCCTTCTCCTCTCCCCTCCTCCTCAGCCTGCAACTTGTGCTAAGCTAGGCACAAGCCCACTGTGCAGACTCCATTGTCCTCCGTTCAGAGGGGGAAGAACCACGAAGCCGGAGGCCTGCGCAGGGCTCCTCCCCAACCTCCCCCTCGAGAGCCTTGCATGCGTGGAGGGCTTGCCCAGGCGTGAGCAGAGCCCTGTGTGTCCCACTGGCTGTGGCTGCTTGCCGGTGCGGGGCCTTTGCTAAGGCAGCCGAGGGAGGACAGCCAAGGAGGAGAACCATCCAAACCCAAGTGTTTCATTCTTTCCAGCAAACCATGCTGCGGATGACGCCCAGCTCTTTCCTTCAGGGCCAGTAAGAGCGACAGGAGCCCTCGGTCAGGGGTTCCTTTCCCCGGCTCGGCCTCCAGCAGCTGATGGCTGCAGGCTCATCTGCCCGCTCTGAGAATCGAAGTGCTCAAGCGGCAGGAGGGATGGCGCCTCCTAGTGGCACCAAGTGGGACAGTCACAGTACGACGCGGTAGCCGAAGGCTTGGTTAACGACTTCACCAGAGGATCCCAAGGCCGGGAGAGGACAGACATCTCTGCCTGCTTCTGCTCACCTTTTCCAGATGTCTCCTCAGGACCACTTCTGACGGATGACACAGCCAACCCCAAAGATTTAATGCCGACAGGGACGATGGTTACACCTTTAGCTGTGGCAACAATCTCTGCAGACCCTGAAAACACATACCTTTATGGTCCATATTTGAAAAGTGGTTCAAGAAGAGGTTTGCAGATGGACATGTAGTCAGGGCCAAATGCAGACAAAGCATCGGGAGAGTGTCTTCAAACTGGGTCTGCAGGCATCAGGGCAGAGCCTCAGGGATCCATGGACACTACGTGAGAATTTCCAAATTTCCTACGATAACATTAAAACTGACAGGACCCCAAGCTAGACCACCTGGATGATATCTTGTGGGCGAGAAAAGTCATAGCCTCTCAGGCCTGTATTTGTGCTGTGTTTACCATCATGAGCCTGCCAAGTGAAGGTCCACGATGATGCTCATGGGTGAAGAGAGAAAAAGAATGGTGGAGCGATTAAGCCAACTCACAGTACCCAGTAATGCAAACTCCTCAAAGCACTGCGTCAGCTTCTCCTCATACTCAGAGTTAAGTGCAAGGTCCTCTCCGTGGCCGTCAAGGCTGCCCGTGTTGTGGCTCTGCCTGCCCCATGCAGGCTCCCTGGCCCTGTCTGGATCTCCCTTTGCTCTCAGACCTCAGTCCCACCAGCTCCATTGCCTGGAGGCAGGGAGATCTCCAGCCCACAGGCCAGATCTCCAGCCCCGTGTGGTCCAGACCAAGGGAGCCTCAGTAAGCTCCGTGCCCACTCATCTGCTGACCCAGGCTCAGCTCCCAGCGCTCTGGGTAAGACCTGGGCCTCTGACTTGCAGTCCTTCCCCAAATCCACCATATTGGTTTGCTTCATACATCTGGGCTTCTGTCTCAGCTTGCTCAACACTGGTCCTGATGGGTTAGAAGCAACCCTTTAGCAGTCCTGTCGTAACCTCAGTCTCCTAGGTTTAGCATCCTGCCCAGCTCTCCAACCCCACAAAGGTGAATCAGAGGGAACAGTGGAAAATAATGAGCTACCTTTATTTTCTATTAAAAATGGGTACAGGTTTTTTGTTTCCTTGTTTTTAAATAATAGTAGGCGCTATTGGCCCCTGGCGTGTGCATATGAATGTAAATTGGTTCAATTTTTCTCCAGGGCAATTTGGCAACATATTGAGAGCCCTGAAATGATTATACCTTTTATCCAGCAATTCAACTTCTAGGCATTTATCAGAAGTGGATGGGCATAAAGAAAGTGCATATCTATTATTTATAATAACACACGTTGGAAATAATTGATTAAACAATTTATAGGATTCCATACAAGAAACCATTGCACAGCCTCTAAAAATCATGTTACAGAAAAATATTTCATGTCAGGGGAATATCATCTCATTGTATGAAGTGATGCAACTCAGACTGCAAAACCATGGCTGCCAAGTGATCTCAAATTCATTTTATTTATGTTCACAGATGTGCTCACTGTGGGTTGGGGCAGACTGGAAGAAAGCATCCTCAAATATTAAAACTAGCTATTTTTATAATGTGGATTTAAATAGACAACTAAGTACAGTTTTCTATATTTTTCTAAATGCATCTCTTTAGCAGGTAGGTTTCAGTATCTTCCTACTAATGAATCTATTTTCTGATTTCACTTGTCTAATTTTGGACAGGGGGATGTAAAAGTAAATTGGCTTCAATGATTTCTTTCATTCTGGGGAACACACTTGATTTCATAAATATATGGGGGACAACAATATATACAACATATACAAAGCTGAGCATGCTTACCTGGAGAAGGTGTGGTCCTTGCATCTTCTGTGTCTTCCTGGACTTGGCCTGGTTCTGTCCCCAGAAGAAGAGAGAGGGAGTAAGCATTAACTCCAGTCTGTCCCATCTTGGTCTCCAGAGGCAGCTCCCATCCCGCTGAGCCCAGGAGGCAACGTGCTCCTTGCTCTGCCCCTGGTCACCTCCCAGGAGAGCTGGTGAGAGCAGGGTTCCTGCTGAGCTAAAAAACCCCCAGACTCAGGCTTGCTGATAAACGCAGCCGCAACTTGTCATGCTGGAAGCAGGTGAGTCTGTTGAAATACTTTGAGAAAGCAGACTTCTCCAGAATTTGAATGAAAATAAATAAACAAATAAAAATCACATTTTTTGAACAGGGGAGAATAAGGCAGCAGAACTGTGTGATTCCAGTTGCTTGTGGTGTGGCTTCAGGAAGGCTGCTGAGCCCTGGTTTCTTTGTGAAATGAATTGGTTGCTGTTTAATAGTCATCAAGCTTCTAGTATGCTATAGAATGAGTGTGTATTTCCCCCCGACCCAGATTCCTATATTGAAACCTAACCCCCAACAGGATGGCATTTAGAGATGGGACTCTGAGAGGTGATTAGCTCATGAGGGCAGATCCCTTCTGATGGGATTAGTGTCCTTATAAAAGGGACCCCAGAGAGCTCCCTCATCCCTTCTCCCATATGAGGACGCAGTGAGAAGGTAGCCGTCCATCACTAAGCAGTGGACTCTTACCAGAACTTGACGATGCTGGCATCTTGATCTTGGATTTCCAGAACCATGAGAAATAAACGTCTGTTGTTATAAGCCACCCAGTCTGTGGTACTTTGTTATAGCAGCCAGAATGAACTAAGACTTACTACATGCCATAGACAGCACTAAGTGTTTCAATTACATTAACTCAATAACAACCCCGTGAGTTAGAACTATGCTCACCCTCATTCACAAATGAGAAAGGGGACACACTTGCTCAAGGTCACGGAGCCAGGAAATGGTGACATGCAAACCTGGGCCACCTGGCTAAAGTTGACCCACTTAACCACTATGCTAGGCTATTTCCCTTCTGGCTGTACCCCAGAGAGCTAGAGGTGGGAACTCCAAAATGCTTCGGAAAGGAAGGAACTGCCTTAACTTCAATGTGCCAAAGACCAAGTTTATGATGATGTTATGTGAAAATAGGCTTTGAAATTTCCTGATGTGGACACGAACGCTCAGCAAAGGGAGAAAATCTCGGCAGTTCTAAGCTGGGGCAGGTGGTTCTCGTCAAAGGCAGAATGTACAGATTCAGAACCAAAGGAATACTAAGCTGTACTACCCTGCGGAAATGACCCCGCCTCTCAGAGTTCCTCCTTTACCTGTAAAATGAGGATAACAACGGGCCTCTAGGATGAGGGAGGATTAACTCAGAGAAGGTGCATAGGGGCCTAGGAACCCGCCGACACATCGGAGGTCCTCAACAATGTCACTGCCTATTAAGCAAGGAATCCGTTTGTTTACTTAGTCACTCTTAGTATTTAGTAAACCGTTATTATCTGTTGTTTATACTTATTAATAAAGGAGCCATGGTTGTTAATGACCACAAGCAAAGTAAATATGTTAATTCTTCTGATGACATCTCCGTCTAGGTATTTTTAAGTAGGAGGTTGTTCTCTGGGAATCACTATTGTATAACAGAAAGCCTGAATGAAGTCTGGGGTTAGAAATCAGTCTACAAGTCACTGCTGAATGACAGAGCTTTTAACCTCCCAGAGCCCCAGTTTCCGATATAATCTGCAAAATGGGTATAATAATATTTCCTCCAGGCCATGTCAAAAACTGGTCACCAGAACTGAACACAAATATTTAGGTGGCATTTCTCCACTGGGTTTCTTGCTGTCCTCCTATGTAGTCCCCTCTGCTTACTTGTCCTGGAGAGAATGGTCAGTCGGGCAGCTCTGGTCTCAGCCGCCACTGTGAAAAGAAACCACCACATCTCAATTACCAACCCAGCTCAGCACCTTAGCTGGGCAGAGGAGAGAAGGCCCATGGCAATCTGATCAGACTATGTCTGGATGTTGTTGCTCCATTACTTCCCAAGTCAGTGGACAAGAGGCCAGATAAGGGCCAGTCCTGTGTTTAGGCAGAGAGACCGGCAAATGACCTCTTTGGGAGAAAGGGCCATAATTTCCCCTGGTTGGAATGGCTTTGTTGGGGAAGGCAGCTGAAGAGGGAGTTTAGGTCTATAAGTAAGGATGGAGACAGTGGCGGCCTCAAATCTCAGATCTACCACCCAGCTCTGGGCTTGGACAACTTCCCTCTCCATCTCAATTTACCATCTCAATATGGAGGTTACAGCAATTATTTCATAGGGTTGTATGAGCATTAAATGAGATTATGTATTTTAGGCAAGTCGTCCAGTATCCTGCATGTGATTTGACATTGTGTGTGGTTTTTTATAGTCACACTAGAATTTTTGGAAGAAGATGCTGGCCCAGAATCTTCCCATGCTCTGTCTCATTCTCCAATCACCACAATGGACCAGGATAATCATCCCTTTCCAGGGACTGGTAAACTATGGCCTGGCCCTCAACCCATTTTTGTAAATAAAGTTTTATTGGCACTACAGCCACACCCATCCAGTTACAGATTGTCTATGGCTGCTTTTCTGCTGCAATGGCAGAGTTGGGTAGTTGCGACAGCGATCCTCTGGTCCACAAAGTCTAAAATATTTACTATCTGTCCCTTAACATAAAAAAATGCTGATACCTGCTTTATGCAAAGGGGAAATTAAAGCTTAAACCACGCTTCCCAAGTCACACAGATGAAAAATAGGAGAGCAGGGAATCCATCCCAAATCTGCCTGACTCCAAAACATAATTTCATCCCATAATGGCGAGAACAACTACAAACCCCAGATCTTTTTCCTCACAAACTGTCCCACCTGCACCTGCACGATTGATTTTTGAGCCCGCATTCAGGCTGCCCCCTCCTCTGAGGGCATCTGTGGCCACTGCCTAGGTCATGGATGTGAGGGGGAGAGTGCGAGTGCGCTGGGGAGCGAAGATGAGGGTGTATCCCCTCACCTCCTCCCGTTAGGCTCTAGACTCCTTGAGGAACCTTATTTACTGTGAGTCTTTTCCAGGGTTGTGCCACAAAGGGGTGATGGTTCAGGCTGAAGAAAGTGGCAAATGTACGAATCTGGGGTTATTTTGTGCTTGTCTGGCAGGGCGGTGAAGCCCGTAGCTTATCCTCAATTTAGAAGGGACGTGGCCACTGCCAGGCATGCTGGGAATGGCTGCCGGTTGGAAGCAGGGCGTACGGTGGAGCTTTGGTTTGGCGTCGGTGCCATTTCCTCTTTTCCCTGGACCTGGTCTCCAAGGCACGGGCTGGCCGGAAGCCGTTGGGGATGACATGCCCTTGGACATGGAGGATGGCTGGGGGGTGAACGCATGAGCCTCTGCTTTTACCCTGGCAGAAGCAGCAGCAGCAACAGCAGAGGAGAGCAGTACACGGACTTGTAGGGCGGTGGGTGTGCAGCGTGATCTCCCTGAGGTGAAGAGTTGCCAGATTTAGCAAATAAAAATCCAGGATGCCCAGTTCAATTGGGATTTCGCATGAAGAAAAGATACATTTTTAGTAGAAGTAAGTCCCATGCAAATCCTGGGACATACTTATATTAACAAAGTATGTGTTGGTGATCTGAAGTTCAATGTCAGACGGTTGAGGGCGGGGTCTGTGTTTTATCTGGCAATTCTCCTAAGGTGGAACTAGGAGTGTGGGAGAAAGCTGAGCAAGTAGAGAAGAGATTTGGCAGTCAAAAGGAAGTAGGGGCTTCCCTGGTGGCGCAGTGGTTGAGAGTCTGCCTGCTGATGCAGGGGACACGGGTTCAAGCCCTGGTCTGGGAAGATCCCACGTGCCACAGAGCGGCTGGGCCCGTGAGCCACAACTACTGAGCCTGCGCATCTGGAGCCTGTGCCCCGCAAAGAGAGGGGCCGCGATAGTGAGAGGCCCGCGCACCACGATGAAGAGTGGCCCCCGCTTGCCACAACTGGAGAAAGCCCTCGCACAGAAACGAAGACCCAACACAGCCATAAATAAACAAATAAATAAATAAATAAATAAAATTAAAAAAAAAAAAAAGGAAGTAGGAGGGGTTCTAGAATGTTCCTGAGGCAGTTCCATTGTAAGCCCAGGCAGGGAGCATTTTAAGGGAGATAATCCCAGCAAGCAGGCAGCTGGCACAATCAAAACACGGCAGAAAGAGACTCACAGACCTTGAAAACGAACTTATGGTTACCAAAGGGGAAACGTGGAGGGGGATAAATTAGGAGCTTGGGATTAACAAATACACACTGCTATATATAAAATAGATAAACAACAAGGACCTACTGTAGAGCACAGGGACCTCTACTCAATATTCTGTAATAACCTACATGGCGAAAGAATCTGAAAAAGAAGGGATATATGTATATGTATACATGAATCACTTTGCTGTACACCTGAAACTAACACAACTTTGTAAATCAACTATACTCCAATAAAAATAAAATTTAAAAAAAGAAAAAAAATAAAGCTACTCTACAAAAAAAAAAAAAAAAACCCCACAGATATTTGGGTTCCATACCGGTCCCCCTGTGCTCACCTTCTCCTGAGAGGGCCGTCAGGCTGGAGTCCGTGGGCTCCACAGGAACCACTGGAAAAAGAGAGCCCCCAGGAGCAACGAGTGAGGGATGCAAGTGCCAAGGGTCCCCAAGGACAGGCTGGGTGGCTGGATGAGGCAGGAGGATAAGGGGCTGTAAAAGATGTTCCCAGAAGGGCTGCTTGTCCCGCCTCGGGATACCTCTGACTCTCGCACACCGCCCAGGACACAGGGGTGCCCAGCAAGGCCCCCCCTCGGGCGGGACTCCAGCCAGCGCTGGGTTCTGGGGGAGAAGGCGACACCATTGGACACAGGCTGTGGACGAAAGGGCTGCAAACTCCGAAGGTTTGTGCCTATGGAGTGTGGTCCCAATTTGAGAAAACCTCTGTTCAAGGGGAAGGCAGATGGCAGAGAGAAAAGGGCGCTGACTCAGAAAGTCCAGAGGTACATCCCGCGCGCACGCACGCAGCCATACACACGCGTCAGCCTATACATGCCCATACACAAACCCACGCGTGCACACACCCGTGCACACTCATAGGCACGGGCACACCTGCATCCACGCACACACAGCCATATCGGCTTCCTCTTTAACAAACACTGCAGTGCTAATTCTGAGAAAGAGCCCGGCCCCGGGAAAGGAGGGATGGTTGGCCGAGGTGCACCTCGAACTTCCCATTCCTGGGTACCCACAGTATTGGGACTGAAAGATCGTGGGAACTTTGGCAGACAAGGAATGATGGGCATAAACTTAACTCTCACTTTTTTCATAAGATGCATGTTTTAGAGTCAGAATCATCCCTTGCTTAGCTCAGTAGATAGTTATAAGGAGGCTACCCTGTCCTGAAAAGTGACACACGAGAAAACAGCTTCCCCTTCAAGGGGCCTCACCTGAATCCAGGCAGCTCCTTGGGCTGCAGGCTCTGGGGGGCAGAGGAGGGGGACAGCTGGTCTGTTCCCAGGAGGCCTCAGTGGCCAGGAGCGCACCCAGCCGGGAGGGGCCTTGCCCCATCTGAGCACTGGACCCTGTCCTGCTTACAACTATAGGCCGAGAGAAGGATCCTGGGGTCTCCGTCCTAAGTGGATTAAATTCACACCTGTCTACGTAGAAAGGGCCATTTGATTTTGGGTGTGAACTGAGTTTATCAGAAGTAATGGCGTCTCCGGCTGGGGGATGTGGGCAGGTCTTCAGTGCCATGGGTCACTCCAGCTTCGGTGAGGCAGGCCGGGTGGAGGGGGTGTATCCACCCATTCCCATCAGTAGCCAGAGCCCTGTGGTCCAAACAAGAGCAGCTTCCCGAGAAGACCTTACCTCTGGGCAGAAGTGTCAGCAGCTCTTTCCTGCTGGTTGTCTCTGAAGGGAAAGCACATTAGAGAAGTGGTTTTGGAGAATGTTAGAAGGCGCTGGACTTGGCATCTGAAGAAACGCAGCAATGACTGGTCCCATACCAGCTCCCGCTGCAGATCGCCAGCCCCACCGCTGATGCAGGGCCTGGATCTTCCTACCTGGAGGCTGAGCCAGACAGAAGGACGTGTCCAGAAGGTTCAGGGAAGAGTTGATACTGGACTGAGCCAAGCACTCTATGGCAGCCTTGTCACAGGTACACAGCAGGTGCTCACAAGCGTCCCCGGACTCTGTCCACAGAGCAAGGGCAGAGCAGACCGGAAGAGCTCACTGGGAATCCCAAGAGGTGAGGCAAACTCTAAAACTGACTCCCGCTCTGCCCCCAAAGCCCTGATTCTCTCGCGGTTTTCTTCGTCTCACCCACGCCAATTTCATCTCATCCACGCCAGCTCCATCCCTTCAGCCGTGTGGGCCCAGCCCGGGAGCTATAGGCACTCCTTTCGGCTCCCCCCCCACCCCGCACTTGCACCGGATCCACCAGGCCATCCTACCGGCTACTTTCAACCTATTTGAGCCTGACATGCGTCCCCATCTCCACTCCACCCCCATCACCCCCTGCCTGGGTGATGTGAGTGGCCTCACCGGCCCCCCGCCTCCTCCCCGGCTGCCCAGCCTCTTCTCACTGAGGGGCCAGAACAGTCCTTTTCAAACCCAGGTCAAACTATACCTTTGTGTGTGTGTGTGTTCAGAACTTTGAGCAACTTCCACACTCAAAGTAAAAGGCACTGCCCCCTGTTCCTTCTCAGACCTCACCTTTTTCCACTCCTCCCCCGTCTCCCCACTTCTGACCCACTGTCCCCCTTGTTTCTGAAACACACCAGGCACCTGGAGCCCGGGGTCCGCCACACGCTGCTTCCAACGTCTGCTCTTCTGAGTAGCCACAGGCTGGCATCCCTTCTCCTCTCAGTCTTTGCTCAACTGTCATCTTCCCAAGGAGGCTTCTCTTGACTTTCTTATTTAAATGGGAACCCACACCCCAGCCCTCCCTATGCCTTTCCTCGATTTATTTTCTTCCGCAGATCTTAGCATTATCTAACATACCGTATGATTTGTTTCTGACGTTTTCGGTGTCTGACAACCAAGAGGAAATTCCAGAAGGTCAGGGTACCCCCAACACGTAGGCGATTGTCTTACACTTGGTGTAGGTGCTCAGCGCGCATGTGTTGAGCGAGTGAATGAATGAGTCTCGTTTCTTCGTGTTCGCTGTGTTCCTCACCTTGTAACTTACACCCTTCCTGATGCTCTGAACTCCAGCCAGCCCATGTGACCTGGACTGTGGGACCAGTCAAACCTGGGCTCAAACTCTGCCTTAGCCACTTAGCAGCTATGTGACTTTGGGCAAGTTGTTTAATTTCTCTGAGCTCTCCTCGCCTTGTCTGAAAACTGGGGATAATGACCCCCATCTAATAGGGTTGTCAGGACGATCAGAGTTGCTGTGTACAACATCCGTGACACATAACAGGCACTCAGAGAGGAAGCCCTAATATACTACCCCAGCATGCCATGGTCCTCTTCCCTCAGTGCCTTTGCCTATTCTACTTCTTCTGCCGGGATTGTCCAGAGACATGAAATAAAATTCCTGGAGTCACACAGCTATTAATGTGGAGGGCTGAGATTTGAACCGCCGTGTGTGCCTGATTCCTACAACCACACCAGCCTTATTCCTCCCTCGTGGACTCCACTTCCGTCACTGAGTTCTCAACAGATGCCAGTCACCATATTAACTGTTTTACACTTAACATTGTTTACATTTTTAAAATGTAACATTGTTTTACCTTTAAGCATTACTTAATTTTTATAACAAATCTCTGAAGCAGGTTTCCTCCTCCCCATTTTGAGAGTCCCAGTTGTTAAGTAGAAGGTCAGGGTATTCCCCCTAAATCACACAATGCATAAGTAGTAAGCTATTTGCTCTTCTCAAGAGCCCAGGCTTGGTACAAGCATAAAATTGTAGATCAAATAATCTGCTGAGCAGCCACTGTTTCAATTCAAAAAGAATTTGTTGCGCCTCTACTCCATGCAAGGCACAGATGCCATAGATCTGGCCCTTGTAGGGCTCTAAGTATACACAGTGATGTTGCCAATGGTGATGATGATGAGGGTGGACCCTGGGAGCCCGGGCCTGTGATCTCTGAACTGATGTTTCTCAGCCCAGCCTCCTGGGACACCTGGAGATGCTCACCACAGGTGATACTCTTGCTGACACAGTTGACATCTGTGCTAAGCTTGGCGGGGTCTTGCAGACAGTCCATCTCTGCAGCCTCCTCGTAACACCTGCGATGCTGGAAGCAACAGCTGTGGCAGGATGGGGAAGGGACAGGGTGAGAGTGTGGGTTAGGGTCAGAAGAGGGGCAGGCAGCACATGATCATTCTGTGTCTCTCGTTGGTTTCTGGCAGTGGCCTGTTCCAAATGCTTAGTGTATACACACACACACACACACACACACACACAAACACACAATATTTGAATTTGAATTATATTACCTATGCAGCAGGTGCTATTATGCTTATGAGCATTTATGTGTGTGAAAAGTGAGACACATAAAGCTCTGTAACTTGCCAAGGTCAAGGTTGATCACAGAGAGAGGCTGACACTAAACAAGGGAGTCAGGTGGCTCTTGCAGTGCATGCAGCAAGCAGTGAAAACCAATGTAAAGAAGACATACAGGCAGCTGTATGGGCAAGCTACTAAGTTTCTCACATTACCTAACTCGTAAGAATTTGGGGGAGTCAAGAGAATGTCTATAAAGACCCTGTCATGTGGTTGACACTCAATAAACTATGGCAATTGTTTTTGGAATCTGGCGTGCAAGTTCGAGGTGGAAATAATCTGTCCTCCAGGAGTCTGGAAATCCCCACCTCCATCAACTGCAATGTGTAAAGTAATTGAAATTGGGTAGGCCCACCATTCTGCCAGTTCTGGCCATCAGTGCTTTGATCATTCAGACAGGGATGAATTACTGCTTCATTTCTTTGACTTCTAGGTTTGTGGGTGTTTTAATAACTAAAGGAAGTGGTAAGGGAGGACCTGAAAGGAAAACACATTCCCAGAAATGGTTCTGGCAACGTGCCCCGAACAGAATCAGCCTCCCCCTTTCTGAATGTCAACGAGCTGGCTTATGGTCCCAGAAATGACAACCTGCCCTTTTGGTGCAGAAACAATTTACACCAATGGGAATCCTTCCCTATCTTCTGGGAGTCTGTGTAGATGAAAGCACACACTTTATCACACTGGATTTGGGCACAAATATAATACCCGTGAGGTATAGACATGGTCCTGGAGTAGGGGTGAGATGTGGGTTCAATTTCCTGGTTCCACACTCCTGTTGCTGCTGCAGTTACTATAGCTCCAATTACTGCTATTACTACTACTCCTACTGCTACTACTACTACTACCACCACCACCATTACAGTTTTATTAGCACTGATGCTATTACTACTATTATTATGATTACTATTACTATTACTACAGCTACTCTGACAACTATTCTACTACTACTGTTACTACTACTACTACCACCACCACCACCATTACAGTTTTATTAGCACTGATGCTATTACTACTATTATTATTATTACTATTACTATTACTACAGCTACTGTGACAACTATTCTACTACTACTGTTACTACTACTACTAACAGCACCACCACAACCACTGGTTTACTAGTACTGCTGCTGCTGCTGTCACTAATATTATTACCACTATTACTATTAATACTACTATAGCTACCTAGACAATTGTTACTACTAATGTTGTTACTATTACTACTACTATTACAGCCTGACTATGACTCCCACAATACTATTACTACTATCACTACTACTACTACAGCCCTACTAATATTGTTATCAATTGCAAATACTCTTGAAGACTTAATAAGCCAGGCAGAATCCCAATCACTTTAACTTGTATTTGGTCATGTAATCCTAAACAATAACTCTATGAGGTAGGTGTTATTATTACCGCCATTTAATAGATGAATAAATGGAACACAAAGAAGTAAAAGAACGTGCCTAAGATCACAGAGTTCCTTAGGAACAGAGAATTGGAGTTACTGGGTTATAGGTGACATGCATAAAACTCTAACAGATACCACCAACTTGTCCTAATTGACCCTCCTGCTACCAGTAGCTATTTGCCATATCCTTGCCAACCCCGGATGCTTCTAAGATTTTAAATTTTATTGCACACACCCACATACACCTGCACACACAAACGAAGCCAAGGGAGTTTTCCGCATCTGTGCTCTGCCCAAGCCTCAGCCGGGCCTCCACGAGCTCACCTTTTGGTCATGCTCACCTGTCAGACTCGTCCACAGGCAGCCCTTCCATCTCAAACCTGCAGGCACAGCCGTAGTCTTCGAAGTCCCGGGGGCAGAGACCAGCCACACACTTCATACCACTCACGAACTGGAGCAGCGCGGGGAAGTTGGTGAAGACATCCTGCAGCCAGGTGAAGTGGGAGCCCAGGCAGTCTGGGGGAGGGGAGGAGGGCGCACCAGGAGCCAGAGATGAGGAGGGAGCCCCCTTCTCAGGTGGATGGTGCCTTGTCACCTACTAAGCACCTACTGTGTACTTAGGACAATTCTAGACAATTGAAGGGAAGCAGGTTTACTAGCTGTGGTCCCTGTTGGTTGCCCACCTGACAGCCATTCATCCCTCTTCCTTACCAACAAAACTGAAAAGCACTGAAAAGGAAGGTAACCTCCTCCCCAAGTCCCTGGGAATGTTTAATAGTCATTCTCAGCTCATCATGGTAATCCCATGCTTCCATGACAAGGGCTAGTCTAGGGCTGAGCATGAAACCCAAATATGGCCCCAAAACCCTAAGGGTGAGTCTGTTAGAAGCTTTTGGGAAATATTTCTTTCTTAATAAAGCATAAAGGCATGTGAGAGGGCCCTTCTGAGCTACACCTTTCTCCTTTCTTGAATATGGGGAGGATATGCTGGCTGGAATTGCAGCAACCACCTTGCAGCCATGAGGCCCCAAGCCTAAAGCTGAAAAACTATTATGTCCAGGGTAGCAGTGGGGTAATATAGAACAAACCTGCTGGGTCTCTAATACCTGTGTTGAGCTACTGCACCAATGCTGGTGCCTTCAGATGGCTTATGTGAGATCATTAAACGTCTTTATTATTTAAGTCACTATTAGTTTGCTGAATAGATTCCTAATGATACAGTCCTGGCAATAAAGAAGTATGAATCAGTGCAGGAAGAGAAGGGGTACAGACACTAATAATTTGCGGGCACCTGCTATGTGCCAGAAACTGTGTTAAGTGCTTTATTTTATTTTATTTTTTATTTTATTTTTAACATCTTTATTGAAGTATAATTGCTTTACGATGGTGTGTTAGTGCTTTAAATAGCACAATAGTTAAAACTGATTGAGTGAGTAATGCTTTATAAAGCTTTCATTTGGTCTATGATCCCATAAACTTCTTGGGTTTTTTGTTTGTTTGTTTGCTTTGCTTTGCTTTTTTTTGGCAGCACCATGGGGCATGCCAGATCTTAGTTCCCTGACCAGGGATTGAACTCGCGCCCTTGGCAGTGAAAGCTCGGAGTCCTAACCACTGGACCACCAGGGAATTTCCCCCCCCATAAACTTCTTGTTAATCCTGTAAGACAGATGCTATTCTGTCACCTCCCTTTCATGGGTAAAGAGATAGAAGGTCAGAGACATGCCCGAGGTATCCACCAGCAACAATGACTTATCCTAAACAAAAGTGCTCTTGCAAACAAAACTGGCAAGAAAACAGTATCCACCTTTTTGACTCTACAACTCATGGTCGCCCTCTCTGCTGTCTGCCTTTCTGATTGGACGATCGTCAGGTGCTTAATGCGGTGACCCCGTAGCACCGATTTAAACGCACAGGGTCGTCGTAGGGAGCTTGGGGAGATCCAAAGTTGTTTGTGAGGACCACGTCCACCTCGACTGTTCACTGCTCTTCTAGTTTCTTCCTACCTCATTCAAACTTCCCTTCCCACCTTTTGTTTCCACACAACCTAATCAGAAACATGAATAAATGGTTCTACGCTGATGGAAAAAGCCACCCTAAGGTTTATGTGTATGTGTATGTGTTTATAGAAACATGCATTTTCATTCAAGAGCTTCCAGGGCACCTGCACTTAGTCAAACATACACTTGAAGTGCAGTTTTACGCGCAGCACTGTCTAATCCCATAGCAGTTCAGAGTCACCTTGCTCATGTCCATCTTGCTATAATCTTATTTTGGGTACTTTTAGTCATCAGTGATGGGAATCATCGTAATGTCATGCGATTAACAGTCAAATAATAGATATATAACTGATCAATGGAATGCTTCTTAAACTTTATGTATATTCACTAGTTGAGAAGGAAAAATAAAACCACTTTTGTGGAAGGGGACCAAGCTCTGGACTCAGAGGAGACCTTGTCCCTTCTAGCTGTGTGGCTTTGGGCAAGTCCCTAACTCCTTTGGCTCAGTTTTCTTGCCTGTAAAGTAGGGATGCCATTCCCCTCCTGGCCAGGTTGAGGTCAGGATGAATGAAGGAAGGACAACGAAGCCACCTGGCCACTCAGTGACTCACCCTGCGATAAAGGGCCCCGCTACTCTCATCAGGACCCGGATCACATTGTTCGGAGCTTGCTGGTGAGGCTGTGGGAGCTCAGAGGGCAGAGCCCAAGGCCCTAGTCATTTCCTTAGATTTCCCACACACCCCCCATGCCCTGACACCTGGGGGATAAAAGCAAGTTCAGATTTAACTTACCAAAAATTTCGGCCACTCCTCCCACATTTTTAAACACCCCATTGAAGAAAGTCATATCTAAGTGGAAGGAAGAGAAGATAAATTAGAGAGGCTTGAGGTCTACCCCTTTCCCTTCCCGGTCCACCCTCTCCGGGAAGAGTGAGTAAAACCCCTTCTCTAAGGATAGATTTGACCTTGGGCTAACTTTCTAATAACACAGGTTACCATGGAAACCTGATAAGATAAAAACCGTGAACTGTGTTGCTAGACAACAATGCTCAATGGTAAAAAAAAAAGGCCCGTGGATGGTGAGGTGTATCTGGACTGCAGGAACTGCGGATGAACTACAAACACCTGGTGGGAGGCCATCATTTTGGGTCTCCATCAGTGTGACGACTCATTCAGCTGGGCATGTCCATTCTGGCATCCTAGAAATTACACCTATGCGGTGGTTACTAGGGATACTGACTCCTTTGGAGAGTGAAGCTTCTAGGCCAGGGCGGGTCCTGGGGCTGCTCCACATGAGCCCTGTTCCCTTGAACCTGAGTTTTTACCTAGGCGCTCCTGGACTACTGCGTGGGTTGCTGCCAGAGCCCCTCTTGATAAAGAAGCATGGCCGGCATGGCCTGCTCGCACACAGTGCTTCCTGGCCTTGATCCTTCTAAAAGCCAAGTGACGCCTGTGAGTCTAAATATCTACCTGAAGAAGACCTCCTAGTGGGCACTGCACTCCCCATGGGGGTGATGCCATTTGGAGAGAGGCCACTAACATTTGTGTCTGGATGGGACCGATCACTTAGCTTGCGTGGGCTCATGCACAAATAGTTGGGCTGACTCAGCTCGCCTCTCTGAAAGGTCAGAAACGAACCCTTAACTCAGGGTTAACCTCGTCAGCTAGTTCACGATGTACTCTATTCTTCAGCGATGCCTGTATAAGAACCCACCTGAGAAATATTTACAATCCATCACCAGGAAAACCTTCCATTCCCCAAGGAACAATTACAGATCCCTCCCTTCGAATAACCAGAGGACTGAAATACATCATAGTTTTCTTTTCGTCCTGCCTTTTAATGCAGTTACTACATAACCCTCATTCATCAGCCCATTTACATCCCGCTTCTAGTTTCCCCTTTCAGCTGACCTGTGTCTTTGATGAGAGTTTTTAGTGCTTTATCTCAAAGGAGAGATCAACAGTGGGTCAGACACCAGAGTAAACTGTGAGAGAGAGGCTTCTGAGTCTTATTCAAATCACTTTACCTACAAATGCCACAGCAGTAAACGGCTCTAGGGTATATTCAGAAGGGATCAATTTCTCTGCCGATATCCTAGACAGCTTTCTACCCAGCTAGGTCTCCTAAGAAAAGATCAAAGGATGCTTACTGATATTTTCTGAGAGTCCTGGAGGCAGCTCCCATGGAAGATGTGGGGTGTCCAGAGGGTGGGCCCCTATAATCGAGGAGGAGAGCAGGCTTAGCACCCACACTGCCGCCGCCCACGTGCTGGGCTAGAGCTGGGAAGTGGTGGCCGGGATAGTAATGAGGATGCACAGAAATTCAATTCTAGACAGATTTTTCTAGTGCCTGCTATGCGCCAGATCTCTGCGGTCACCTCTTGAAGAAAATAAAGGAGTGGCTGGGTAACCCAGTGTTTTATATTAGTTGGCCTTAAGGGAGTGACTTCCTGGTTTGGGATGGGGAGATTTGGGGACTTATCTTGAAGCTGTCGTGGCATATGAAGCATACAATTTTAACTTATATTGCATGTTTGTTTGGAGTTACTTGAGGTGAAGGATTGGTGGAAATAAAAACAGACATGGAGGGCTTCCCTGGTGGCGCAGTGGTTGAGAATCTGCCTGCCAATGCAGGGGACACGGGTTCGAGCCCTGGTCTGGGAAGATCCCACGTGCCGCAGAGCAACTAGGCCCGTGAGCCACAACTACTGAGCCTGTGCGTCTGGAGCCTGTGCTCCGCAACAAGAGAGGCCACGGCAGTGAGAGGCCCGTGCACCACGATGAGGAGTGGCCCCTGCTCGCCGCAACTAGAGAAAGCCCTCGCACAGAAACGAAGACCCAACACAGCCAAAAAATAAATAAATAAATAAATAATAAAAGAAAAAAAAAAAACAGACATGGAAAGGACCCCAAACTCCAAGTAGTTTATAACTGAGGACAGGGGTTTCCCCAAGACTATCAGCATCAAACTCACCTGGGATGCAGGCTCAGTAAAAAGTACCATCTATTTTTTTTTTTTAAATAGATTTTTTTAAAAAATATTTATTTATTTATTTATTTATGGCTGTGTTGGGTCTTCGTTTCTGTGCGAGGGCTTTCTCTAGTTGTGGCAAGCGGGGGCCACTCTTCATCGCGGTGCGCGGGCCTCTCACTATCGCGGGCTCTCTCGTTGCGGAGCACAGGCTCCAGACGCGCAGGCTCAGTAATTGTGGCTCACGGGCCTAGTTGCTCCGCGGCATGTGGGATCCTCCCAGACGAGGGCTCGAACCCGTGTCCCCTGCATTGGCAGGCGGATTCTCAACCACTGCGCCACCAGGGAAGCCCAAAAGTACCATCTTTGTGCCCTCACTCAAGTCTGATCCAGCAGGTCTGGAGTAAGGCTCAGAAATAGATATTTTTAACAAGCTCCCCAGCTGGTTTTAAAGTTGATGGCCTAGAAACTGCACTTTGAGAAATGTTGCTTGGGGAAAAAATGATGATTTCTACAGTACCTAAATATTACCACCAACTTCAGTTAGTGTTTCATCAAGGTGGGAGGATGGGGATGCAGCCTAGGGCAATGGGGACAAATGGGTGGGAATTGGAATCTTAGTTCAACCAGGGACCAGCTCCCTAGAGGCTCAGAGGGCTTACAGACTTGTCCACGCTCACATTGTTTTCCCCCCCAGTTATGTGCAGCATGTGAGTAGCCTGAAATGTTGAAAGATTTTTGTCTTTCTTTACAAAGTGGTCAATTTAGTCAGGCCCATAAGTTTGACATTGTTTGGAAACCTGCAAATCTGAAAGCCACAAAGGGTTGTCCTTGAAAGAAGCATGTTAGATTAAATTTACTCAGGAAGATGCCCCCAGTTGGCCCTGTTTGGCTTAGAGCAGGTTTCACGGCCTAAGACTATTGACATTTGGGCTGGATAATTTTCTGTTGTGGCTGTCCTGTGCATTTTGTACCCCTGGTTGATATCTGGGGGACTTCAGTGAGCTGGGACAGCTGGGATCAATCCCTCTTGGATGCCACACTCCAACCATCCAGAATTGCTCTCAGTTCCATGAATGTGCCCTGACCCCTGGGCCTTTGCACAGGCCATGTCCTCTGCTGGAGTATTTTGTCCATGACTCAGCCTGGCTGACCCCCTACTCACCATTTAAGCTTAGCTTTAACAATACCATGTGGAAGTCTTTCCTCTCTCCCTCCCTCCATGTTGGAAGACTCTGGCTAGTTGCCTGCCCTCTGAGCTCTCATGCCCACTCCCACCTTCTGGTGACCTCTACCGTGGTACTATTCATGCTGATTCTCAGGGTCTCCTTACCTGTGGGTCTCTGGCATTAGACTTTGATCACCTGAGGGCGGGAACCTCATCATAGTTCCAAAGCCTAGCACCTCCCTTGGCGTACCGTGTGCTGAGTGGATTAAAGGAAACCGTGAAGAATGACTTGGAAGGGCTGAGATGGGAGGCCCAGAGCCTAGTAAGGTTTAGACTGACTGTACTGGTCCAGGACAGAGAAAACAGGGGTCTTTCTTAAGACTCAAGACTGCAAACCCACATCTCTCCAGGGGTCAGGCAGACGATGTAAACAAGAGAAGTGGTCCAGTGCTGGGAAACAATAAGGATTGGTGGAGACTGTGGAGAACTTGAGAGCCCCAGGTCACAGTGGGAGGGACAGCTGTCACTTAGCCCCAGGCCTTGGGGAAGGAGTCCCACAATCCGGATTTTAACAAATTTGTTGGAAGTCTGAACTTTTTGTAAAATCTTCCCATTTTAAACTCTTGGCTCAAATTTTAAATTAAAACAGCAACAAAAGCAGGTTGCAGGCTGATTTTAGTTTGAGGGTGAAAGGAAGATACTTTGGGTGTGTGCAGAGGGGCTTGGTGGGGTCAGTACTCCACCTAGGCCAGCCAGGCAGGGCTTGAGCTGACCTACACGTCTCAGCTTTTGGTTCCAACCACGGCTCCTCTCTGCCAGGTTCTCGGAATGGTTCCCAGGGAGAAGAGTTCCCTCCTGACTGAGCGCCATGGGCTGTACGGGCACAGTGTAGACTTTCAGACCAGGAGGGAGACTCACAATTTCAGTTCTGTTCGAGCCCTTATCACAGAGCCCATGTAACTGCTCTGGCGTTTTCTACATTGGGCACAACCGCCTCAGGAACTGTTTAATTAGCATACCAGCCAACAGCTAAGAATATCTACTGCCCACTTAAGCAGCGATTGTAAAATATGGCCTACTCCTTTGTCATTACTGCACTGGTATTTCCTTTGTGCAACTGATAATAAAATTTCTGCTCTGGAGGGTGGGGAATGATCTTATTACTGACATGGGCTCATCAGGTGTGTTTGCTCCTCTACACTTCCACCTACTTTTGGGATATCGGTGCCCACACATTTTCATGAGCAGCTAAAAAAAGTCACCCTGGATTTTATTTTACTATATTTCGTTTTATTTTTTCTTTACATGCTGCAATATTTATTCCAAAAATCTTTAAGAAAACCCTACTTTCTGCAGGGAATTGTTTTAACCAGTGAACATAATAGAGAGAGATGTTTTCTCTGAGCTAATAGGAAACTGGCCCAGAAGTGAATTATAGCAAGATTTGGCACTTAGAAAAGCAACTTTCTAGACCTAAATAGACATTTCTCCAAAGAAGACGTACAGATGGCCAAGAGGCACATGAAAACGTGCTCAACATCGCTAATCATTAGAGAAATGCAAATCACAACTGCAATGAGGTATCACCTCACACCAGTCAGAATGGCCATCACCAAAAAACTCCACAAACAATAAATGCAGGAGAGGGTGTGGAGAGAAGGGAACCCTCTTGCACTGTTGGTGGGAATGTAAATTGGTGCAGCCACTATGGAGAACAGTATGGAGGTTCCTTAAGAAACTCCAACTCCAGCAAGTGCTGTGCCCTGAAGTCTAAGGCAGTGTTTGCCCAGAAGCCACAACCCGCATCCCTCACGGCTGCTCCTAGCCAACAGCTCAGCACGGGCAGGTGTCCATGGTGGGCTGGGCTCCTGGGGGACGCGGGACTCTTCTGACGGACTCCTCCCTGGGCCCCTTGCCAAATTTCCTTAGACACACCTGTGTCTGTCTAGGATGCGTTCACCACCACCCCTCCCCGGTCTCTCCTTCACTTGCAGAGCTGTATGACCTCTCCCAGACTTTCTTGGTTGACACTCCATTTTTTTAATCACAATTGAAACCTTTCCACACTTAAACCTGTCCTGTCATCAAAGAAGACCCAGACTTCTTTGAGAGTAGCGTGCAGGCAGAGGCCTCAAAAACAGACCTTTCCCCCTACAATGTCACGGCCAAGAACTGGCGAACTGGGGAGGTGGGCAGTCTCTATGGTGACCGCACACTCACCCCTGCAAAGCTGGAGCCGTAGGCATGGTACATGTAAACCCATATATAAAAGGGTATGTTTGCACTTAAACTTTCTATGGTTATACCTTTTTTTTTTTTTTTAACTCTAGGTGTTTGTGTTTGAAAATAAAATCTCTCAGGACAAGCACAAATGTTTGTGACAGGTTATCATAACAGGATATCATGATCATTTTTAGTATCACAATGTAGTAGTAAACTAAGGGGAAACAGAGATAAAGCAAGAAGGACAGATAGAAAAATGTTTAGTGGCCTCAATTTTATAAAGAAATTAAAAATTTTAAAAGGCATGTACGTAGGGGTGGGAGGATGTAAAAGGACAATTTTGATCAAAGGGAAATGTATCATTTTGGAAGAGGAAAATGTTAGACAAGAAAAGAAGTTTAAAAATTATAAAAATGGGTTTTGGTAAATGAGATTTCATTTAAAAGGAAAAATATTAGGGAAAAACTGTAGAACATTTCACAATTTTGTCACCAAAGATGAGGTGAGTCAAGATCATAGCTGGGATCTTTTTTTTTTTTTGCCATGCCGTGCAGCATGCGGGATCTTCGTTCCCCAACCAGGGATCGAACCTGTGCCCCTTGCATCGGGAGCAAGTAGTCCTAAACACTGGACCACCAGGGAAGTTCCATAGTTGGTATTTGATCAAGACCACTTAAGTTCTTGAGAAAGGTTGAAGGGCTGATACATCAGCCCCAGTTGCACTAGCAATGGGACCCCAGTCATGACCAAAAACTTTTAATAAGAAAAAAGCCACATATGAAGGAAGTAAATAATCAATAGAAGCCCAGCACATTCTGAAAGTGGTTGACCCACTCTGTCTCAGAGGAAAGGTCCAAGGTGGTGTTTGGAAGGATTTGAACTTTAAGGGAAGACTTTGCATCTTATGGAAAGTGGTTATATTCTAATTTCAACCTACAAGCTTCTGGACGACATGCAAAGCTCTTGAATTATCTCCTAACTCAGGTCCTGGTCAAGATAAACGATCAATAATATTGGGGGTTCCTTTTGCTTCACTGTCACTATTGGGATTGGAAGGGAACCATAGAGAGGGGAGGGTCAGTGGGTTGGTCCAGAGTTTACCTGAATATAGGAAAAGAACGAGAAAAATGACAAGATAAATGAGTGATCTCAGTAACGACAGTGCCCAAGCAGTTGCAGCAAGGAAAGAAGTGATTTGGAATGTTTAGCTGCATAAATATGCAAATAAGAAAGAGCATAGGAAGGAGCCGGAAGACTCAGATTCACAGCTAAGATCCCAAGTGAACTCGGAATTATTACCCCAGCTGCCAAGGAGCTTACTTAGATGGCTTTCGGGTTTGGTGGCGTGGGCCCCAACTTTCGAATGTGGGGTTGGAAGTGTTTGCTTTTACACCAGAGATGCCTCCAGAAGGGGCAAGGGAGCTGTTGCATGTCAGGAAGGCCAACACACTCCAAGGGAATCAGCAAAGCAAGGGACAGCAGCCCCTGAGCAGCGGGGGAGGAGATGCGCTACGGGGTGGAGAGGACCTTGCTAACCCTTGCCCTTTGCTCTCCTTGGTGCCCACTCTCCCCCATCCCACATGTCCATGCTCAAAATATCAACTTTAATATCGGCATTAACCCTCGAGCTTATCATTCATGTTTGATTTCCACCACTCATTAGGCAAGGTGATAAAACTACTAGTAAGCAAATCGGATGGAATTTGACAAGACAGCCCAGGGTTCATTGTATGTAATTATATACTAAGCCAGAAATACAATAAAATACAGTTACTCACTGCCATGTGAGGCCATCAGCATTCCTGCGAGCAGAAGCACGATCATGGTAGCAGAGCAAACAGTGGGATCCTGGCATCAGCTGCAACAGCGTCCTGGGAAAGAAGTCAGCGGAATATGGCAAGTGTGCTTTCAGAAACCATGACACGAGACCCCACAGGAGCTGTTTGTCCCGTAATGCAGTGCAAGAAAAAGAGAAAGCCCAGAAAGTGTCTCTGTCCCAGCTTTGCCAGCAGCCTTATTAGCAATACGACAGTAAGGAGATTATGTTCCCTCTTTGAGACTCAGTTTATCCATCTGTAAAATGGACACCTCACCGTGCGCTCCTTGAGGACATAGTTCTGGTCTCATTTATTTACTCACTAAATCAATGGTCATTTATTATGGGTCAGCCACATTGCAAGGATCCAGGAAAGCAAAGTGAGGAAAACACACCTTACCTGTGAGTGGTTCACAGACGAATGGGAAAGGGTGACAATTTAACAAGCGCTGTAGTTTGACTTTTGTAAATTGAATTTTGAGCAACCCATACGTTATGACCCACCAGCATTCCAAGCAGCATTCTTTTCTTAAAATTTTTTTAACCATTTTTTAATTGAAGTATAGTTAATTTACAATGTTGTATTAGTTTTGGGTGTACAGCAGAGTGATTCAGATATATATATGTGTGTGTGTGTGTATATATATACATATATATATATATATATATACACATATATATATATATACTTTTACAGATTCTTTTTCATTATAGGGTATTACAAGATACTGAGTATAGTTCCCTGTACTATACAGTAGGTCCTTGTTGTTTAGCTATTTTATACATAGTGTGTATCTGTTAATCCCAAACTCTTAATTTATCTCCCCCCATCCCCTTTGGAAACCACAAGTTTTTTCTCTATATCTGTGAGTCGATTTCTGTTTTGTAAATAAGTTCATTTATATCATTTTTTAAGATTCCACCCATAAGTGATATCATAGGATATTCTTGAGTGGGCTGGCTCTGAACCTTTGTACCAACATCACAGAATAAATCTGGCCATCGTGTGGCAGCGCTGCCTGCTAGCAAATAATGCTTTTGCATACTTTGTGGCAGTCCTAGCGGTTCAAGGAATGTGCCTTTGGAAGGGCCTGTGGGGAAGGGGCGAGGTGGGTGGGGTCAGGAACCTGCCACATTTCAACTGTAGCTGCCCTGGGATCTGAGCAGTCAATATTGAACTTCAACAGTCACTTACGGTCTATTGACTCAAGCAGGTCAACCATGTATTTAATAGGGAAGGAACAATTTAAAGACCAGAGGGATTTAGAATAGAATAATTTTAGCTCCCTGGGAATCTAACTCCCAAAGGAATGTGAGACGTATGATTGACTTATACATATTCTGTTTTAGAACATGTTTTTAGGACACAGTTTGAATGATAATACAGGGTGATTATGCTACCCCAGCGGCACACGCAGGGCTGCTGAATAAGGTTGTATATGTTGTGCTGAGTGGGCAACTAGGGGCTGAAATGCAGCCAGTGCTCAGCTCCCACGCTTGCCCTCTGCAGGGCTGTGTCAACCTGGAGGAAGGGGCAATTTCTGCAATTTGTTCTCCCAGAGGCAAAGGCTGCCCTGTGTCCTGGTGGCCCAGCATAGGTACCCAGGTCCCTGGTGGGCCGCTCTGCAAGTGAACAGAGCTTGGTACTGGGGAAGGTGTCCCGGGGGAGAAGACATTTGTAGGTTGTAGGATCTCTACTCTGTGAACTTGCTGCAGGGCCCAGCACACCTCTGCTGGCTGCAAGATACCTGTTTGTTGAATGAATACACAAGAAGAGGGTGTGAGATCTTTGAGATTCACACTCAGCTCAAGCATTCTCTAATACTCTGCTTATTATCTGCCAGACATGAGGCTCTGCTTATAACAATTTTTAACCACATAAATTCTTACAGCAGGTTAACGTTCAAGGTTAGGCAGGCTCTCTGATGGCGCAGGCTCTCCCGCTGGAAAGTGGCATGGCCTGGGAACTCCGTGGGTGGCAGCTAAAGGCATTTCAGGGGACTCTATTGAAGTCGTACCCTCATGACCAAGACCGGTGGCACTACCTGGCACTTACTGAGTCAGATTTTTAATTGTTACCATCACATAGAGAGAGGATGCCAGCTGTTTGAGCTCAGAAGAGGCAGCAGAATCATCGAGTCCGAAGTCTCTTTGTACGAATGAGGTCAGGGAGGCTCAGAGACTAGCAATTTACGGTAAAAATGCCCCACTCCCAGATCCCGTGCTCATAATATTAACAATATAAATTAGGAGGTGTTGTGAGGACGGAATGAGTTAATCCATGCAGGGCACGTACAAGTGCCTGATGGAGAGAAATGGCTCAGAATCAGCAGTAATTACAATGATAGCGTCCGGCACCAGGAAAGGCTCAAGAAAAAGCAACTATTACAATGAAGGCTCCAATTCCCTGTTGGAGTAGAAGCCCCTGTTGGATGAAATGCAGGAGAGGATCCAGTTGAGCACCATGGATGTTGTTCTTTTTCTCTTGTGATACGCATTTTAGGGAGATGTTCCCTTGGGTCATCCTGACGCTCAGGGAAGAACAGGCTGAGGGTGGTGTTTATAGGAATCGCAAATAATGTTTATTGGACTTTCAAGCATATATTTTATTAGAATGCAAATGAGCAGAAGTGACCTTATTACAGATATAATCTTGACTCGGGTCTAATATTTTTTTAAAGTAGGTTATAGGGGGACTTCCCTGGTGGCACAGTGGTTAAGAATCCACCTGCCAGTGCAGGGGACACAGGTTCAATCCCTGGTCGGGGAAGATCCCACATGCCGTGGAGCAACTAAGCCCATGCACCACAACTACTGAGCCTGCGCTCTAGAGCCCGTGAGCCACAACTACTGAGCCCGTGTGCCGCAACTACTGAAGCCCACGCGCCTAGAGCCCGTGCTCTGCAACAAGAGAAGCCATTGCAATGAAAAGCCCGAGCGCCGCAACGAAGAGTAGCCCGCGCGCGGCAACGAAGACCCAACGCAGCCAAAAATAAAAAAAAACAAATAAAATTGATTCTTTAAAAGAATAAATAAATAAAAAGTAAGTTTTAGGGACGGGGGCGGGGCGATGGGGAGTTCGCGTTTAATGGGACAGAGTTTCAGTTGGGGAAAATGAAAAAGTTTTAGAGATGATGGAGGTAATGTTAGCACAACAATGTGAATGCACTTAACGCTACTGGACTGCTCACTTAAAAATGGTTTAAATGGTAACTTTTATATTATGTATATTTTACCACAATTAAAAGAGATGTTATAAACTCCAGGACCTCATTCATTTAAACACAACCTTTCAGTGATTGGGTCATTCTTTGTCTTGGGTCTTAACCAAGCATCTCCCTATACTGGCTCATAAGGGCACGCTAGAAATTTCTAGGTGGGGAAGCAAGGCTCAGAGAGGTCCAGTAACATTTAAGGCCACCTTTGCCAAAAGGCACCACGGCAGGGGGACCATGGCAGCACCAGGCACAAGATTCAAACTGCGGTCAGCCAGTCCGACTTAAGTCTTTGGTCCAGGTTGTAACAGGGAAGAGACAAATCTGACTACATGCTGGATCTGTTTCTTTCACTTTAACCTTTGCTTTCCGCTGCTTTTGTTTACTAAAAGGATACTGTGTATACATAATGGCCTGCCTCAGGGAACCCTGCCCCTCTGCCTGAATGTTAAACCAAAGTGCCTTTGTTCAGGGAAACATCCGGACCCTTTCCAAGTGTGGATGGCTACAAGAAAGAAGAAATTAACACATCCCCTGCACGAGGCTGGCCATTCCAGGGGATATTTGCAAATGTCATGGCCTTTTTACTTTACTTCCTCGTCTCCTCCCCCTCTCTGTGCTATACCAGAAATTGGCATCCAAACCCCAATAAAATGGTTTTTCGGAGACACTAGTCTGTCATCTTCTCAATCTGACGGCTTCCCGAATAAGGTCGTCTTCCCTGCCTCAACACCTCGCCTCCCAATTCATTGGCCTGTCCTGTAGAGAGCAGAGTGAGCTTGGACTCTGTAACAAGATGTTTTACCCTCAACTGCGATGCTGATCATTAAATCCCAAACAAGCAGCCTAGTAATTTTATTCACTGTATAACTGTTGAGAGTTTTGGCAATACTTGCTTGAGAGGCCCCCAGGGTGGCCAGCGGCTCGCTGGGGTGTGGTGTGGCACTGCAGTTGACAATCCCCAGCTGGGAGCCAAGAAAAGGGAAATTGCGGCGGCAGCCAGAGGTGGCAGCAAGCGCTCAGCCTTGAACAATGGGGAAAGCCTTGAACAATGGGGAAAGAGACTTGAAGCGGCGGTGGGGGGCGGGGGGACATGCACATTAGGATCTGGGGGTGGGAGGGCTCAGGGCCGCTGCCGAAATCCAGCATCCTTCTGCTGGCAGAGTCAGGTGCCCTTGGGGCTGGGGCTGTGTCCACCTGGAGAACTGCCTTTTCCTAAGGAGGCCTCCAGGGCTGTCAGGGACCCTGCGGCAGTGCCACCTTGTGGGACTGAGGGCCCCCAAGCCTCGCCTTGGTCTGCGTGCACTGGAGGCCTGGCTCACCAAGATGTACCCTGAAGACTGATTCCACCTCATCTAGGACGTTTCTAATAGCAAGGCCTTTCTAGCTGGACAGACCTGGGGTGGAGTCGGGTTGGGGCGGCGGGGAGCAGGGCAGGGGGCTCAGGCTCCGCCTTTCCCTTGATGAGTGCCCGGAGCCAGACACTGAAGCTGTCTTGTACTCATTTTCCTGGGCAGTAAGATGCCCATTTATCTTCCTTAGGGTGTCACGAGGATTGAATGGAGTAATCCTTCAAGGTGGGGCCTGCATAGCATGAACTAGGTGCTTAGTAAGGCCGGCCCATGACTAATGATGGTTATATTTCCACACCAGGTGCCCTAGGGAGAGACATTGGCCCACACAGGTTTGTAGGACTCTCATTGATGTGTCGTGCTGGATTTTTTTCCCCAGGTAAATGCACCAGATGTTGTCCTCTGGCACTGCATCTCTTTGTCCAAGAGCTCAGAGTGCCTTTGAGTTTCTCGCTACATCTTGGAGTAGCATCCTGGTCTCAGGCGCCCCTCGAGAGCAGCCTCCCTCCCTCCCTTTGTTCCTCCCACCCTTACCATCCCTCCATCCTTTCCGCCCTCTTTTTCTCCCTTCCTCCGCCTTCCTCCATTCTTAACCCCCTCCCTCCATCCCGCCCTTCCTTCCTCTTTGGCCCCCTCCACAGTCAGGAGAAGGGGGTGCCTACCGTGAAGGTCCCACTCGAAAGCTGCTGGATGAACAGTCCTTGGCTTTGAACAAGATGGGGACCGAGCCCTTTATACCCCAGGGAAAACCCTTAGTCATGCGCTCCCCCTCCCCCTCTTCACATCAAGAGGACGGCCTTTCCTGAATTTGGCAGGTGGGCTGCCTCTGAGGGGGAGGAGGCATCATAAGGCTCTGGCTTGGAGGAGGTGAAGCCTCCATATTAAGAGGCCCATCTTGAGCCTAGAGGAGACCCGGGCTCTAATTAGAGAACAATGGCTCCCCTGTTCCACTCACCCCTCCTCATCTCAAAGGCTTGGAGGCCCAGAGATTATGTCTCGGGGTCATCAGGGGAGCGCCAATGAAATTCACAAGAGCTCTCCCTCCAGGAAAAGGGCTGGCTTTGTCTAGTCTAGTTAATTTTCCAGCAAGAGGGTCTCTGGGGTGATTCTTCTTATATGTGCCTGGCCTCCAGCCTGGGAATTTGATACCTCTTTCCTTTAGGGGTTTTCTGCCCAAGCTGGGGGGAAGGGCGAGCTGGGGCTTTGAAATCAGACACCCTAGGTTCCAGTGCCCGTCCTGCTTACTCATTGCCAGAGGGATATGGAGCTTGGAGCTTGTCACTGCTCAGCCTTGACTCTGCAGCCATGGGGAGTAATCCCACGAGGACCGTGAGAATGAGGTGAGCCAGGTAAAGTGCCTGGATGGTAGCGGGGCCCATTAAATCCTAGTTCTTCCTCTTTCCTTGATAGCCCCCTCAGGAATTGTTTCCTTTGCAGATTTAACAAGGAGAGACAACATTTATTGAAAGCCTATTGCGCGCCACAAATGTTTTGACAGGATTTTGTCCATATCATCCTGACAGTGGTAGGATGCAGCACTAGCTCCATTTTACACACGAGACAAACAGGGGTCATCGAGGTTTGAGGAGTGAGTCCGAGCTCACATGTGATGGGACCATTCTTGGCTTACAGGTGAACCTGGCTGTGAGCTGTTGCCTCCACCACTGCCTCCTGGAGAACCAGGGCTCATCCAGTGATCAAATCCAGGAAGAGCTGAGCCTTTACAGAGCCCACTGAAGGGTTTCTTCAAATCATTAGTTGTCCTTGTGCATCAAAGCTTTGTTTATAGATCATTAATTATTGTTCAGTATCTCACGTGCACAGAGGAATGAAGCTATGCCGTGCCCATCCTTTCTCACTAATACAGAAGACGCACCATCTCTAAAACGATTACGTCAAGGGGGGTAGATGGATCAATGTGGCAAAATTCATCTTTTCAGCATCTCCAGAGCCTAAGTTCTGCTCAATGCCAAGGGGTAATAACAATCTACATAAGTGTGTTGTTCTAGACATTTCTTGGGATTTGAGAAGCTCATCTTCTTCCCATAGCCAATAACAGGGTATCTCAACCTTAGCACTATTGATATTTTCGTCCAAATAAGTTTTCGCTGTTGGGGTCTCCTGTGCATTGTTAAGGTGTTTAGCGGCATTTTGGGGCTCTACCCACTAGATACCAGTAGCAGTCTCCCTCCCCAAGTTGTGACAAACAAAAATGTCTCTAGATATTGCCAAACAAACATCCCTGGGGGTCCAGATCACCTCTGATTGAGAACCACTGGCCTACAATATCCCTGGAACCTTGGCCTTTTCCGTCTCTGTTGATTGAACAGAGTGAGAATCAAAGTTTTCACAAGAACTCAGACATAAGAGAAAAAAGGCTGTTGTATGGGAGTTTAAAATTTGAGACTGCATTATGACAGCACCCTATTTCCTCACTCACACGAGCCCCCAACACAGGGCACTTATCCAGAATAGGTGGACATAGCAACATGCACACACGAACTCAGAGAGACACGCAACAGGACTAGGAAACACACACGGAATACCTTTTGCTCCCTTTTCCCCTCCCCCCCTCCATCCCCCTTCCTTTCTTTCTCTTGCTAGTTTAGCTAGTCTTTTGGACTTGAGGGAAATAGACAGAAATGCACCTGTGCTTTGCCTCCAGGAAGAATCCTGGTTAATGATGTTACCTGTGTAGCTGCATGGTCCCCTTCATTGGCTGGGGCACCGTAACCGTCCTATCTCTTTACCTCATCAGTAAACCACTGGTGGCCACATATGCACAAATGAGTAGGAACGCCAGGGTGGAAGCACCCCCTGAGGCCTCCTCATCGCCCTAGGCATCCGCCACATCTGGACTTATTCAGCCCAGGAGGGGTCAACCTCCCCTTACACTCCAGGAGACCGTGGACTCCAGGCTCCTGTCAGTTTTCCGTGGGCCCCATTTACTTCCCGCCATGGCTGCTGTTGGGATAGTGTGACCCTAGAAAACCAGTCCCATGTGGTGCTCTGAGCCTTTGTCCCCGCTGCGTGGGCCTCAGACGTCCCTCACACTCGGGCTTTTATAAGTTGTGGTCGTGCGTAATCATTATCCCTAAAGGATGGTTGGCGGGTTCCACACAAGCGGATAGCCGGGGGTCGGGACCAAGTCATTCATCAGTCCATCCTCTACTTTCCCTGATGATAAATTACTCTCTGTGGAACCTCAGGGATCATTTCCTGCCAAAGGTCCCTAACTGATATCAATTTGATCCATCGCAGAGGGCTGGGTCAGATTAACCCACACTTAATGAATGATGCTGTTTTCTTGATTCCTGTCCAGGTACGAATCCCTTTGCCTTAGCAAATTTACTGTATCCTCCTCAGCTTTGCAAACAAGGGGCCCTTTGCAGGCCCTAGGAGGCCCGACCACAGCTGTTTATGAGCTTGACATTTGCGTAACGTTGAGGGCCCCTCAAGTGTCCTGGGGATTAACAATAAATCTTTCTGTGTTTGACCAGACAGGGAAGCATCGGGCTACTTCCCTCACGAAAGAACCTGATGTTCACGTGCAAGGACACGCAGGGTCTTCCGATGGGGGAAAACTGTCTCCACTTGGCTGCTACTTGGAAAGTGGCGGGCATAGATCATAAAGGAGGGAAAGCTGATGTTCGGCAGCGTGCAAGGTGAGTGAGTGGAGGGAAGCCGTCCCTGCAGTGAGGAACGAGGGGGTCCAGGCGGGGCCGCTGGAGAGAGCGTAGTAACGCTCTGCATAGACACCCGACATTTACAGAGATACTGGAGCAAACACAGACATGGAAATAACATACAGGGACCTGATCCCATGAGGGGGATGACTCATTGTGTGAGTGTGCCGTAGGGGGTTGACTCAAGAGGGCATTCAAACCATGCAACTGCCAAAGAAAGGTCTGGTCCTTGAACAGTTCCTAGGACATAACCTCTAAACCCTTGGAATATATTGCTTGATAAGTGTCTTTGTATACCTGGGGCTTTGGACCATGCCAGGTAGTCTAAGCTAACAAGGGGATTTGTAGTGGATGCCATGAGTCACACAGTGTCAGCTTGACCTCTGGAGGGGCTGGAGCCTGAGGAACTAAGCTCAGCCATGTGGGCACTTCATGTCCCCGCATGGCTGACCCCCAATAAAACCCCTGGACTCCATAGCTCGGATGATTTTCCTGGTTGACAATACTCCATACACACTGTCACACATCATTGCTGGAGGAATTCAGTGCTGTCCACGTGAGTCCACTTGGAGAAGACAACCAGAAGCTTGTGCCTGGACTCTGCCCTCTGCACCTTTTCCCTTGGCCGACCTTAATCTCTATCTTTTTGCTGCCGTCAATGGTAAAGGTGACTATAAGAACTTCTCTGACTTCTGTGAGGCCTATCATTACATCATCAAACCTGAGAGCGCCCTTGGGCGCCCCCAAAGACAGTGGGACACACAGAAGAGAAATCAAGACCAGACATCAACAAAACAACACTCTCTACCTCCTCGTGAGGGAAGGTTCTCATCGCCTCCTGTTTAGGGGGCTTGGAAGGTTATCTGGATCGATAGTACAGCAAGTCTGATGAGTTGTAGATAAGCGAGTTTGAATAAACTGTATAGAGAAATCATATGTGACTCTCTCCAGAGGATGCGTTCAGCTTTCCTCATTTTTCCTGTGTTGTCTTCCTGCAGTCCCAAGTTTAAGCCACTTCAGGGACTAGGTCAGAGTCTCAGTGCCTGGACTGGTTTGTTCATGCTAGCACGGCACCCCACATCCCAGTTCTCCAGTCTCAATCATCCTGGGAGTCCCTCGAGCGTAGCTACTAGGTGTCCATGACCTTGGAGCAGGCAAGGGAGTGAGCATCCCTGCACTGACTGTGAGAGCTCTAACGTGTGGTCTTCCACATTCAATACCTTTCACAGATTCACAGGAGAGAAAGAATGGCTACTTCCAAAAAGACCCACATTCAATTAATTGATGATCTGGCTGCAGCCTGGGTGAATTCTGCAAATGCAGCCAACTTGGACCAGGGGCCAGGGTGAATAGATGTTGCCCAGCTTACTGTTAGGTCCCATTGCTTTTTCAAGACCTCAAACAGACTTGCAGATATTCTCGAGGCATTTTTGTTTTAAGGCTGGAAAAAAAAAAGAGAGGGAACTCATGGTATGGAGAAGGAAATGCTACAGAGCCATAAATTCTGACAGCACCAGCGATGGCTCAGGCTCTTCCCAGGGGGCCAGTATACGGCAGTGCACAGGACAGGGTGTTACTCAGAGTCAACGTCAGAGAATGAAGGAACTTGTGCAAGACCCCCTTGCTAGTTAGCAGAAAAGTCGTGTTGAGAGCAAGCCTCATTTCTCCAGTCTCTGCCCAGTGATGTTTTTCTAACACCCAGCTGTACCAGCCTCATCTCCCCAGTTTGCACAATGCTAATCTGAACTCATTATGATGTTCCATAAATGTAAAATGCTGTTTGTGTGGAGATTTTAATGTGGTGAGGACAATAGAGGAGCTAGTCAATAAGCAGTTTGCAAGATTTCCTATTCCCTCTCCCCACACCAGGTAAATAGATTTCTATTTTTGACTCCTGAGCCCCTCCAACACCCCCAGTCCAAATGCTTGGTTTTTATGATGCAGGATAAAGGTGACGGTGGAAGGAAAAGACAGCGGAAGTGGGGTGATGGATTTGTATAAGAAATAAGGAAGCTGTTTTTGAGAGATAAAAAAGTGAAAGGCAAAAGGAAAAGAAAATAATCAGAGGAGATATATGGAAACAGAGAAAGAGCCAGAAAGCTTGATTTTAGGAAAGTTATTGAGTGATGCGTTGGAAAATAAAGCCTAAAGAGAGGTTTTGAGATGGTAGCTTGTGGGAAGTGAGAGATAATGGAGGGGCAAAAAGAATAAGAAGAGTTTCTAAGAAGTGTTATCATGGATCTCATTTGATATTCTTCAAAAGCCACAAGGAAGGACTGGGCAGCTGAATTGTTTTTTGTTTGATTGTTTGTTGTTATGTAAAGCATGGCCATGTGACCACCTGGCTTATATTTGGGTTATACTTAGAAAGGATTTTTCACAGACTTCAACCTGGTTCCGTGCTTTTCAGAAAGCCAGAGTCCTTCACCAGACAGTTCAGGAAGATGTCACAATAAAATGGCCAAACTATTGGTTTTGGGAATGGACAGACTACGTCAGCCACTTTTGTCAGCAGGAGTAGAAGAAAAAAAGATGTCTGGCATCTCTGAGAATAAATGGGGCTCAGATGCCATGAGGACAAGGACAGAGGTACCATACACATCCACTTCTAGCACTTCAAGCTGCCTTCTTCTTCTTGAATTATTTGTATACGTTTTGCTTTGGTCAGGAATTTGAGTGCTTACATGGTGATTGTCTCCTGTTTCATTTGTCTTTGTCTTTTTAGCTTACATGGGGACTCAGAGAGGGTAAGAAGCTTGCCCAAGAGCACAGAGAAAGCAACAGTGTTTGGCTGGGCTGACTCCTGCTTTTTTTTTTTTTCAAACTGTTAGGTGAAGGGGACTCAGAAATACCCTAGACTCTTTTTGTCTAGGATTCATGATCACTAGATGAGTTATACTTCCTCCTACTGACCCCGTGCTAAGGCAGGAACATCACTCAGAGTTCTAGAACCTTTTCATAGAATGCGATTTACAATACAGTCCGGCTGTGTACTTACTGTGTGAGTGGAACACCCTTTTCACCCTCTGACAGATGTATGTTGCATTCTTCAGAAACCAGGAATAGTATTCAAGACAATACCTAAAGATTTAAATCAGGGTTGAACGCAATTACTATCCTTTGTGGCTATAAGAAGAGAACCATACTAAAAAAAAAAAAAATCATAATGGCTAATTATTCATAGCAAGGAACTCCCTCTCCATCTTTATAGGCTGTGGGAGGAGAGGTAGAGAATGAGTCTGAGTAGGAAAAAGCTTAGACTTCAGAGTCAGAAAGACTTATTTTTAGTTCTACCGTCATTACTTACTAGAATGTATGACTTTCAGGCTGATTAATTAATTCTCTGGGCCTTGGTTTTTTCGTATGTAAACGAGAGGCAATAATGGAATCTACACTCAAAGGGTATCCTGAGGATGACATGCGATAACATTTGCAAAGTTCCCCAGCGGTGCCGGGCTTATCATAGGTGCTGGATCAATGATATTCATTTGTTTATTTTTGTGTGAGGTGGAGTAAGAGTGCAGGACTGTTATAGTTAACAATGCAGCAAATACTTAGCAAAATAATATCCTGCTCTTGGCTGGTGGCTGCAGGGATTGCTTCAAAAGGCTTCAGTGAAAAGGCCACGCATGTCATTAGGAAGAAGAGTTTTCAGGACGGGCTGTGTCACTGGCTTCACATAAGACTCTTGGGAACCCAATTCCCTTTCAATCCTTCGCCTGAGCTATGAGGAGGTTGGGCTAAATATTCTCTAACTTCTCTTCCATCTGTATCATTCTGTGATTCTCGCATATTCTGGGGAGCAACCAATTGCTCATGTAAAGCTGGCTGTAAAGATTTCCCAGGTTCTGTCACCCTCAATTTACAGGACACTATAAAACTCTGGAAACCGAGGCACAGAGATGTTGCTGCTGGAACTCTGGGAAAAGTCAAAACTCATTTGCAAGACCCAAGTAGATGTTGGGAAGGGCACGGTTTCCTGAATAGGGACATATGCTGGGACAGTGGCCTCCCATTTTTGCTGTAGCCACATGGAACTCTCCGTGGTCCTGAGATGTTCCAGTCTGCCTCTCACTCTCCACCTTTTGCCTGGAGTGGCCTCTCCCATTTTTTGCCTAACAAACTCCTATTCCTCCATAAGCCCTATTAGCTATTTCCTCTGGGGTCCCATGGCTCTTATTCTGCTATACGAGCTTGTATAGCAGAGCTTGTATCTGCTATAGCATCTGTCACACTTCTTTGTAATTTGTCTCTTCACATGGCCAACTGCCCCACTAAACCACGATTTTTTTTTTGACCACAGGGGCTGTCCTATTCAACAAGCACACTGAGTAATGCCAGCCTCCTACTCTGTTATTCTTATCCCATATTCAATGCTTACTATACGATTATAGAACAATTCACTATTAACTTAAAGGGAAAAGAAGGGATAAGCTCAGTTTTACAGATGCTTCATTTCTGTAAATTTAAACTCAAATTTCTTTCTGGAAATGTCTGCCTTCCTCATTATCCTTCCAGCAAATATGCAATATGGATTGTTCAAATTTGATTTTCTTCCAAGGGTGTGAGATTAATAGGTTTTGCCTGTGTGCGTGACTTGATTTTGTCACTTACTATGCCATATTTTAATGTGTGTTTATGACCATTTATTCCCCCCAACTATGAAATCCTCAGTTTCTGGGTTTATTTCTGATTTGTCTCTATATCCTGCTGGCTCGGCTCAGTGTTAAATTGATGCATAGTGGAGACTTGACACTTGTTATTGATACAAAGAGCTCGATAGAGAAAGAAGGAAGGAATAGTGGGCTGATCGAGTAGGAAAGTATTGTTGCAAAATGTCCTCTTCTTTAGGATCAGCCTGTGCTGTGGAGAAATGCCTCCACCTTGCTGGCTAACACCTTCAGGTCTACGAATCTTGCTTATTTCCCTCTCTGGGTGGAAGAAGCATCCACTCTGATTGAGAGATCCAAGACCAGGGCCAGGAAAGAGTGATGGAAAAAGGCTGCCAACCTGAACTTGGGGCTCAGAGCCCGTGGATAATGGGCATTTAAAAAGCTGAAAGATCTCATAAGTAGACTTTGAAAATAACTTTAAAGATCTGAGAGACTGGCCTCCTACTATTGGAGCAGAAATATTCATCTACCTTGTTTGGCTCTGGGCTTACAGCCAAGGATAAATCCCAGAAGAAAGGACAGTGTGTCAGCTTTCCTGGGCAGGAAAACGTCCACACCTAGTCCTTCTTAATGTAAGATGGGGTCTGCCTTCTAATTTTCCTTTTACATCTTTATTATTGAGTCAGCAAATGACTGCTTAGGGATTTATGAAAAAACTGGAATTTAGGTGGACATAACCTCTGATTAGTCTCTTCTGGCAAATCGTGCCAGGCTGAGGGCATTGGGGTTCCAGGACCACTCAAAATCCTCTGTAATTATTCCAGCAGATGTGACACAACACAAGTCAACTTGACAGCACTGACTGTGTCGTGGCCCGCCCTTGGCTCTGGGGACCCAGAAATGAATGAGGTTTCATCCTGGTTCGCAAGGAGGTGACAGTGCAATAGAGGACTCACTGGCGTGTGCATTCCTTGAGGTACCCTGTCATCTGTGTGTGGATTGCTTAATGCCTCATCACTTAGTGGCCTGCAGAGGAGCCAAGCAGAATCAGAAGCCTGTAAATACTGGATGTAAAAAGCAGTGAGCGGCTCAGGTTACCTCACTGCCTCCATCCTGGGGTCTCTCTTCTGGCTCATGCAGAGGCATTGCTGGAAAAAGCGGCACAGCTCCATCAGGCAAGGGTTGAGCTTCTGGATGGCCAGCGTGAGAACAGCAGGGGTCATGGCCCCCTCCTTGAGGAGCGGCTCAGGACACCCTAGAAGATGCAATCCCAGACCATTCACATCAACAAGAATTTAGCAAGCATCTTCCCTTTGTCAGGGACTGTGCTGAGTGAATACTGTCTTGCCCCTGATCTCAGGTAGCTCGACACCAACAGGTGCACATGGCCTTGCTTCACCATGTCTGGTAAAGCTGCTGTGAGACTTCCCAGAGATAGGTAGAGAAAGGAGGGGGTCTGGTTCCTGGAAGAAATCAGAGATGGTCTCACTGAAGTTTTATTAAAAGTAAAAGTTCTAATGAGAAGTTGTATATTTCTCATTAGATGGATGGAACGATGGATGGATGGACAGAGCCATACAGAGATAGATATATAGATATAGATACAGATAAAGATATAGATAAAGATACAGATAAATATAGTCAACTTGTTTTCTAAAACTCAGTCTGACGACTGCCGCCATCTGCACCACTCCTGTGTTTCTTTAGAAACCTGGAGAAAACAGGGCTATAATTTCCTATGGTAGCATAATCACGTCTTTGTGTCTGAAAGGCCCATTCACCATTCACTGGAGGTTGAGAATGGGGCTGAGGCAGATCTTAGGTGATATGAAAAAGGAGACGTGCAGGGTCCAGCAATTTAATAATGCCCCGTTGACATATGACTAGAACACTCAGGTCCAGGAACATTCAGGAAAATAATATTGAAAGGCATCTAGGAGTGGGAGGGACCTGAGGACTCAACCAGCTTTGAAGGACTCACTTTGTGTCAATTTCTCTCTCATGGAAACTGGCTCCACAGGAAAAAAGGAGAGTTTGACAACCAAAAATTGGAAAAATGCAGCGTAAACCACAGAAACTCCAAGTCCTGAGCCTCTGTCAGGAGTCCTGAAAACCCACGTCCAAGCCCAGGAGAAGGATTCCCCTAGAATTCCGTAAGAATGGCGTGTACAGGGATGTCCTTTCCCAGGGAATAGAAGTAAATGGCACTCAGTGGCTGGGGGTGGACTTTTGGAGTCATCCTTTTTTCCTTCCCCTCTTTCTGCTAACATCATGCTCATTGTAAGAACAGCTTCCGTTTACAAAGTGTACAGCACATTCTCAATGGGTGTCCATTCAATAAAAGTTGATTGAATTAAGTTATATGGAGCTCTCCAGTTCCAAATCACTTCCACACACATTATCTTACCTAATACAAAACCCTGCAGAGATAAGACATTTTTAGTGCCCACGATAATTGTTATTATTCTTGCTTTACAGCGGAGGAAACTGAATTCTGGAATTTGAGCGCAGGAGGTTTCCTCACCAGTAAATAGCAGAGCTAGGATTTAATCCCAGCAGTCTGAATCTAAATTTATCAAACAAACCTCTTTTTATTATACTACACAACTTCGTCCAAAACAAACAAAAGCTATAGGAGCGACAGGGCACTGGTACGTACTTGAAACCTGGTGGGGTCCTGGGACGAGGGCTGGCTCTTCTCCAGAGGTAAAGGGCCACACAGCAGGGAGATCACCTGCAAGGACAACAATGGCCTCGCAAAGGTCAAAATGAAATGGACCTGGGGTATACACACAAGCAGAGAATCATGGCATCTTAAAGATAAAGAGTTCTATAAATCCATAGGGAAATTGTAGTCAAGAAAGAGAAAGTGATTTATGCAAGATCATAGGGTGATTTAATAGGACAGCAAGACTTAGTTCTCCTGCCTCTCCTCCTGCTAGAACCAATAAAATACAATAACAAGCTTAGTCTGCCTACAGGCACCCCTGTCCCGTCACGCCCCTGCCCCTAAACAGTATTCTCCACCTGGGGTATTGGGCTCCTCTTTCCAGGGCCACATTCTTACCTGCCTGTGGGTATCTGGGGGCCGGAGCCTTGGTAGGGCTTGGAGTCTGTGTGCCAGGGGTGAGTGGGCCTGGGATGAGAGGAGAGAGAGGTGAGCTTGAGTTCCTTCTAAGGATGCATGAGCAGAAAAGGCCCCCTGCCACCAGTCCTGCCCTGTTCATCCACTGCTGCTTATCAAGCCAGGTAGCTGGGGGTTGCTGAGGATGCAGAAATGAGTAAGAAATAGACTCTACGATGGAGGCAACCCCAGTGTTGAGGAGGAAATGGGCGAGTCCCATCAGTAACTGTGATACAGTGTCTTGGTGCCATTGGAAACCCGCTAACACTGGTATGAAATGGGAGAGGAGTGGACTTGCGTGGGCCATGTCCGAGCACGGTGCTCCCAGGCAAAGAGGACACGAGATGCTCTTCATTCACCTGAGTCTGGTGTGCACGCTTACCCCATCCCCACCCCTATGCACTGCCCAGCACCATCATGATAGAATGTAGGCTCATCTCAACAATTCTTTTGATCCTGTTCATGAAGTCCTGATCTAAGGACCACTTTGTCAAGTGATCCTGCTGTCAAGATGCATGCCTCTGGCAAAACCAGCAAAGCAGCCTTCTTATAGGAAATGAGGGAGAGGAAGAGGAAACAGGCACTTTCACTCGTGTGGTTAAGCGGAAGGAAAGGGGTGAGGCTGGGGGTGCAACAGGAGCACGGGGATGGAGGATGGGGCAGGTGACATCTTCTCTGGGATGGAGAAGCGTAGCCGTAGGTGAGGGGAACAGGCCTTCCAAGCAGAGGAAAGCGCGTAATAAGCAAAGACTCAGAGAAGTGAGTGGAAGGCTGTTTGCTATGGCTGGAGTCTGAAGGAAGATGTGGAGGGGTGGGGTGAGGTCTCAGAGCCTGGGCTGGACCCAGTGCAGTGTTGCAATCCTGCTTGTTCCTTATTAGGCTCCTCTGCTAGGATGGTGGGTGTGGCAGCGTTGAATTCAACTGCCTCAGTAGCAGAGATGGGCAGCATGACACATTTACAAACAGATAACTATGGGCAGGAGGCCCAACTCCAGCGGGCAACCTGGTGGTTTTCTCAGAGCCGGTCAGCATCCTCTTTGGTTTTTTTTGTTTTTTGTTATTTATTTATTTCTTTATTATTTATGTTTGGCTGTGTTGGGTCTTTGTTGCTGTGTGCGGGCTTTTCTCTAGTTGCAGCGAGCAGGGGCTACTCTTGCGGTGCGCGGGCTTCTCATTGCGGTGGCTTCTCTTGTTGCTGGAGCATGGGCTCTAGGTGCGCGGGCTTCAGTAGCTGTGGCACGTGGGCTCAGTAGTTGTGGCTCACAGGCTCTAGGCACGTGGGTTTCAGTAGTTGTGGTGCACGGGCTTTGTTGCTCTGCGGCATGTGGGATCTTCCCCGACCAGGGCTCGAACCCATGTCCCCTGCATTGGCAGGCAGATGCTTAACCACTGCGCCACCAGGGAAGCCCTCGGCATCCTCTTTGGATTCCCCTCCAGGCACTGACTGTAAGCCCCTGAATAGAGAAGGCACGCTGACGCTTGCTGCCTGGGTGTGTTTCTATGTAGTTCTGGAAGATGAGCAGCCTTAACCCTAACCCAAACACAGAGCTGACTTGTCTGTGGTCACTGTTCACAGTTTAACTAAATGACTGCAGAATCACAGAGGATTAGAGCTGCAAGCGGCCGAGGGCAAAAGCAGACACACGCTCTCTTCTGGTTGACATCCGCTTTGCCACTACCCTCCTGAGCCTGTGTCCTGAAGCTGGCTGCTACGCTGTCGCCCTGGGGGCAGTAGGACAGGGCAGTAGGCGTTGCCATTGATTGAGGGATTCCAAGGTGCTCCGTGTGGAGCTGAACACCTTACAGACATCACTTAACTGAATCAGCACAGCCACTCTGAAAAGTAAGCATCACCTTCCCCATTTCGAAGATGAGAAAACCAGGACTCAGAGAAATCAAAAGAACTGCCTAAGGAGACAGCAGTGGTGGAGTCAAGATTTCAACGCTACTGTGTCTGAAATAAGGGCCAGAGCTCAAAGCCTCAGGGCTCTGCTGGCTGCTGTTGCCTGTTGGCCAAACCCAAGTATGTTAGCCTGCATTTTTCCCGATGCCATTATGTCAGGTGTTTCTCCGATTTAAGCTATCAGTTGCGTTCCCAGACCTGTTTGTGCAATTGAGATTTTGCACCTAAAGTTAAGACTTTACATTTGCACCCTTTGAAATTCATTTAGTTCTTCCTCTCTACTTCTTCAGAAATTCAGGTAATTCAGCAAGCTTTTACTGAATGTCTGCTGTGGGAACTGGAGAGTAAAGACACAGGCCTTTAAAGAGAGCATGGTCCAGCGGGGAGAAAGGTCAAGTTCATGGCCCCTAACAGCACAGCAGTGATGAATGTTATGATCCATTGAAAACACAAGCATAGAAGAAGGGCCTCTGGCTGCAGAGATCAGAGGAAGTGATTTTAAAAACACGTAAACCATTTTTGTCTGATTATAGGAGTAGAAAATATGGAAAATTCATGACACTGAAGTGAAGAAAAATCAAGTCTTATCTATTGATACTTCCCAGATATAGTCAAGGTTAACATGTTGTGAATTTCTTTTGAGTCTTATTTTGGTTTATTTTTTATTTTCTGTGTATCTGTATGACACACGCACATGCATACACACATAAATACATAGACAAACACAAAATTGGAATTACACAGTTTTTCAGAGCTCAGGCCTTCCTCATATTATATGATTACATTTTAATGTGCATATCACTATATTTGTATATGTAATTAGTGCAGTAGGAGTGAGAATCCTCTCTTACCTGAGGTTGGGCTGGTCCCTGATGGGCTGCCAGGCGTGGCCACTGTCTTGGCAGGAGTCTCGGAAAAGCTCCGTGTGTTCGTGGCCTCCTCGGCCTCTGCAGGAGATGTCGGTGGGGAGGAAAGTGTTTCCCAGGGAAGCCCTCCAGGTGTTTTCTCACTGGTGGCCTGAGCCCAGGGCACAGGTAGTGTGGAAGCCCATGCCTGCCTGTGGGCTGTCACCCATGGAGTTCCAGCCACCTTCCTGGTAGCTGCACAAGTGACAGTAACAGAGCACTTACATGCTTGACCACTTTGATTCAGATGTAAAATTAACAAGACATTGACATATAATCAAAGGGTACATGCAATGCACATGCATAATATAGATAATCCAGGGACTTCAACCCTACCCTGAATTGGAATAAGGGGACCACACTAAACTTTGTTTTCCTAACTACTAATTTTAAAAAATTCTCCAAATTCCTAGGACGCTGAACAATCAGCTAGGGTGTGTGTCCAGAGGACAGTGGACACTGTCAAATTTAAGAAATACGATTCTAATCATGTGATACAGTGGAAAGGTTTAAGGTAAGGAGACCTGGAGGTATAAGTTCTGCCCCCACCTCCTCCATGCTGTAAACTCTGGGGCAAGTTACTAAACTCTTTTCAGCTTTACCACTGAAATGGCAGTGACGATCATGATGATGCCTGACTGACAATATCACAGGACGGTTATTAAGACAAGTCTTCCCTCGCTGGTCTTTTAAACAATTGCCAGATGTTTTCACTCTTTCATTCCCATGTTAAGAATTAAAATAAATTTTTTTTCAGGTTGTACAAAACTCATCCCCTGGGAGGATTTTAAATCTATAAGTTAAGTTGGGAACAGTTGCCATTTAAAAACTATTCCGATTTCTCATCCAGAACATGGTATAACCCTTTATTTATTTAAATATGCTTTTATTACTTTCTTGAAAGTTTTGTAGTTTTTCTCTTGCAAAACTAGCACTTTCCCTCTCAGAGTGATAGCTAGATATTTTATGACTTTTCTTGCCACTAGCAATCACATCTTTTTTCATATTATACTGGGAAACTTTCTAATTTTGTATAATTGTCTTGATGCGGATATATTACTAAAAAATTTCTAGTTAGTGAATCTGATTCCTTTTCCTCGTTCTTGTTTCCCTGTCTGCTTGACTGTTATCAGTTCTCAACCTCCTCAGGGGACCCCCTCTCTGGGCTTTCCAGGACAATAGCTCTTTGTAGGCTGGATAATAAACTATCAGTTTACTTGTCTATGTCTCTCTCCCAGATCTGAGAGCTCAGGAAGGAAAGGGAACATTGATAGATCTGTGTTTTTTGACAGCTAGCCTGGGGTCTGATATTAAATATACGTATTGATGAGTGAATGAATGAATGAATGTATTCTGATGACTGTGGTCCATTGTTGGAACTCATTGAGACATAATCGTCTTTTAATGAAAGAGTTATCTCAGTTGTCTCTTACTGCAAATAGGATAAGCGTGCCTTTTACATCTTCAGTGACAAAACCACTGATCAGTGTTCACAAAAATGATGGGAAAAGAAGAACTTCTTAGCAGGTCAGCAGCAGCAGCTTTTTACACTGGCATCAAGTCATTAACATATTCTTGGCAACATTATCCAGCAAGCTACAAATTAACCTAACCCTGCCTGCCATAAAATGTTGACTGCATTTCACCATTTAGTGTGAATTTCAGGAGAGATATTGCTACCTACTCTGTTAAAATAAAAATACCTGATGTTACCATATACCACATTTATATTACTATTGTGGGATGCTGGGTGAAGGGTATGAGGGAATTTTGTACTATTTTTGCAGCTTCCTGTGAGTCTTAAACTATTTCAAAATAAAAAATTATAAAATTAAATGTTAGAAAGACATTATGCCAGTGACATTTGTTGCCTTTGCTTATAGGTATCACACCCATACTGGTTCACATCTATCTCTTATTAAAGGCCTGCTGAACAAAGAGGTTGGTGGAGAAGGGATAAAGGAAACATTTCACTTATTTATCTGAGCCTAGAGGGAAGTGCGGGGAGAAACAGGACGGGAGAGGAAGGGGTGAGAAATCTCACCCCAGGCTGGGAGGGTGGGAGATGCGCTGTCCAGGGTGGCGGTAGCTCTGGCCGGGGCTCTGCTGTGACCCTCAGGACGCTTGTTTGTGCTCATGGTCTGCTCTCCCTCTGAAGGAGGGGTTGATTCTGTCCTGGGAGAGCTTCTCAGAGCAGACACTCCCGCGCTCTGGGATCCACGTGGGGGGCTTGTCCTTGGTAGTGTTTGCTGGCTTGCGGGTGTGAGCTGTGAAGTCAGGGCCATCCCCCTGGTAGCTGCACATTCAAGGAGACAGTCAATGGCAGCTTTACTATGCTTGACACTTTGCACACAGAGAACTGTCGAGCCACTGAAAGGTCACTGGACAGCAAATATACAGAATGCAGAGATTCCAACCTTACTCGGAGCAGTACGTTACGTCACCAAGAGGAGGGTTTCTCCTTGAATGACAGATCAAGCTAAAATATCGAGGGGTGAAAATGCCACGGGCAAAAGCAATGTGCACAGAATGCAAAGCTGCCAGGCCAAAAAGCATCAGACACTTGAGGTGTTTCCTGAACAGAACCTGGATCCTGTCAGGGTCCTTGCCCACTTCGCAACCCTCAACCCCTCCACAGCTCTGGCACTGGTCCCAGGAAGAGGGATTAGGTTTGCTCATGTGCCCTGTGGGTATGACTAGGGGCCAGAGGTGAAATTTGGGGGAACTAGGGGCTGCCTGTAAGAAACCCACTTGAAAGATGGGTCCCCACAGAGACAGAAGGAAGGCTTAATTCAGAAGGAGATCTACACAGTGCTCTTGGATGTTCCATGAGGAAAAGGAGGAAGAGGTCCAAGTGTTCATTAAGCCTACCTCGGGAAGGCTTAGGGGATGAGGCTGCATGTTAGGATAGGACAGGCTCTCACTAGCCCATAAAGTCCCCTCCTCTGGGTGGACAAAGCCTGGCCTGCAGACAGGTGGGATTTCGGCCCCTACTTGCCCCTTTGGCAGGTAACTGTGTGTCAGGCACAACCAGTGCAATTGTAGAAGGTGGCCCTGCAGCCTCATTTCCTCTCTCCTGCCTTACCTCTGAGCTCAATATCACCCCACATGCACTAGAAGCCTGGTCCTTGCTTTCAGATTAATGGACATGAGACTGAGTGCCTGCCAATCAAACTATCACTCAGCCAGGTGACTGGCTATCAAGCACATCACCTTTGTGTCAACTTGTTCATATGTTCTCTCTTCTCAAGCAGTTGTTGCTGGGAAAACTTTACAGGAGCACAAAAGGGGAGACATAATTGAGACTGGGGGTCAGAAAGTCAGGAAAGGACTCTCTGAAGAAGTGAGATTGACTCAACCTTCAGATCTGTCCTCAGAATTGGGTAGGTGAGGGGAACCCACCAAATGCCCATTTCATCTCCTTATCAAGAAGCCTTATTCCATACAGTTGAAGTTCCTTCCTCAGCATAACTAAGAGATGCCCTACAATAAATACCAACCAAGGCAGCCCTCTGGAGTGGAATTGGAGGTTGACTGTAAACTTCATTTCACTCCAATAAACACGGATAAAGAACCTACTATGTGCAAAGTACAGTGTGAGGCACTGAGGGGAAAGCAGACTATGGAGATGAAGGAGACGGTCTCTGCCTTCAAGTATGATTCAGTGAGGAGACACACAGATAAAGTCATCTGTGATACAACCTGGAGTAACAGTCCAAATAACTTATAAGTGTGTGTTGTAGAATCATAGAAGACAGAAGACTAATTTTGACTGGGGGAGTTTTTGGAAAGAGGAGGCAGCAGCTGAGCTGGCCATTGACAGACAAATTGGATTCTGAAATATGGAAAAGTAGGGAAGTTCCATTCTGGTATAATAGCATGAGCAAGGTTGCAGGGGTATGGAGATGTATGCCGTCTGCAAGAAAGGCAGGAATTTCAGTGGAGTTTTAGCAGAAGATTTATGTAAAAGAGAGTAGGTAGGGTGGGCTTGATGACAGACAAATGTATACTCGATGTTAAGGACTTCAGGCCCCCTGCTGCTGACTTAGGAGTTCTGAGCAATGAAGAGACATAACCTAATTATTTTATCACTCTTATGACAGTGGATGGGTATTTCAGAGAAATAAGAGACTAGGTCAAAGGAGATTGGTTCAGAGGCTATTATAGTAAAGTTAGATGACAAGGACTTGAACTAAGATAATCATAGCAACAGATGATGATCTTGGAAGACCAGCCAGATTCCAGAAACTTTATTCAGCTAGAAATGACACATAAGTATAGGGGAGAAAGATGGCTTTAAGGCGGTTCCAAAAAATGCCACCTGATACCAGAGAAAAGGCAGGAAGATGGGTAGATGTGTGTGGAGGGGTAGAGGATGGTTGGGTACGGTCTGAGTATTATGGAATGGCAATGTCTACAACAGGGTCACAAATTCAAATACCTACAAAAACCAGGTAGTTTATATGAGAAAAAAGTGCAAGGCAACAGGGAGAAGTGAGGGCTATGGAAAAGAGGAGAAAGGTGTGTCTCCTAATGCGGAGGATGGCAACACAACCCCCGTTGCCATGGGGAAGGGGGAGGGTCCAGGGCTGCCAGATCTTTTGAAAAAAAAAAAAAAACTATAAATTCAAAAAATTTTAATGACGAAATCCTCTGATTTTAACACAGTACAGCTAAATAAAATACCTGAGGGCAGCATTCAGCCTTCAGCTTGCTAGCTGGGACCCTGGTCTGGAGATTCTATAGTAGGAGTTTGGGAGGGTTACACTCACCCAGAACACCAGACATGCTGCTGGTAAATGTGTAATTGATAACAGGAGATTTTTCCGCCATCTCCCAGAAGTCAGAAAGATTCCTTCCTGCAAGAACCACAGCAACAAGGTCAAATCTTGGGCTCACCTGCTGGAGGGCTGTGTTTAATTCTCAGCTCAGAGAGCTTGTCAAAGAATGGCTGGTGGTTCACCTGACTTTCCTGACATCACACAGATGAAGATGCAGTCAGATTCATTCGCTTGACTCACTGTAAGACAGACCAGGATACAACAGGACTTAGCAATGGGTCTGAAGCTGTTAAGTCTTTGGTTGAAATGAAAATTAAGCTGGAAATCTCTAGCTCTGGATGCTATAGGAAAATAAGGCTAACTCCTTATTTAGGAGCCCTGATTTTCAGTCAGCCACAAGTTTCTGGTTTTAATTTTTTTGATGGAGGAAAGATGCAGTATAATGTAATGGCTAAGGGCAGAGCCTCTGGGGTCAGCGTCCAGGATTACAACATTAGCTCTAGCACTGATTAGTTAAGTGAGCATAAATGAACTGCTTGACCTCTCTAAGACTCAGTTCACCTGTCTTTAAAATGGTGAAAATTCAAATCCCACAGTATCTTATTTGCACTTTCCAAATCTCCAAATCTCCGTTAAGATGGAAGGTTTTTGTGTGAGTTTGGTACCGACTCATTCAGTGGCAAAACCTAAATTGACAGATGCGAGGCTATTGTAGTTTATCTATCCTTCTTAGTGTAAAGGGTCAACCATTTTGCTAAATGAATATGAGTGTGTTTGATTTACAGCAGGCTGTCCTGGATGCTGCTGGAGGTGTTCTGTCAGGTATAGTGTAGACACCCTACTACACCATCAAAAATCCGAAAACTTCTGAGTTCCTAAGCATACTTGTCCCTGAAGATGCTGCCTGAAGGACTGTGGATGTGTGGTTGGAAATCTCTGGTAGGATGGCTATGATGATCCAATGAGACGATGTACGTGAAACTCTAAGTATGGTGCTTGGCAGGTAGAAGAGCTCAGTAAATAGGCATAATAGTAATAATGGCTCTTGTTAATGTGGTCCTATTATTATATGTATTAATAGTGACCAAGAGCATGGACTTCAGAGCCAGATCACCTGGGTTAGAATTCTATCTCTGCAGAATGATCTTGGGGTAGTTCCTTAAACTCTCAGTGCCACAGTTTCCTCACCTGTAAAGTGGAGATAAATATAGTAGCTACCCCATATGGTTGTGGTGAGGATCCGATGAGGCAAGCCCTTAGAAGAGTCCCTGGCACCTGAATATATCTATTATTTCTCTTTCTTCCTCCCCCACTGCTCCTAAAACAGTAGTTGCTCCACAGTATAGGACACCACATTTCTGATGAGACCAAGAGTTGGGCTATTGACTGGATCTGTGCTTTTCAAAGTAGGTCCCCAGGGGAATGTGAATTGCCTGGGGTTATATGAAGCCACCTTATAACTGAAGCGTATCTTTCTCAATTGTATGTCAGACATGAGTTTAGGCTCCATAGAGATCTAAATCTGAATTCTGAACCAACCTTGAGCAAAATATTCAACCTCTCTGAATCTCAGTTTTATCATCTTTAAAATGGGAGTATAGCTGTCCAATAGAAGCTGTTTTTTTGAGTCTGCCTAACTCCCCCCAGTGTTGAGCCTTGGATTCTTCCTCCAACTTTTTGGACCCCAGGAATAGCTTTGATAGGAAGATGGAAACTTCAAATACTGTACTGGTGGTTGAAACTGTACCACACTGATTGTCTAAATAAAACTTACATTAAAGTTCCTGGCAGCCCAGCCTATGGTAGGGATCGGGGTGGGAAGTTGACTAGGTTTTATTCCGTGATGAATGCCAAGTCTCAAATTTGCCAAGCATTTTCAAGAAGAGCACACCTGAGAGGATGGAGGTTGACTTAAAAATCTCTGTGAGGTAGCTGGTAGAATTTCCAACGATGTCCACCAGTAGGGCTGTGAAATCTGTAAGATAGATTGAGGAGGTTTAAATTTCTGAGACTTGGTTTAAATTTCAGAGACTTGAAGGGAAATGTATATTGTATTTGGATTTTTCAGAGTAGATTTTACAAGTTTGATTTAGTTCTGTGTATTGGGGATTATTAACAATCATAAAAAGAAATACTACTAGTTGTTTTTCAAGTCTTAATTTCAGGCAGGCAGAAAACTTTTGGATCCACCATCATAATCTCCTTTCTCCTCCACTTCCCTCCCCCCACCCCAGATCCTTCTCTGCCAGCACCAAAGAGCTGTGCAAAACCATAGTGTTGAATGATGGTTTTTCTGATTTGTTCCCCCCTCCCCCAATTATTTCATCTAATTGATTTAGAATACCAAATTCATTGGATAGGAAGCAGCCCTGCAGACATGGGATGTAAATTTACATAACTTCAGATTTTCAAAATGACATCAAATTTAGTGGTGGATTATAAACTATGAACTATCAAAGGAGACAAGGGCTTTACACAAAATAGAACAAGGAAGCTCTTCTCCTGCCCTCCATGTTCCGAAGTCTGATGGGAGGAGATTGAGATAATTTTACAACATTTCAAGCTCTAAAATCTTTGAGGACTTTCTCTCTCAGCACGTTCTGTACAGGTCTTGCCTTGGTGGGTGCCATGGACCAATGAAAGGTCCTAACGCACTTCCTACCCAGAAGCTGCTGCCTCTTCTGCTGTTCAGTGATGGTTTTCCAGGACCCAGCAAGTTCTTGGCTTCCAAAACAAGGAGTCCTTATTCTAGGAGCCCCAAACTGTCAATTTCTAAAGAAGCTTCTGAGGTCCCACGGAGAGTTTCCCGTCATGCCTTGTCTAAATGCATCTTTTACTCAGTAACGGGGTTATGAGCTGGGGTCAGGGGCAAGCTGACTTGAAAATATAGAACCCAGACCATTGAAAATATAGAACCCAGAGAGGCATGAAAACGTGATGTGACAACCAGTGGAATGTATAGCATGCAAGGCCAACAGGAGGTGGGCGCTACCCTATGTGAGCCGGGGCCATGGTGACATGCCATCTTACCACACTTGCACAGGTGCGTGGTTAGTCTCCTAGAGGAAGATGTGGTGGGCCACCTGTACAGGTGTGGACATGTGGCCATGCAGAAGGTAGGCATCCTTCTTTATGTCTCTTTAGACCAATCTGTTTATAGTCACATTGTAGAAACTAAAGAAGTATTTCATTACTTATGCCATCTATTTTCTTTCTAATTCTCAAAAGTCTCCTTTGTTTATTAATTCATTCATCTAATAAACATTCATGGAGTGTTGGAGTACGCCAGACATCTTTTAGGCACTGGAGGACTAAGACACCATCTCTGCCTACCTGAAGCTGAGATTAGTGAGAGAGAGAGAGATTCATAGATAGACCAAGAAACTGCAATCCACTATTTATATTACATGGAAGCTATGAGCATGGCTTTGCAGCCCAGATACCAAGCATGGAGTCCAGATTCTGCCCAAGCTTCAGAGAAATGATGGAACTTTCCCTAGGTCCCAGAGCACGTGGCAGGGCTTGAATTTGAGCTGAGGTCTGCCTTGTGCTAAAGCTCCTATTCTTCCCAAAATTTCTACCACTGCTCATACAAATCTCATACTCAATACATTTGTCAACTCTCCTTTTAGAACTGCTTTCACAATCGAGTCCTAGGCTTGGAAGAAAATCAGTTATCACTGCCTCAAAGATATTCTTTGTTTTGATGAAAATATGAACTATCTAATTTACTAGCAACACACAGATGAATGATTTCTGACTACTTTCATATATAAATAGAAAATAGGGGAAAAACCCTTTTTGTCTGTCTTAATTGGTAATGATTTAAGAATGTCTCTTGGTACTCAGTGTTGGCAATGGTGTAGAAAAACACACACTTTCAAACATTACTGGTAAGAGTGTAAACTTATGCAAGACTTCTAGAGGAAAGTTTAGCAATTTGAAGCATCACAAAATCCTCTTCCTGTCAGACAACAGTTCTATTTTGAGGACTTTATCCTACAGTGATAATTGGGCAAATGCTGCAAGTGATTGTACACAGGTACTCATCACAGCATTGCTGATAATTGTAAAAAAAAAAGTTTCCATCAGGAGGAGATAAATTATATTATGGTACATCTTTCAATGAATACTATGAATTCATATGAAGGATGAAGCATATTTATATCATTGAATGGAATGTTTTTTAAGACATGCTGATTAGTTGAAAATGGAATACCAAATTTCATAGAAAACATGGTAGATACTGACAGCTGTCTCCCAATATCCATCCTCTCATTTTCCTTTAGTAAGAAAACATGAAATTTCAGTTGGGCACATGGTAGTTTAACGTAATTTAAAATTACATTTTCAAGCCTGCTTTGCAGGTGGGTGTGGCCATGTGACTCAGTTCTAGACAATAGAACGTGAAAAGAAGCAATGTGAAAGGTTTCCACAATATATTCACAATATATCAACATCACAATATATTTTATCATCACAATATATTATTTTTTAAATCAAGAAAATTTATGGGCTTCCCTGGTGGCGCAGTGGTTGAGAATCTGCCTGCCAATGCAGGGGACGTGGGTTTGAGCCCTGGTCTGGGAGGATCCCACATGCCGCGGAGCAACTAAGCCCGTGAGCCACAATTACTGAGCCTACGCGTCTGGAGCCTGTGCTCCGCAACAAGAGAGGCCGTGACAGTGAGAAGCCCGCGCACTGCAATGAAGAGTGGCCCCCACTTGCCGCAACTAGAGAAAGCCCTCGCACAGAAACGAAGACCCAACACAGCCAAAACTAACTAACTAACTAACTAACTAACTAAATAAATAAATAAAAATTAAAAACAAAAAAAGAAAATTTAAGCTATTTTCATTAAGGAAAAACACACTCAGAGGAAGGCTATATATCAGAGTTGAGAATATTCAGAAAACAATCCACGTCTGAAGATTATCCACAAACACATCTTCCCCAAAGGTTTTGAACCATGGCAAGATGTTGGCCGAAGTGTACAGCCTCTCATGGTAGCAATTTGAGGGGAATCAGCATTAGGCACGTTGGGACATGTTAAACCTTGGGAAAATCTCTGTGGTTTACCAGGGGAGCAAGATGCTATTTTATCAGTGGTAACGATCCATGGATCAATTCTTTTCAAATAAGCATTGCATGTGTATGAAAATACACTTCAGCTCACCAAACAGAATTACAAAATTCCCCAGCAGATGTGACTCCAATTTTTAAATTTTATTTTTATCTTTCACACAATCAGGGCAGGGACTCAACACCAGACAAAACTTGGCCTCTAGCCGAGGCTAATGAGGTGGTGAGAAAGATGTGATTATGAAGAACATTTTCCCTCCCAAATGTAATTTGTTGATGAGATTCAGAGGGTGAGTTAAATAAGAAGATGGTACTTATTGCAGTCTGGCATCCAGTATTTATTAAACAATAATCATTATCCTCTTTAAAAGGTGCACAATATTTGGTCCATAAATTCCACCTTGGGGAATCTATCCTCAGAAAGTAATCTAAAACAGGGAAACGTTTTAGACACGAAGATGGCTAATACAGGATTTTTTTATATTAAGAAAAACCTAGAATCCACCCAAAAGTTCAACAGCATACTAGCTAAGAAAATGTTCACATTCATAGGTTATGTAATCGTTACACATGTTTGCAAAAAGTTTGTAATATCATGGAAAATATTTTTAATATTAGGTTAAGCGAGGGGGAAAAAAAAGCAGGAGACTTTTTCACCTTGAGTCTTTGCTTCCCTTACAGACTATTCTTTAACAAGCAGCCAAAGGGATCCTTTTAAAATGTAAGTTAGATCAGGTCACTCCTCTGTGTGGACAATCACAATGGCTTCCTTCTTATTCATAGTAAAAGTGGAAATCTTTGTGGCAGACTATAAACTTCTACATGATCTGCAACACCCTTCCTGCCTTGCCCCCACAATTCTGAGCTCATTTCTCATGGCTCTCTGGCTCACTTGCTGGCCTTTCTGGTCCTCACTCTGCCTTTGCCTGGAACACTCTGTCTCCAGGTACCACAAGGCTGTCTCTCAGGTTGCCTGCAGGTAGCCCCTCAACCCTCACCTCACTAGAGAAGACTTCCCTGACCACCCTGCACATAGCAGCCACCTCCACCATCACCCTGTCCCCTGCTTTATTGTTCTCACAGTCATGCCATTAGCCAACATACTGTGTGTTTTCAGTTTATTCGTTACTCCCTCTCCCTTCCAACAGAATCTAAGTCCATGAGAGCAGGGGGTGTGTCCACTTCAGTGTGGGTGATACCCTCACACCTAGAAGAGCATCCGGCTAATAGTATGTGCTCAACAAAGAACTGCTGAATGGATGAATCAGTGGTGAGAGAGTAATTTTCACTTTTATTTTTCAGGATTCTCTAAATATAAGGAACATGTCGTACTTTTAATGTTTAATTATAAAAGTAATACATGAATATACTGTCTTTGAAAAAAACTCAGGTAATACCAGGTCCCCTTAATCATCACCCTTCTATTTCACATGCAGACTCCAATCTTCTTTTCAGAGGTAATCACCTACCCGGTGTTCAAATATGTATATATTTTTTCATCAATGCCATTTTACTCTATTTATTTTTGAACTCCCTTTTTCTAATTGAAAATGTCATGGAAATATTTCCATACATAGACCAAACCTGGCCACCCGCATTCATTTATGTACTCTCTATGGCTGTCTTCCAAGATTTGACTGTACAGTAGACTATTCAGCCATTTTCCTAATGATGGATATTTAGGTTGTTCTCAGCTTTTGCTCTCAAACAATGCTACCTTTTGTTCTTGCCCCTTTGCTCAGACGTAACTATTTCTCTAGGGTAGAAAACCAAGAAAGGAACTTTCCAGGACAATGGATGTGCACATATTTAAGCATAATAGATATCATTACATTTTCTGATCTTAGTCTAAGGAGAAAAAAAATAATTCAACCTTATTTAAAAGGGCACAAGCAAAATCAGGGCAGCCTGCAAGCCTCAAAGTGAGTTCTACCCACCTGATAAATCGTTGGTCCGGTTGTTTAAGCAGTAGCAGTACCGTGTGGGGAACTTGGCCGGGTCCACAGTCTTCAGGTTAGAAACTGTGAAGAGAAACGAAGCACCTAGCACCCCTGGCACATAGCCTGGCCTGCCTACCCATCGCTTACCATTCTCGCCGCCAAGAAAAGCTGGAGGAGGGGGATTGGGAGAGGGATGGATTGCGAATTTGGGATTAGCAGATGCAAACTATTATATTTAGAATGGATAAACAACAAGGCCCTACTGTATAGCACAAGGAACTCTATTCAATATCCTGTGATAAACCATAATGGAAAAGAATATGAAAAAGAATGTATATATGTATAACTGAGTCGCTTTGCTGTACAGCAGAAATTAACACAACATTGTAAATCAACTATACTACAATAAAATAAATTAAAAAAAAAAAAAGGAGAGCCAGCACTTACTGTTGTAAATGGCCACAGAAAACTTGTGGAAGGCAAAGGAGCTATAGGAAGTAACACTCAGCAAGGAGAAAAATTTCTTGCTATCTGTCAAAGACATTGAGATAAAGAAATAGTAAATGCCCACTAACAATAATAGCAGTAATAGAAATTAGCAAACTGATCATGGAAATTAATAATACGATGAACAAATAAAACTATAATAATAAACACTGAAAATAATAAACAAAAATCAAAGCAAAGCAAACCAAAAACAAACAAAAAAAAAAGGCAAAAGTACATGTCCCTTGGCTATATTTCCTAATCTGTCCTTAAACTCTTGCAATTGTCTCACAATATAGTTACGAGTAGAGATGCCTACACAGATGCGGTGTTTGGAGCGCAGCTTGCTCTCAAAATGCTGGCAAACCTCCTACTTCATCTGGATGTTTTCAATCTCATCATGAGTTAGGTAGGACACACATCCTCTGCTCTGAACACAGAGGAACTGAGACACACAGAGACTTGATGGGTCTTGCCCAGGTCATGGAGAGTCCAGAGGCGAAGCAAGAACAAGATAAAAATGGGCCTGGATTGTGCTTTTAAAAAAATTGGTTAGGGCTTCCCTGGTGGCGCAGTGGTTGAGAATCTGCCTGCCAATGCAGGGGACACGGGTTCGAGCCCTGGTATGGGAAAATTCCACATGCCGCGGAGCTACTAGGCCCGTGAGCCACAATCACTGACCCTGCGCGTCTGGAGCCTGTGCTCCGCAACAAGAGAGGCCGCGACAGTGAGAGGCCTGCGCACCGCGATGAAGAGTGGCCCCTGCTTGCCGCAACTAGAGAAAGCCCTCGCGCAGAAACGAAGACCCAACACAGCCAATAAATAAATAAAATAAATAAATTAAAAAAAAAATTGGTTACCTTTTAAAGCTCTGATCAGCATTCCGTTCACCAGCTCTGTCAGGTTAAGTGCAGACAGATCAACCGACATTGCGGGCAGCTCTGAAAGAGATTCAAAGGTAACGTCATCAGCAGGCCTTTCCTGGCAAAAGGAAACGTTCCTCATTTCCGACATTCAGGCAGATATGCCTCCTCTTTGGACATGAACTCACACCCTGTGCCGGGCACAAGGATTTGGAAGATAAAAGGCTGTTCCTGTCCTCAGGAGGTGACAGCTAATGGCATATACTGTGACAAGCAAGAGTAGGTAGAAGAAGTTTGGGTGAAACACAAGGAATGCTTATTTTAGGGAATATTTTATCTCTGCATTTGGAGAGAGTAGAGATTGGTGGGAGATGCTTATATATAATATACGATATAAGCCCTAGGAAATTGCAGGAGTTCTCAACCTGCTGTCTAATATAAATAACGACATTGTCTAACAGAGGAGCTCGGATCCTGGCTGGCCCTTGGCATCACTGGAAAGATTTTTTTTCCAGTTCCACAATTCTGATGCTTGGGCTCTGTCCTCAGAGATTCAGATTTAATAGGTCTGGGATGTGTCACAGACATTGCTACCTAAATCCATCCATCCATCCATCCATCCATCCATCCATTCATCCATCCATCCATCCATCCATCCATCCATCCATCCATCCATCCATCAACTGCCCAGGTACTGGTAGTGTGCAGCCAAGTGGAGAGATGCTGCTTCTCCCAGCTATTCCCCGAAGACTTGGAAACAACAGTTGACAAAGGGGACATAAGAGCTTGACGCTGCTCTTCATATTTTTGCAAACACTGTCTTTTTCATCTCTTACTTAATGTTCAGATAATTGTGGCTAAAGCAATCTGAGGATTGGAGGGATGCAGTTGCCCCGCTGCGGGGGTGAGAATGGAGGTCCAAAGAGGTGGGAGAAGTCATCTCAGCGGCCCAGGCCACCCATGGAGCACTGCGGGTGGGGTGGGCGGTACTCACCTGTGGTATCCAGAACAGCGACCCCCTTTTCTCTACTCTCTTCTCCTCGGAGGCCAGACACTGGGAAGAGAAAAGGCTTCAGGAGAGAAGTAGAGCCTTCGACCCCAGCCCCACGTTGCTGGAGGGGCCTTGAGGTCTGTAGTGCAGCTGCCCTCCGGTTTAGTGAAGGTCAGCATCACCGGGGGCACTGTGACCCCTCCCCCTGAGATTCTAGTCTCCTTGAACTGGACATGGTCTAGAAATGCATATTTTAATAAATAGACAAGGTGATTCCCATGCAGGGGGTCTAATCCACCCCATCTCTTTCTTTACTGGATTGGGAAACCGAGGCTCAGAGAGGAGAAGAAACTTGCCTAAATTTGCACAACTGAGTCCTGGTAATGAAGGGCCAGAACCTACTTCCAAAATATCAGGCCACTTGCCCACTCAGCAAATTTCATGCTGCCAAAGAAGACAATGTCAAAGGAAATTTTGAAATACCTAAGGTGTTCATTCATTCTTTATTCATTCGATAAATGCTCACCTAGGGCTAAGCAGTATGGTAGGTGTTTGGTATAAAGAGGTCAACAGGAAGGGACTGAATCTCCACGGCCGCAGAGCCTACCGTCTGTGGCTCAGAGGGAGGAGGGAGATTCACGTGTAAACCCACGGGAAGAGTGTCAAACAGGGACCAGCAGGATGCTGGGAGCACCTCTATCAGAGAACACAACCTGGTCTAGGGGGATGGAGGAGACCTCACTGCGGAAGTGACGGAAAGCCAAGACCTGAAAAGTCAGCTCTTTTGGATTAGATGCCATTTACTCATACTGCATCCGTTACTATTATTGTTGCAGTGATTATTTTTTCATGTCACATTCCAATGGAGAAGGTGATTTATGTCCATTTTAAAGATGGAAAAACCAAGGCACAGAGAGGCTGAAAAATGTGTTATAGTGTCACAGAGTAAGTCAGGATTTAGGACCGGTCTAGTTACCGTTGCACCAAGGAAAGCCTCATCTTTTTCCTTCTTAACTTCTTTATATCCAGACACTGAAATAAAAGTTTTCATGAATAAAATAGTACCGTGGAAGCAGAGCCTCAGCAATTTATAATATCCTTATAACTCATCTTATCCAATACTACCTTTGAAGGATGAGAAACTGAGACTCAGAATGTTACGTGATGTATCTAAATCCCACATCTGGCCAGTCTCCCTGTGTCCACCTCCTCCCAGACCCTGGCAACCACCTTTCTTCTCTCTGCTTCTATGAGTTTGATGATTTTAGATTCCTCATAGAAGCAGCATCATGTGGTATTTGTCCTTCTGTGACCGTTTATCTCACTTAGCAGAAGGTTTATCCACATTGTGGCAAATGGCAGGATTCCCTTCTTTTTTAAGGCTGCATAATATTCCACTGTATGTATATACTACATTTTCTTTATCCATTCACCCGTGGATGAACATTTAGGTTGTTCCCTCTGCTTTTTATGTACCCTGTTGGAACTTAGGTTCAGTCAACCGTTGTCAGCCAATTTGGCCTTTCACAGACGATCGGGCTTTTTGGTTAAATATCAGAGCTTTGGGGCTAGAGGTAGGGCGAGTCTGTGGATGCCCTTCTTTACAACACAACACGGCTACTGGAGGTGGCGGTCATGTTCTCGATACAATTAAAGGAAGTCTGAGACAGATGTTTATTACCAAGCAAGGCTGAAGCTGTCAAACAACCCCCGCCCTCTGGCTTGGGAGAGTCCGTCCGGCTCTCCCCTCTCAGGCACCCTGAGGGGCCCTTGACGCCCACAATCTACTCTGAAGCAGCTGCAGTGAGATCTGTAGGAGATACCAGCCGACCTTGCCTGTTACCTGCCCAGGAAGCAGAGCCCTCTGTCAGGGTGAGGGGCCGGAATCATCTGGCCTCTGGATTGCCAGGCTCCAGGGATGCTCTAAGCTGCTGGGTTTGTGGGATTCTTACACCTGTCAAATCCGAATGATGGGCCCTGGGCTGCAGTCTTCCTAACCAAGAACTTTGCTTAACACTGCTCATTTCATTAAGGAAAAATTATTTCCACCACTTCTTTTTATAATTACAAACCCATGGGTGGATTTTGGTAACAATATTTGAAGTGTGAACTAAATACCCCAGAAGCAGGGATTTCTGAATAGGATGCTATAGACATTTTTCAAATAAATTGCTGGGCAGATAACATAAAGCTATTGTTCTCTTTTTGGATAAAATGACCACCATAGTAGTATCTTTAACGTAGATGGTATTAGCACTCTTCATACTTAGTCATGCTTAGTATTTTATCGCTTTTCATGGTTTATGATTACCTGTGAAACAGGAATTGTTCCCACTTAAAGAGAAAATTAAAGACCCAAACAGGGGAAATATTTACTGAAAATTACCCTGCTTATAGAGAAGAAATTGGTACAACTGGTGTCTTCTGGAGAAGAGAAGTGGCTGACTGGTGGAGCATTTAACTTTTACACCTTTGTACCTTCTGCATTTTGAACTATATGAATGCACTAACTAATTAAAAGTAAATAAAAAATTTAGCATAAAGAGTGATTCCTGCTACCACTCCCAGCCCCAAATTCAAAAGTATTAAAAAAATTATCCTGCTTGTTTGCCAAAACATTAGGAACAGAAACCCAGCGCCTGACTCCTCTGTGTCTTTTACCTTGTCATGCATTCATTGTCTTGCTTTACAATCAAATTCATACCATCAGAAAAAAAAAGTCAAAGAAAGGTGGGATTATTACAAAAGTGATGATGTCAAATAACAATATCTCCCTTTATGAAATCTTCTATTGCTAATAGAAGGTCACAGTTTTTGTGGATTTAATAAGGTCATGAGAATCCGGGTGTACCATGAACCATAAAGCAATGAGCAGCTCATGGGAACTATTACCATGACTGTTAGAGCTGGAGATACAGGTACAATCTCCATCTTACAGACAGAGAAAGTGAGGCTCAGAGAAGCCAAGGAATTTACCCAAGACAGAGTAAACTAAGAAGGACCACCTGCCCATTTACATGCTGTAAGTAGGAAGGTCATGAAATTTTCCTTCTTGGCTTCCCCTTTAAAGGCAGACTCTAAAGGAAGAAAAGGTTTCATCAGAGAAATTATAACCTAGACATAACATCAGAGAAAATTTAATCCAAACTAATCCTTTTAAAGATGAGAAAATTATGATGTGGACTTGCTTAAAATCCCACATGTAGTTTGCTCATTCATTCAATCATTTAGTCACTAAATATTTATTGACTAACTATAATAATACTAATAGTTGATCACATTACTAAGCCTCTAGACTTTAATAGGCATTGTGTGTGTTAGATGCTGGTATAATATGAGCAGATAGATACAGATTCCATCTTTATGGAGCTTATAGTCTAGTTGGGAAGGCAAACATGAAGGAAATTAAGACCCATGGATATTATTACAAACAATGTTAGGTACTTTGAAAACGTTTTGAGTGTATGGAACAGGGAGCCTGATCTAATCTCAGGGATCTGAAAGCCGTCCCTGGGAGGTGACTTTCAGCTGAGATCTGAAAGACGAATAGTGTGTGAGCAGGACATAACTGGCTGAGGGGGTATTCTGTGTACAGGTAACAGCCTGATCCCGGGGTCTGAGCTGGGCATGAGTATTATTTTATGAACTGAAAGAAGGCCAATGTGATGGAGCGTAAGGAATGAAGGATATGAGGGATTGTAGACGATGGGGAGGTGGGCTGGGCCATGTAGAGCACGTAAAGGACTTAGGAGACTATCCAAAGAAAAGTAGAAAGTCATTGAATACTTTTGGGGAGGAGGAGGGAGAAATGAGGGAGGACTGGGAGGGTGGTTTAATGAAATGTATGAAAAAAAGGCTCAGGCTGGTGAGTGGAGAATGGATCATTGAGAGATAAGAGGAGAAGCAAGGAGTTACTTTGGGAAGCTCTCCTGGTGGTCCACCAAAGAGAAGATGATGCTTTGGATAAGGATGGTAACAGTGGAGGTGAAGATAATTCTGTTGCATAAATGGGACTCAACTGCAACAGAATAAATGGGGAATTTATTATTGCCATTTTTATCAAACTCATTTGGATTCTGGGCTGAAATGCTGGCTGCTACAATTCTCTAAAGCACAATGAATACCCAAACGTAGTATACAGAACAGACACTTCAACTTCGACCAGACCCACCTGTGTTGTAAAGGGACAGGACACATGCGAGGCCCATGCACAGCCTTACCAGTGGACCATGTAGCAGGAAGCCTGGCATGTCTTCGATACTCTGGCCCACCTGGAAGCAAGCAAGCAAGCACTTGGAGGAAACCAGCTGGATTACTAACCACATTGATGCAGAACATCCTTGAGAATACTGCATGGGGAGTTATTAGAAATACAATTGATAAAAGCCATTGTATAGTTAGGATAGGTTAGGTTATGCTGAGGTAACAAATTAACTCCACAATCTCACTGGCTTAATTCAACCATAAAAGTCGATTTCTTGTTGATAGTCTGTACTCGCTGCGCATTGGTGGGGAACTGCTCTTCATACTCACTCAGGGGCCCTGGATAATGGAGGTTCTACCTTCTGGTAGTTCTCCATCCCTGTGGTCTCCTTAGTCATTGACTCACAGTGGCAGCAGAAGGGAGAGACCTGGAGGATTATGCACCAACTCTTAAATGCTCTGGCAGGAAGTGACGCGCTTACATTCATTTACAGCCTCCACCAGAATTACTCATGTGGTCCTGAATAACTGCAGGAAGTCTGGGAATATGGGAGGGGTGCATGCATATGCAGGGAGAATCAGTGTCTCTTCCATGGGTTTTCCCACTGTTTAGATGGAAAATACCCTTCAAATACAGCATCGCTGCTGCTTATAAATAAGAAAATAATATTAATACACATGTACATCTCAGTGTTCACACTCTCTTTCCTTCACTGCAGCACCGTGTGCCAGCCTTTCCCCTGGGCATTTGCTGCACAGAATCAGTATGACAGTTAAAAGCCGCAAAGCTGAGACTAATAGGAAGGATGGTGAAAATTTATTGAGTGCTTTCTGTGTGCCAGACACCACACAGACTGCTGCCTGACGCACACTGTCTCATCATAACTACACAATCTTGATGTGTAGGTATTAATGTATTACCCATTTAATACGGGCTGCGCAGACTTGATTTGAAAAGAGTAGAAATTTGCCAGTGGTAGAGAATGGAATAGATCTGGAAGGTGACTTGGGGAAGAGGAGAAATGTCAAGAGAAAGTGCACTGGGGAGAAAATTGTCTCAGGAATTAAGCATCTTCATGGAAAATTATATTTTAAGAAGTTTTGCTACCCATTAGGGATAGAACCACCTTTGGAATTTTCTGGAAAGATCCTCGTAAACATTTAAATTGCTTTTTAATTATTGGTAGATACTTAAGTGGTGTTTCTTCTGGACGTCACCCTGGACAGAGATAGGCCTCACAAAGCTGGGGGTGGGGGGGGCTTTCTTGGAGTCCTCTTACTCTCATAAATCTGTCTACTCTTTGAAGCTTGGTTTTCCTCATCAGCAAAATGGGGATAAGAGAACCTAGCTCATAAGGTCTTTGTGAGGATTTAAGATAATGAATCTAAAGTACTTAACCCAGTGCCTGGCACGTATAGGTGCTTGGTACATACACCAGTCATCATGGGCAGGCAAAGTCCCCTTAAGAGCCTGGGCCACCGTGGGACACTCTAGGGCAGAGGGAGGAGCAGGGGTTAAGGTCCCACAGACTTGATTTGCATCTTGACAAGTGCCGTCTGGGTCAAGATACTTAACCTGCATTCACTCAAAAAATCTTTGTTGAGCTCATGGCATTGGTGTTACAAGCACAGACCCTGGAGCCCAGCTGCCTGGCTTTGCTTCTTGGTTTGGTCACTCCTGCTGTGCAAGTTATTAAACCTCTCTCTGCCTTAGTTTCCTCACCCAAGGCTGTTATGTTTATAAAATACAGCGAATGGTATATGAGCAAAGGCTATGTAAATTCTTAACAAATAAATAAAAGTGTTGGTACTGAAAAAGATGGTGTTACTCTAATAGTAAGAAAGAGCAACAATATTCCCCATATGGATGGAATTACAATCTTCAAAGTTATATTTTACAAAGACTGGATCAGACGTCCACAAATTTACCCTGAAACGGAGTCATCATTATTTCACTGCATTTCCCAAGGCCATTTTTTAATTCTTTTTTTTTTTAAGTATAGTTGATTTACAATATTGTGTTAATTTCTGCTGTATGGCAAAGTGATTCAGTTATACATATACATATTCTTTTCCATTATGGTTTATCACAGGAGTTTGAATATAGTTCCCTGTGCTATACAGTAAGACCTTGTTGTTTCCCATGGCTATTTTTGAATAAACAGCCAGTGACACTGGCATAAAAGCTAGTCATGAGGCAGGAAGACAAAAGTACAGCCATTTTGAAAAAGGACCGGGGAACGACCTTGGGCCAAACGGGCCTTGGAAGCTAAAGAACAAAGGCTCTGGGGTCCTGAGCCCCAGAGACAAAAACCAGGCTCACAGGAGTACAAGATTAACTTTATTTCTGTTACACTAAGGAGTATACCTAGTGGCCACAAGACAAGAAGCTGAACTATCAATTTTAACCTTATCTGTTCTGGTGTCTTCTTGCAGAAAATTCTCATGCACTCCTTTTCCTTCACCAGAGCACTCCCTATTCCCGACAGCCATCATGCAGCTACCTGGTGCTGATCAAAGAAGTCTGATGATTTCTGGAAAGTAACCAGTGATCATGAGACAAACCCTCCCTACTGTTATAAAAGCAACTCGCCCCTTCTCAGGGAGCTGGCACTTTTTTCCACCCTCTCCCTTGTGCACAAGCTCTCTCTTTTAATAAAAGAGAGAGCTTTGCTTACCTAAGGTTCTTGTGGAAGTGACATTCATGTCTATGGTATTGCATCCAAGAATCTGGAGAGGGCCCAGTAATGCTTGCACTCAGCAACCTTCCTAGTGAGGACCAGCTCCCTCTCTGTGACGAGGGCCCAGAGGCCTAAGGCTGTCAGACAACCGGCCCAAGTTCCTTCAGCTGAAGAGGAGCAGCCCAGCCTTCACACCCCGGCAGTCGGCTCTGCTGCCGGGGAGACACTGAAAGGGGAGGTTCTGGCTTTTCAAAAATAGTTCATTCAGGGCCTTCCCTGGTGGCGCAGTGATTAAGAATCTGCCTGCCAATGCAGGGGACACGGGTTCGAGCCCTGGTCTGGGAAGATCCCACATGCCGCGGAGCAGCTGGGCCCGTGAGCCACAATTGCTGAGCCTGCGCGTCTGGAGCCTGTGGTCCGCAACAAGAGAGGCCACGACAGTGAGAGGCCCGCGCACCGCGATGAAGAGTGGCCCCCGCTTGCCTCAACTAGAGAAAGCCCTTGCACAGAAACGAAGACCCAACACAGCCAAAAATAAATTAAAAAAAAAAAATTCATTCAGAAAAAGAAGCAAAGAATCTATTATTTCTTGACTATCTGAGGTGCCAGGAATTTTACATGTGATATCCACTGGTCCTGGAAGTAACGCTACTTAGGGGTTGTCATCCTTATTTTATAGTTGGAGGAAAGCAAGGCCCAGACAAGCAACCGGCCCCCGGGAACGCAGCTGAAGAGCCAGGAGTGGAATCCCAGTCTGTTTGCCGCCAAAATCCGTGATGGATTGACCTCTGAGAAAGTATAGTTTCTGAGCTGTTGCCTTGCTGCCAGCCATTTTTCAGGGCGTTCTTTTCTTCTCATTCCAATTCTTTGGATTAAAGATCATGTTTCCTTTATCACAGATGTGAGGACAAGCCATCCCCCCCAGCTGAGGGCTGCATTAAGATGCTAATCGATAGCTTAAGGGGAAAAATGGAAAGAAACAGACTGTGATCAAGGGGTGAGTCTTAGCTTAAGTGCAGCGAAGGGACTGGGTGATAGAAACTCCTCTCCTATCATTCGGCAACCAGGAGCCCAGAGCTTGGGAATTAGAGCAGATGCATTTCTTATCTGGCTTCATGCTTTGGGGAGTAGAGGGAACCGAAGGGTTTGCAAATCTCTACGGTATGTGACTTACCTGTCTCCCGAGCAGGATAAATGACTTCAAAGAATTTAAGCAGCCTGAAAGATTAACAGCTAAGTCAGAGCTGTGGGGTTTATATGAGTTCTTAGTGAAAGATACAGAGGGTGGAGGTGGGGAAAGGCTTGATAACTTTGCTTTAAGTCCTCTGGAAAAAAAAAATGGAATAATAATCCTACCAAGAAGTCACAGCGGTGAAACAGGATCAGAGAAACAGAGAAAAATGCCTTTGCTATGAACTGAATAGCATCCGTGAACAGAATGACAAAGCACTGATTCAGCGTGGGATGGGAAACCTCTTCTGACAGTAATTACGTGTATTGAAGGAGCAGAACAGGATCACAAGGTGATGATTTCCCCTTCCTGCTGTAAAGGTCTGTGAGCCAAGCATCACCTGTCCTGTGAGCCAGTAGAAGTCTTCTGAAGAACTGGCTAGGGGTTGCTCGTGAATTTTAGCAGGGTGGGCAAGCCTGGCCCCATTGCCTGTTCTTATAAAGCCAAAAATGGTTCTACAGTTTTAAACAGTTGTAAAAAAGCAAAAGAAGAAGAGTATTTCATGATGTGTAAAAATGATATAAATTTTAATTTCATTATCCACATGTGAAGATCTCTTTGGCTGTGATATGCTCCCTTCAGCTACCCACACCCCAAACTTTAACTCATCCTTTTTATTCTCATCTCAGACTTCCCCGTCACCAGGAAGCCTTCTCTGATACCCTCCCATCCCATTAAGGGTAATATTTTTGTATTTGTCTTATTGTGCTGTGTTGGGATGATCTCTTTGCTTGTCTGTCTCCCTCAGTAGGTTGTGTGTATGTGTGTAGCTTCAGGGCAGGTACCCTTGTACCTCAAGCATCCTGCATCCCCAGCACCTACAATGGTTCAGGCCAGCTGGGACCCACGCAGGAGGTGCGGACAGTGAGGATATTGTCGGAAGAGGAGGCAGGGGCCAAACACTGTCTCCGGGAATGGTAGAGGAGAGCCATTTGTGTGCCAGACCTTTTCAGGTGCTGGGGACTCAGCTCCAAATAAGCCAGTCTGGATCCCTGCCCTCCTGACCTGTACATTTCAGTTTAGGGAGATCAGTTATCTCAACGTTACTTTTCTCATCTATGAAATGAAGATTGCAAGAGTAGCCACCGCAGAAGGCTGTCAGAAGGATAGAATGGTCATAAGGAAAGGGCTTACAGCACCTGGTTCAAGGTAGACATTTGAGAATTGTTACCCATTGTCTGCCTAGAAAGATTGCATTTCTGAACTTTTGGTTGACTCTTGTGAAATATACCTATTGTGCTAACAGTCACATTTCTGGATGAAGCAGCAGGAACAAAAGCCACAGCCCTGGTTCTGCTTCAGTGACTGGCTAGCTGTGTGGCCTTGGGCAAACTGCTTGACCTCTCTGAGGCTCATTTTCCTTGTACTTAAAAATGCAGGTACAAAAAGACAAATGCTGCAGTCTTCCAATTGTACGAGGTACCTAATAGTCAAAGTCATAGAGACAGAAAGTAGAATGGTAGTTGCCAGGGAAGGGGGGGAAGGGAGAATGGGGAGTTACTCTTGAATGGGTGGTGCAGAGTTTCAATTTTACAAGAAGGAAAGAGTTATGGAGATGGAAGTTAGGGATAGTTGCACACTGTTATGAATTTATTCAATACCATGGAACTGTATGCTTAACATGGTCACTATGAGTTTCCCTACCCAATGCCCCCAATTCCTCTCCTCTCCTCTCTCTCAAGGCCACGCCAATCAGGCATCACAGCAGCACCCCACCCAAACCGCCTCTGTCAAGGTCTCCATGACTCCCATGTGGCTAACTGCTCCGCTCACTCGACCTCTCAGTAGCACTCCGTGCCTGCAATAGGTCACTCGCTCCATGAGATGAGGTCTGCACTTGGCATCCCCAATGCCATACTCTTCTGATTGTCTTCTGTTTCATCAACTGCTTCTGCTCAGCCTCTTTTGCTGGTTCCTCCTCGTCTCCTTGACCTCTTGAGGTTGCTGGGTATAGTCCTTAGGTGTCTCCTCTTTTTTCTCTATACTTGTTCACTTGGAGATCACATCTTGTCTCATGGTTTTAAAGGTTATCTATAACTTGCCAAATCCATAGATAGATAGACAGACAGACAGATAGATAGATAGGTACCTTCAGCCCTAAATAATCTTAACTCCACACTCAACTATCTACAGAACATTTCCACTAGATGCTTCATATGCATCTCAGATTTAACATTTAAAAAGCCAAATTCGGGCTTCCCTGGTGGCGCAGTGGTTGAGAATCTGCCTGCCAATGCAGGGGACACAGGTTCGAGCCCTGGTCTGGGAAGATCCCACATGCCACGGAGCAACTAGGCCCGTGAGCCACAATTACTGAGCCTGCGCGTCTGGAGCCTGTTCTCCGCAACAAGAGAGGCCGCGATAATGAGAGGCCCGCGCACCGCGATGAAGAGTGGCCCCGCTTGCCACAGCTAGAGAAAGCCCTCGCACAGAAACGAAGACCCAACACAGCCATAAATAAATAAATAAATAAATAAATAAATAAAACCTTTAAAAAAAAAAAAAAAAAGCCAAATTCACATCCTTTTGCAAAAACTTGCCCCTTCCCTAATCTACTCCCATCTCAATTAATGATACCTTCATTCTTCCAGGTACTCAAATAAAATACTGCATAATCTTCCTGGATTCTTCTCCTTCTTCCACATCTCACATTCAATCTATCAGAAAATCCTGTCATTTCTACTCTTTTTTTTTTTTTTAATTGTCTGTGGCTGGGTTCTTTTTTTAAATTATTTTTATTGGGATATAGTTGCTTTACAGTGTCGTGTTAGTTTCTGCTGTACAATGAAGTGAATCAGTACCATGTGTAAAACAGATAGCTAGTGGGAACCTGCTGTATAGCTCAGGGAGCTCAGCTCGGTGCTCTGTGGTGACTTATATGTGTGGGAAGGGGCAGCAGTGGTGGGAGATCCAAGAGGGAGGGGGTATATGTATACCTATAGCTGTCATTTCTACTCTTAAAAGGTATCTAGATTCTAAATATTAAGATTCCTCACCACCTCCATCACCCTGGTCCAAGCCACTCTTGGCTCTCACCTGGATTATTGCTAATGCACTAGTGTTCCTGATTAATCGCCTTGCCTCTACCTTTGCCTCCTTCAGTGTATTCTCAATCCAGCAGCTAGAGAACCCCTTGTTAGCACCCATCAGATCTTCTCACCTCTCTACTCAAAGCCCTGCATGACTTCCTGTCTGACTCAGAGTAAAAGCAAATGTCCTTATCATGACCCAGGGGGCTGTTCATGACCGGACCTCTGTTACTTCTCTAATTTCATTTCTGCTTCTCTCTGCTAACTCCACCTGCCCTCCACTGGCCTGGGGCTGACCTGCCCAGAACCAGAAGATAAATTGCTGGGAATGTTTTCATATTTAATGTGGAGGCAGGACACAAGGACAATTGGACTTTTCTCAGGGGAGACACCTTACACGTCTTCAGTGTGGGGAAGCCACAGGGTCTCAGGTCAACTGGATGCCCGAGCTCATTGTTGGAAGCCGACATTGTTAGGAACAATAACTGGCTCCCAGGAGGATCTGGGATGCGAGGTTATGAATGGGCTTTTGCTCCATTTGTGCAGATGGAAAGGGCTTTTCTCAGGGATATAATTTTTAGGCTCTTTTTCTGTCTGGCAGGCAGTCATCTGAGACCGGAGGTGGGTATGTTTTATTGGGGGAGGGACATATGTTTGCTGAGTGGATGCTCTTCTCACCTGTCAGCCACAGGCCTTCACAATGACAAATGTGGGCCTGATCTTCTAGCAGACCTTCTACACTGCTTCCTAGTGGTTACAGGCACTGTTTTAATAATGAACAAGTTCATGGGCACCACGACCAGCTTGCCCAGTGTTGGCCAACTTTGTCCTTTGACTTACAGAGTGATTTGTGGCAACCTGGCTGGGTTTTTGCTTCCCTGTGTGTATGCAGGGTTTTCAAGTGGGCTTATGTACCACATGCTGATTTTTCTCCATGCTGTTTTCCCTCTGCCCAGCTGCGAGCTCACCTGTGGTCACAGTACACAGGTCACAGCAGGCAGACAGCTCCTCTGGCCACGTCTCTCTGCTTCTCTGCCTCAGAGCTTTTGCACCTGGGAGCTTGCTCAGCTGTAGCACAGGAAAACTGACAGAGGAGGGAATTTATATCCCAGGGGCAACTCTCAACCCGGGAAGAACAGGGCTCCGTGGATGAGTGCCCCAGATGCCCGTCCCAAGGTGGAATGATTCTCTGGTGTATTTCACATGGGTTCTCGGGGGGTTCCTGGTGGAATTGAGCCCCGTTACCCACAACGATTAGCTCATTCTTTACTGGCTTTTCTCCCTCCCTGTTCCTGTCTCTCCACTCTTTCTCAGCTGTGTTTTCTGGGATCACTTTCCAAATATACTACCTGCATCCAACATTCTGTCTCTATTCCTGCGGAAACCCAAATTAAGGCCGCCAGGCATGTGGGCACAGGATAGAGTCAAAAGCTGTCATTCACTGAACATTCGCTGAGTGCCAGATCCTTGGCTAGGATAATGACCCTTCAAGGCACACATTTTTCTCCCCACTTTACAGATGATAAACCAAGACAGAAAAAGGTTAAGTAACTCTCCCAAGGTTCCCTGCTCCAACTCCCTCTTTCTCATGAGAAAACGTCCCTTCCTGCTGTACTGACAACAGAGAGAGGCCATCTGATATGAGCTTTACTAATTTCCTCTCCGTTGACTTACATTCTCTCTGAGTCACCCACGTGGTCTTCCCCCCAACATGGTCTAGGAGGGGAAGCTTCTCCAAAGGAAGTAACATGAGTCTTGGGGGGTAGATGGTCCTGGGCCCTACTTGTGACTGTTCACTTATTAATGTCTGTCCTTGGGCAGGTCTCTTATGTTTCTGGGTCTGAATTTTCTCACCTATAAAAATGGAGTAATAACGTCTTAAAACTGTAACGATTAGGTAATGTTTTACTGAACTCTGTACATCTACAACCTTTATAGTGGTTGTTTCTAAGGAGGTGTGCAATCCACATCATGCACTTTGTAGCTATGAAAACATTGAATTATGTTTTCTTTCTTGTGTCTTTATTCTCTGCCTCTCAACCACTTCCTACAAACATACTCAAATCCCCTCCTATTCCTCCTGCCCGAAACTGATAATGAACTGTCTTTCCTTGTCACTCTGTGTTGTTAATGAAGCCAAGAACATTTTGCCACACAATCATTGAAATGTCTATTTATTAATAAGTGGTGCGGTATTTATTTGTTTTAAGATAGAACATAAAAAATCAGGTAAGAATTGTTTGCATAATATATATGGAAATCAACTTATTAAAGTTGTTCAAATATCGGACAGAGCCAGAATATAAATTACACATACAGTTTAAAAATTACAGGAAATCATATTATAAAGAGCACTAAAGGCCACTTGTGGAAGAGTTGTGTTCCCATGTAAGCCAGAATGTGAAGAAAGCCTACTGTAGCATGGAGACAAATTCAGGGAGCAAGGCACCAGAATTCTATGCCGTAAAAGGGGGTTAAAGAAAATACAATCCCAAATCAGATACAACAGATTCATGTCACTGGAAACCTCAGTTTGCTGTTCAGATTGGTGTTTTCCATCGCTGCTACATCACAAAGAGAAAAAAGAAAGAGAAGAATAGCCATACCCCATTGGAAGCAATGTGGAAAGCCTTTTCCTCCTTAAAACAGGGAATGATTGACGAATCTGATGAAGTTGGTGCATCTTTCTAAGGTGATTTTCAGGATGGGGCAGGGCCCACCTCACATCTCCAACAGCAAAGCCTCTGACACTTGACAACAAGGTGGCTGCCAGTCTTCGAACTTGGCCTCCCATCTGGACTCTCTGAACCCTCACAGGAACTTCGGAGGGTGGAGCTGCGCTCCCCTCCCTTGGAAAAGGATTCGGAGGGAAAAGAAGGGCCCAATTATCAGATCAGGTTGGCTTCCACTGGGAACCTCGGTCTTTTCATATCGAGAAAGAGAAACACAACTGTTCTGAGCCTTTGGCCTTCCAGAGGATGTTTTTGAAGACTCACCTGTTTCTGCAGGATCTCTAAGCTCTGAAATAAAGGTACAGTCTAGAGACAAAAGACTAGTCAGGAGGGACATTTGAACTTGTTTGGTTAAAACAATGAAAGGAAATCCTTGGGGGCAAAGAACAAGGGGCACTTGTGGGATAATCTGTAGCCACCCCAAACTCCCAGAGCTGACGGATTCCAACATGAAGCAGATGGACAATTCAGGTGGCATTATTCTCTGCCACTGACAGCTGGATCGTGAAACCACGCAAAGGAGCAGGCAGGACCCGCCGAATAGCAAGGGGAACAGTCAATGCAAGAATCACTCTTCTCTCCAGGGAACCGACAGGACTGTGACCATTTTACTTAAAGGTGATGGGGTGTGGGAGGGCACGGCTTTGTGGAAGCCCACAGGGCATGATTTGGGAGCATTTCTATTGACCTGGGAGACTTGGGGTGAGGAGGAAGAAGGGGCTTTGGAGGTACATGGGTTTTGGTTAACGCCTTCTCCCTCTCAGCTTCAGCTTTCTATAAGATGGAAACAGTAATACCTTCTCAGTGGGGTTGTGATGAGGATTGCATGAAGTCGAGAGAGAGAACTATGACGTCACATGCTGCTCATAAAGAGAGCTTAGGGTGGGTTCTCCTCCCCTTCCCTGACCTCAGTCTTGTGGACAGAGGAAGAGAATAGAACACTGAAGGAAAACATGCTCATTTTGCGTTACTCTTAGGCAACAAATTGTAGAGTCCATTTGACAAGTCTAAGAGGAATTACAAATATATTCCTAACCCCTGGGCAAGGCTTTTGACCGCTTAATTATAAGTCACACTCACGTTATTCTTACATAGACCCCATTTTTGACTTATTTCCCTCTGAAACTTATTTTAACCTTAGAACGGTGCTATGTGAAGGCTGACAGAATGACAGTCATTAAAGTCACTGCATCACCTATTGCCATCCAAGAACTTGACCACCTTTCTTTCTATCTCTTAGGAGCTCCTGACTCAGGAGAACTGAACATCCTGCTACTGGCTTTAACAAGGGGAGCCCTGCCAAATTCTGGAAAATGTATCCCAAGCACAATATAAGTGGAAACCAACTATGGAAATCCTCATTTGAGCCAATGGAGGCCTGTTGACTTCCTAAAATAATTTTCTAGTTACAGGAACATAAGATATCTTCAGTTGAATCCTGTTTGCTTCTTTGTAGCTTTTGGTGAAGACTAGAATACCTGGCTGTGATGTGACCCAGACAGACGTTCTCTGGGACAAAGCAGGAGGAGCCAGGCTGTGCCCAGGTGAGGCCCAGAGATCCCAGGGCAAAGGGACAACTTCAGTAGACCTGCTGACTTGGGGTCATATACTTCCCCAAAGAAATCACATCCCATTTCCTAAAATCAAGCCCATACATTTTTTTCAAGGAGAAATCCTGGTAAATTGGCTTATAGGTAAGGATATAACCTGAGGCATCACTCTGGAGCTGAATGAGTCCAAGTGATGGACCAAAGAGCTGAACCAGTCTAAGCTTGGGGGAGAGGCCAGGGGAGCGGAGGGGAGGAGTGCTCTTCTTCATTCCTTTTCTCAACCGCACACAGCAGCAGTGGTATGTCTACAGCTTTGGAACACAGCAGGATTTTGGAAGAAAGAGCGATGTCATCTTTCAAGGCATGGGATCATCAATCATATTCCAGAGATGGGAAGATGTCCCGACACATGTGTCTGTTTTAGCAGTTTCTCCAGTGGACCAGGAAGTTCTCTCTCATCTCCTGGGCTCAACAGAAATACTTTATTCTCACTGGGTATTTTACTTTTAGTTTTTGGTCTCCAACATCTGGTCCAGGAGTTAGGAGACCTGAGTTCTAGATTCTGCTACACAATCACTCATTTTATCACTGATTGGCTAAGTGTGACTCCCTTTGCTCTGAGCCTCTGCTTCCTGATATAAAAAGAGAGGTGGTCTGGGTGATTAAGGTCTCTTCTTGCTCTGAGCATCTAAGAATCTATGTGTGTCTATGATGATAATAAAGCAAAACACTAGTCACAGTTTTCCTGCAGGAATGCCAGAGTTGAGGCTGTTCAAAGCTGGGAACAAATCCCCCTGAGGAGGCTTTCAGCAAACTTAAACTCTTTCTTGGAAGTTCTCCACTCATTGCTAGCATCTGTCTGACAGACATCATGGCACGGTTGAATTTCCTCGTTGAAAACACTCATTTCTTTATATTTAATTATTCCGTCTATTTGGCTTTACCTCCTACAAATCATCCTTCGAGACAACGGTGCAGTATCTGGTACAGTGTGTCCCATGGAACTGCCGCAGCCCAACCACTGGGATCCAACAGTCTTGCTCTCCTCATTCTGACATTCCTGCTCTTCCTTATTTTGATGGAAAAAGTAAGCATTTCTATTTCTAGAGATGTCCTTATTTAAATAGCAATTGTGAAAGTGCCTGATTTTGTCGTGTAAAAATTGGGATTGTATCTTCACCACTCTTTTTCTGAAAAAGACTTTCTAGTGTAAACTTAGAGTTCATGAGTAATACCAAGACTCTGGCAATGGAGTCCATACATACTGTAAAAAAAGGACATGAATAACAGTACCCTGGATATGGCAGTCATTGTAGGGGCTTTATCTATATGGACTGTGTCTTTGAAAATCAAAACACGTCAGAAAAGCCAAAGACGTTTGAATATAACTCAAATTTTCATCCAGGGCATCTCTATATCCTTCCCAGCTCTTTGGTATTTTTCATTACTGGTTTCCTAAAGCACTAAAGCTATGCAGATAGGCTGGTTCCTAACATGTTCTGACCTGGGCATCGTGATACTTGCTACCTGATTTAGGGGACTGTTGGCTCAGTTTTAAATAGTGTAATATCGGTAACACAGAACTTTGGGTTGATTTGAATACAAAGAAAGGACTTACAGTCTGTTTAAAAGTTCATCCTGAAACAAGCAAGCCTTCAAAGACAAGTGAGGACATGGGAAGATTCCTCAGGATGCCCAGGGTTCAGAAAGCAAAGATAATCCTTGGGGTGCTAGGTGCCCTGGATATGTATTCAAGGAAAACGAAGAGTAGCTATGGGGCATCTTCTGGAGGAAGCTGGGGTGCACTTTCCAAAGTGAAGTTGGCTTCTTAGGACACTGGACACATTTATTCTCTTGTCCCAGGAGAATCTGATGTGCAGGTTTCCAGAAGCAGAGTGACACTTTTCTCTAAATAGATACTGTATATTGGTCTTTACTATAAGCTTCTCTTGGTCAACACAATGAAATGGAAGTAGCTCAGCTCCTTGCCTGGTCTCAATCATGGTAGGGATTTGGAGAGGAAGAGAAAGCTGATTTCTCCAAGAACCTTCTCAGATACTCCAGAAACTCCTTCTTCCACAGCTTGTCTGGAGCTATAATGTCTAAAGCATTGAACCCAAACTCAAAGTCCCCATACAATCCAATCAGCCGTCCCTGAGCTGATGGGGTCATTACGATTTTGATGCAGAATTTTTGCTTTCACTTTCTTCCATGTTCAGTCTCTCACTGATTCCAACCTAGGAAGCATTCCTGTCTGTATAGTTGTCTGCAGGGATGAAATCAGGTTCTTTCCACTTCTGGTAGACATAATTTAAAGGGACCTTTAATAATTCAAGGCCACCAGATTCCTAGCTTTTTGATAGCAGTCTGTATTTTTCTTATCTCCAAATTTCTGGTGCATTGTGCAGTGCCTAGAAGACAGTGGTGCTTAATAAATCTTGTAAATGAATAAACAAAGGAACATTTTTATCACGCTCATTAGAGTGGCATGGAATTATGACAATGATCTTGGCCAGTTATGAGTAGCTCCTGTTATGTTAACATTTTCTATAAGTAATTATTCTTTCAACTTAGTGTCTAGGAACTGTCGTGCACAAAATAGGCATTAAATGCATACTGTTGATTAATGAGCTCATTTGATGTACAGTATATACCTTGGGGTTTTCTGGCTATGTTTTCATGACAACTAGAGCTTTATAATATCAACGCCATGTCTAATAAGTCTAATCTCTCAGTGTCCAGAACAATCACAGTTAGTGAATAGTACTTTCTCAATTTGATTTTTTTTTCTCTCACAATAAAAAGAACAAAAAAGCTTTCAGTATTTGCTTGTGTGCTAGTCTCTGATAGTCAAAACTCAAAATTGATCTCAAGTATTTTCTTCTCAGCCCAGTAGGATCACCCTTCACCTAACATTTGGAAAGTGTATTTATCTCATTAATGTTGATCCTGCTAAAAGACGACCTCTTCAATTTTGCATATATCATGTTGTGACACAGAGACTGAATACATATATCATAGTTTCCCTTGAGAATATCATCCTTCATTTGTCATTATTTCATGGAGTTCTGCTGAAACTATTGCAATTTCCTGGGCAAGCTTCAGAACCACTGGTTTATCTGAAGTAGAATAATCTTGGGCTGTGTTATTTACCAATTCTGCTGGATTATTTCATCATGTTGTTTTTTTTGTTTGTTTGACAAAAAGATGTTTGTGGAAGCACACACTGTTTCTCCTAATAACTTATGTTCAATCCCAGACTCTGAATTTCTACTTCATCAATGCCAGCCATGTTGATGATGTCGTCTGTGGGCAGGCAACTTGAGTAGGTTTGGTTTGCATTTCTGGAATGTGTTTTTTTTTAAAGGAATATCAAAGCAGAATATTCTAGATGATTTTTCTTTCTTTTTTGTTTTCTTAGATGGGAAAGAACAGCTCTTACGATTCTTATCATTTATTCATTCATGAAGATGTAGTTTGCCTTTGTCTACACTGATAAAGACAACATACTGCATTGGCGGTACGTAATCGACACAAACCCAATCCCTGCCGTCCTGGCCTTATGATCCAGCAGGGAAGCTAGACTGTCCTCTAAAGGTTTGGAAAATAATACAAACTCCAATTCTTCATCAGTTACTAAAAGAACCTAAGGTAATCCTCTAACTTTGGAGCCACGGTAACTATTTTTAACCTGAGGATGAGAAAGTCTCACTCTTCCAGCTGGGAACTCCATTGAGTTCTTGGAAAATGCCTCTATTTGTAAGATACTGAGGCCAGTAGGTTCTGCAAGAATATTAATAAGTTAGAAAAATAATTGGTATGTTAGATGGCTCAATCGTTTTTGACAAAAGATTCCAGGAAGGTCAGAATCAAGAACCGAACTCTAAGGAAGGGGCATAAGGTTTCTTAGGTCATCAACTCCAGTGGCACTTGCAGCCATACTGAAGGGAGTCAGGAGGATCACACGCCCTTTGCCCTTCAGATAGCCAGAAAGTCAAATGGCAAACCATGGGGGAGGGGGTTTCACGTCTGATGTATGTGCGCACTCTTGTGTATTTCCTACCTCGGACTTCAAAGTCAACACCCATCCATTCGTGGGACTCTCCAAGTAAAACTCCTTTTTTACCACTCACAAAGCCAAGGACTTCAGGCTTTGGTTGTAAGTTCCTAAAGTCAGGGGCTGACCCTTCATTATTACTGTACTCTGAGCCTTTTACATGGTACCTGTTGACACATAGGTTGAAATAAACCAATCTCTGAGGAAGGAGCTCCTCTCTCCAATATAGTGCAAGATCCCTGCATTAGGTAACGATGAAAACATCAACCATCATGTCTGCCACAGCCATTATGGCTCTTGACAAGACCGCGAGGGAGAACATCGGTGGGATGTAGACACTCGCTTAGGCCGTTTCAAACATCCTGATTGTCATCAAGGCAACCATCCACAACCTGTGCTTAGACGTATGAAAAGAGTGAGACAATAACACTGCAGTGTATTCATTTAGCTAATTACCTCAAGCCTAACGGAAACCTTTTCCATCAGTGTGTTTCAGAGAGTAGCAACGTCTCCTAGCAGGATGGCTTCTGCTTCATATTAATGCTTATATAGTAGGACGGTGAGCTCAGCTAGTCTTACAGCTATGTGTGGTTTAAAAAAATCTAGAGGAGGAAAAATGGATGGTTCTGGAAATTTTGTCTATTTGCATATTAATGAATGTTGTAGCTCACTTGTATTATTACTTTTTTCTGGATCCAAAATGCAAAGCATCCGACAAACATGTTTTGCAATAAAAGCAGACATCCTCCTCCCGCTGGATAAACAGTGTCACGAGTGCTTTCCACACAACAGAGTACAGGCATCTCGGTCCTGTTGTGTAAACTGTAGAGTGGTGTGGCAGGAGGGACCGGGCCCTGGAGTGAGTCAGCTGACCGGGTTTTGAGTCCCAGTTCTCCGGGGAACAATGGAGTGGCCCTGGGCATATGTCTTTACCTGGGCCTAAGCTTTCTCATTTTTACAAGGAAGGACGTGGACTGGATAATTTCTGTGTGCCCTCTTGACTCTAGCTCCTATTTGAGATGGGTATTTTATACAAGTATCACGGGGAAGAATGTGAATTGGAACCTCATTTTGAAGGCACTGAACTCCTGCCCTGAGGGGCACCCCGCTGCTGATAAATCTTGTTATCTTTGGCTACATAATTTGGGAACTATCTTAATGTGCATGTGTGTGTGTTTTCTCCCTGCCTAGTCACAACTCATCCGACACGTTACACCTGCTACCACCCTTCATAGATGAGGAAACCGGGGCATGATAGTTGACAATGACAGACTAAGTGAGGTCCCCTTGAGAGCTTTTGGAAGGGTTTTCCAGCCTTTCCTTAATAAAATAATGTTTTAAATTCTTGGTTTTGAAGATGTGATGACTATCTCGTTCCTGCCCTCACGTTTTTAGCTCAGGAGGCAACCTCACTGGTACGCAATGTATTTTTGTTGAGAGAATTATTTGCTTGCTTTAGAAAACGGTTAATTGTTGGACTCTTTTACACAAAGGGGCAGTGATGCTAGAAACAAGGTAGACGACTTTCTCTGCTCACCCAGCCAAGACCCAGCCAGTCAACCACACAGACACATGGCATGGCTCACCAGTCATTTCTCCCTGGACTGGTCCAGTCATGATTCAAAGTAAGAACAGCGGATAAATGTGTATCCTAAAGAGGTTAGCGGTACCATTTATATAGTGTAAAGTCATGCAAACCATGCTTGAAAGGAAGCGGCTTCACTGTGGTGACCTGGAGAAGAAAAAGGCCACGAGAAGCCCCAGCCCAGGTGGGGCTACCACGCACATGCATGCGTTTGATGCAGCCGCTGGGGATCTCACAGGTACATGGCGGGTGTGAGAGCAAGTGAGCTATACAAAGTCTGTCTACATTACAGGGAGGAGCCAGCCCACGACCCCTTTTAAGTGGGCTTGTTGGAAGGGGTCCATATCGAATCAGAAATGCCGTCGCCCGTGGACGACAAAGGCATGGAGCCGCTGGGTGTGAAGGGGTCCGTGTCCGTGTCTGTCTCACCCTCGGCGAGGTACCGTTTCTCCCTCATCCAGCTTGACCCCCCGCTCGGGCCAAACACATAATCGTCTCTGTCTTGGGAGATGCTGAAGCCACTTGGAGAGCGTTCCAGCTCCTCGTGGTTGACGGACATCAGGGACAGGGGCGTGTCACTGTCCCGGGTGATGCTTCGTCTCTGCTGGGGGGAGAGCCGGTCCGAGCAGGGACTGTGCAGTTCAGCCTGGGAGTGGTAGCTCCCTCGGGAGTCGAGAAGAGTCAAGATAGGCAGGACGGTGGGCCTTTCCGCATAGGTGGTCGCCGAGGAGGAAAGGGTGGCGTGAACCTTGCCAGAACTGGGCGCCCCTCGGGACAGGTTCACGGGGTCGTGGGCAAAAAACCCATAGGGGCCGGCTTTGTCAATGGGCACCTGGTGGAAGCTGTAGGGGGCGTTGGGGGCGCCGGTCTCGGAGTAGTTACAGATGATGGTTTTCAAATCCGAATCCCTGTGGTCCTCTTCCTTCTCCACCTCAGCTGGCGAGGAGGTCCCCTTGGTCGGGCAGAAGTCGGTGACGTGCACCTGCAGCCGCTGCACGTGCTGCAGATGCATATCCACCAGGAAATCCAGTTTCTTCCCCATGTCGTGAACCTGGAAAATACGAGGAACCGTGAATCACTGCTTTCTCTGGACCTGCGGGTAGTTTTATTGGTCGGGAGGAAAAACTATAGCATTTACTTTTCAGAAAGGAAGAGGGTTCTTGCAAGTCGTAATCATCATAACAGCTAATTATTTCGTGCCTCTTGATTTTGAGCCTTGCGCATGGATTCGTGCTAATCTAAAAAAAAAACAACAACAGGGCAAGGACTTTCCAGAAAGCCGGAAGCAGAGAGATGGGTGGAGGACAAGTTTTACCCGAGGAGGAGGTGGCCTTGCTGCTGCTGTTTGGGTCTAGGAGCGGGAGTTCTTGATTTGCAAACCTCCCCTTACAGAAGCATCTAGACTGTTTGTGCACATTTCCCCTACCTGGTGATGTAAGCCCCAAAGATACAAGGGCAGTGGTTAGCAAGAATTGAGCTTCTCAGAACTGGAGACCCTGCCTAGGGGTCTTGGAGGCCAGTGGAAGATACACTGCGATAAGCTGCGTCTATCTGTTCTTACCTACAAAATTGAAAACGTATCAAAATCTTTGAGTGCACAGACACAAGTGTGCATTCATGTGTGCACGGGATGTTCTTTCCCTGACAGTTCATAACTCACCAGGAAGCACTGCAGGCAGGTCTACCATCCTCTCTTACAGATGAAGACACAAAGCGTAGAACTAGGTAATGGCTGAGTTGGTACCCAAGCCTTAACAATAACTAATACTTCTCTAGCAGTTAGTATGCACTTTAAAGATATTAACTTATTTAATTTTCATAACAGCCCTATGAGGTGGATACTATTATTCTCTCTATTTCCCAGGTGAGGAAATAGAGGCACAGAGAGATGAAGTAACTCATCAAACATCACAGAGCAGGTAAATGGAAGAGCTGAGATGACAAATTAAAAATTTAAAATGGAAAAGGATATTCTTGATATACCAAAAAAGAATAATCATTCAAATTTTCTCTTGCTTCTTCTGCACAGATCCAATTTTAGGTTCTGAATAAAATAAAAGGATTGATAGGAATCCTAAAGGAAATTGACAGTGCTATTTATCTAGTGTAAAGTTGGGCAAACGATCCTGAAATATAAGCTGCTTTACTGCAGAAATGAGAGGTGGGCTACCTAGGGTGCTGTGACTGAATGGGTTTCTTTCTGTCCTGAATGAACCCCACCCATAGCCTGCCCTACTCCAGGCCCCTTCACACAGGCCACACACTGACCCAAACTTTCAGGGAAGGAGGATTACGAATAAATGTGGAGAAGGTCACCAACATTCCTTAAACACCATGAAGTTCATGATAACAGTAGCTACCATCTGTTGAGTGTTTACTGTGTGCCAGCTACTATTGTAGATAATTTACAGGTATCAATTGATTTAATCCTCATGGCAACCTTATGAGGTATTAAAATCCCCATTTTACATACGAGGAACTAAGACTCAGAACAATTTATTCACTTGAATGTGATCACCCAACCAGTAAAGTGTTAAATCGGCGATTTCATTTCCAGATCCTTTTATGAATGGTAGATTCTCAAGTATGTTATATCTCCCTATGAAAAAAATGACATTTGAAAATAAATTTCACATACTTGTTTTTTGGTGAGAGAAAGGAAGGACCTACCTGCCTTTCGACTTTCACAAACTTCCCCATCATGCTTTGGTCTTCAGTTTCAGATGTGGATGGCCTGGCCACATATGGTTCATTCCTAGGAAAGAGCCCATAATGCTGTAAGATTGTGATATCTATTTTTGCCTTGCAAGGTCATTTCAGCTAGGTGGGCTGTGGCCCCTGGAACTATCCTTCTCGTGTTCAGGCTGACATAGCCTGGAAGAGGCCACGCAACTCTGGAGGCAAATGGGCATCAGGAAAGGCCAGCATTTTCCTGTCTTCAACAGGGACATCTCATGCTTACCGTGTTTACTGCAGGAAAGTGTGAAGTTTAACCAGTGGACCGCCAGGGAAGTCCTGAAGCTGAATATTAAGCTGCTCTTAGGAAGCTTTGTGTCAAGGTTAATAACTGTGCCCAGAGTGTTTGATTCCTTTAAATTATGCTCCTTGGCCTTTCTGTCTCAGACGACTGGTTGAGGATGGAGTGGGGGAGGGTTTGTCTCATCTTTGAAATTCTACACAGTGGGGACCAATATTCCAATATTTCATCTGTTCCGTTTAGTTAAGACTGGAAAACAGATGTGAAATCTGGAAAATGATGCAAAAGATGATATTCGTAGGTAACAGGAGACGTGTGCTGCATTTGCTCCTTGGCCAGGCACAGTTCATATCTGTCTAAATTCCAGTTAGTTTCAATACTGTTCTATGTAGAAGAGACCTTTCAGGGCACCTAGCTATTGCTTGAAACCATTCATGTCTGGCATTTTCTAGGCAGTTGGTTTTTCTCTCTAGGCTACTGACTGCTGCTAAGACCCTGGCCTGTCTTGGGCTGAGCAATCTTGAATTAAAGCAGATGTCAAAAACTGGTGACCTGTGTGCTGAATCCAAGCCCACCAGTGTTCTCCTTGGCTTGCACAGGGTTCTAAACATTTAAGCCATCTCAAAAATGGGGAATTGTGCATCAAATCTGGATATGCAGCTTTTCTTGAGAAATCAGACTCTCTGGAAACAGAGGATCTTCATTGGTAAAATTAGCAACAGCAGAACAAAGTAACAATTACCTCCTTGGGATGGGGCACGTTCACCCCTTGCTATTCTATCCCCAGGATTGAGGCCAAAGATTAGATGCTGTATATTATCCTCCTTACGTTCTTCCTTCTTTAATAATAAGGAGCCTTATTATGATAAGGTGCATAATATTTCTTACGCCTACCTCCCTTCACTCATGTTACCTGCCTTGAAGACATTTGGGAATAAAGAAGTGTACATTTCTTTTACAGTGGACTTTCTAAAGCAGGGGTCCCCAACCCCCGGGCCACGGACCGCTACTGTTAGGAACTGGGCAGCACAGCAGGAGGTGAGCGGCGGGCAAGCAAGCGAAGCTTCATCTGTATTTACAGCCGCTCCCCATCACTCGCATTACCACCTGAGCTTTGTCTCCTGTCAGCCTTATGGTGAGTTGTATAATTATTTCATTATATATTACAATGTAATAATAATAGAAATAAAGTGCACAATAAATGTAATATGTTTGAATCATCCCGAAACCATCCCCCGCTAACCCCCAGTCCGTGGAAAAGTTGTCTTCCGTGAAACCGGCCCCTGGTGCCAAAAAGGTTGGGGACCGCTGTTCTAAAGGACTGCTCCTTGTTCATGAGGACCTAGCAAAGGACAATTCTCAAACATTTTTTGAGGGAGAGCAGAGCTGCTCTGTTGAGGGACACAGCTCTACCTGTTACAATGTTGTCAGGGACCTGACATCTGATTTCCTTCTTGGGCTCTGTGGGTGATGATGCAGGAAAAGCCAAGACAGCTGACCAGGAATGCCTTGGGCTCTGCTAACATGACATATTCTTTCGGTTCCAATAAAGCTCATAAGCCTCCCCTTATTTTATAATTAGGAAACCATTAATTTCATTTTCAATAGCCATAAAAAGCAGTGTCACCTATAGGGTCTGGGTGGAAGGGCTGCAAGTCTTTTGTACAGAAACCGCTCAAATGGCCACTGGCCGGAATAGGCTTCAAACTCTGTCTCTTCATCTGGTTTAGGGGAATGGCAACCTCACCCCACCGGGAAGGAACCCAGCTGAGGTTTGGGGGTGCTCCGTGGGCTTTGGTACCACACAGCCTGTCAGCGCATGACCACAGGCCCCACCTGGGAGATTGCTGGGCTGGGTAGGTGAATGCTGCCCCCTTCTGAGACTTCTTATGTTTTGGAGTAGATGGAGGTCCAGGGGTGAAAATCATATCTATTCTGAAAGAGAGCACACAAAGAGAAGGGATTAAATTAAAAACAGCTTTACAAGAAAAGAGAGGAAAGCAATTCATTCTCTTCCCTCTGTAGTCAGCTGTGGGTTTGGAATATAAAGGAGAGGAGAAACAAGAGAGAGGAAGGGGGAAAGGGAAAGGAAGAGGTAAGGAGAGGGAGAGAGAGAGAGAGAGAGAGAGGGAGGGAGAGACAGAGAGACAGAAAGAGAGAAAGAATTTATAATCTCAATGTATCATTATCTTTTTTCGGTCCAGGGGTACTGAGAGCATCTCTCTATCCCAGGGGAGAGAGGCAGCCAAACCACTGAGACGGGGTGACAGTTGTGTCTTGTTATTTCTTACAGGAAATGTCATGTGTGCTACAGCCTATCTGGTCTTCCAGCTCTTTTATTCCACCCAAAACATCTAGTTAGGGAGTTTTTCCTTCTAAACTCTAGGCTCTGTTTTCAGCTGTGCTCTCTTTTCTCTGCTGCTTTGCAGGCTTCTCTGACCATTAGAGGGATGGATCCAACACTAGCTCCCACACCTTGCTTCCATTTCTGCTCAAGCCACTAGCTCCCTATCCGCACCACCCTCAGCACAACGGGAGACAAACGCCCCCCACCCCCTCCCCTCATCAAGTTGCAGGGCTACGGCAGGGGCAGGGTGTGGGAGCAGCCTTGAAGGCTTATCACAGTCCTAGGACCACTAAGACCATGCACCCAGAAGAAGCCATGCCTCACTCTGTCTCTCTGCAAACCCAACTGCTCCTCCAGTGACCCCACCATGTACTAAATCACCCTTCCTTTCTCTCTGGCCTCCTGCAGTATCAGCATGGCTGGGGGTATGTGATTAGCCCACTTAGGCAGTCAACCTCCCGCTAAGACTCAGAAACTCATGTGCCTGATAAATACCAAACATGATGACTGTACAAAGGTCCACTCAGTGCACATTAAGATGGGCTGATATTTTTGGAGTCTGGTATGTCCTAGACATCATGCTCCCTCCTTCCATCTCTCAGAGAGACATGTTTGCATAAATAACAGCATAACAGTTCAGGCTCAGAACTTGTTCACACATCCTTTTGTTCGGCAGGCATTGAGCGCCGATCGTGTGCCCGCCACTATGCTGGGCCGTCACAGTTGGTATTCCATTTATGGATAAAGGAAGGTCACAAATAAACATTCTTCCAACCCAACAGCATCGTTAATGGCCAACTCATTCAACACGATGGTCCTATAAACTCTGCAGGACAACCCAAATATTCAGATGAGAAAACTGAGGTCCAGAGAGGACCTGACTCATGTCAATCTGAAATCTCACACAGGTCTGAGAATGAGCCTCAGACAGGGCTTTGGCTTCCTGATGTCAGTTCTATGACTTGACATCAAAGTGTCCTTTAGTTGTTTTAAATGATTTTCTTTTTAAAAGGATATTTTTACAATTCATTGAAGATTTGATAAATTTAAAAAGTAGAAAAAAAATCACACATGGACTCAGCACATCAGTAGAGCTACTGTAACCCCTTGGGGGAAGTCTTATTTCTTTTCTTTAGGCCCCTGTAAGGGAGAGTGTGTACGTGTTGTGTATATTTCTGAATAAACGTACGTGTGTACATTTTTGTAATCATAGTATACAAATAACATAGTTAACATCATCACAAGGTCTAGGTAGACTATATATAAATATAATCATATGTATGTCCATATAAGTATCTAAGTGTACTATTAGTAATCATATTATGCATATACATATTCACTAATCACAGAAATTTTTATCTCACTATATACATTTTTTTTTTAAAGATAGTAGTCATCTTTTCTTTTTTAAATTTATTTATTTTATTATTTATTTACTTTTGGCTGTGTTGGGTCTTCGTTTCTGTGCGAGGGCTTTCTCTAGTTGCGGCAAGCGGGGGCCACTCTTCATCGCGGTGCGCGGGCCTCTCACTATCGCGGCCTCTCTTGTTGTGGAGCACAAGCTCCAGACGCGCAGGCTCAGTAGTTGTGGCTCATGGGCCCAGTTGCTCTGCGGCATGTGGGATCTTCCCAGACCAGGGCTCGAACCTGTGTCCCCTGCATTGGCAGGCAGATTCTCAACCACTGCACCACCAGGGAAGCCCACTATATAGATTTTTAACATGTCATTTGATGGCTGCATAACTTTTTAATGAGAGCAGGTACCATTATTTTCTTAATCACTATTTATAGAATTGAGGCAGTGTGGTATGTTACAGAGAATGGGAGTTTTGTAACCAGTTGGATGTGGTTTAACTTCCAGCTCTGCCACCTACTAGCTGGGTAGTTTTGGGCAAATCCATTGTCCTCTGAGCTTCAGTTTTCTCACTGGTAAAATGGCAGCTATAATGCAATACTTAGGGGGTTATAAGGGATTAGAGACATAAATGTAGAACACCCAGGTGCTTAACAAAAATGGAGGCAATTATTGGGAATTGGGAATCAATGCTGTTTCCATATTTTCACTAGTATAAATAACACTTGATGAACTTTTAATTGGGTGAAAATTTATATTTAGAATTAGTCAACTGGACTCATTTTAGGTAATCCCAATTTTGTTGGCAACATCCAAAGCAGCACAGTCAGGGGCCAGTAGCACAGATGCCTTTTCTCTCCCTGAGGCCTTATCAGGGTGCTGATCTTGGCCGTGTCAATGTCATAGAAATTCTTCCCAGCCTGTCTGATCTGGTGTTGGTTGGCCTTGACATCCATGTTTGATGAATATGTTTGTTCTTAAAATTTCTCCCCTGCATTGTGGATTAGTGAATGCCTTTCACCCTCAGCTCTAAGGTCTACCTGGCTCTAATTCCTTGGCAGTCAGGAGAGCACCATCCTTCCAGGTGTGCTGTCTTACCTCGTCTGAAGGTACTTTATCCTGGAAAGCATGTCAAGATGTCCGGCGGAATACTGCTCAATCACATCCTTCACGTCATAAGGCCTCAAAGTCTCCTTGAATTTTTTTTTATAGAGACGGAATTGTAGAATTCTGCAAGGCAAAGTAGAGACATTTGTACGTCAAGAGTGGAGAGTAAAAGAAATTATGATACAAGATGAGCAGACTCTGGGGCGGAGGAGGGGGGAGGATAAAAGAACCAAAGAGAAACAGCTTGATGAGAAGTTTCAACTCTTGGTCCTGGTTCTACCTCTTGGAAACACACTGAATTAGGCTGGCTGGCATCTCTCCTTCATGACTACCTCCTTTTACTCATTTGAATAATAAATTCATAGTAACAATAAGAGCTAACATTTATTTCACATTCATTACATGCCAGACACTGAGCTAAGTGCATTAACAATTTGCTAATAGATCAATTCACAGATGATGCAACTGTGGCCGAGACAGCTTCAGCATCTTCCCAGGGCCACCTAGCTCATAACGTCAGAGTTCCCTTCAAACCCAGGTTTGTATGTGGACAAGGCTCACGGTCCTAATCCTGTGTCACACTGCTTTCTATCTGAGGACAGCTGACATATCTCTTCCTCAATAGCCTCCTTAGTCTTTTGGCTTATGAGCTCCTGGAAGAGAAAAGCTAGCTTCTGTTCCCCGAGTTTTCTCAGGTTCTCAATTAAGTGGGGCGCCCAGAATTTGGAGATGCTGAACCCTCCCATCTTCCTGAGAACCAGTAAAGCCATCCTAGGTGATTAATGCTCCTTGAAATTCCCATCACGAGCTCAACTCTTGCTGAACATAGTGTCAATTAAAACCTTTAATCATAGGCCAGGTAGGAAACACAGCTACCCAGGTCCTCCCATCTCATACATGTACAGGTCTTTTATTTTTTGGCTGCGTCGGGTCTTAGTTGTGGCACGCGGGATCTTTGTTGAGGCAGGAGGGATCTTTCGTTGCGGCAACGGGTTTCTCTCTAGTTGTGGCGTTCGGGTTTCTCTCTAGTTGTGGCGTTCGGGTTTCTCTCTAGTTGTGGTGTTCGGGTTTTCTCTTTCTTCTAGTTGTGGCGTTCGGGTTTCTCTCTAGTTGTGGCATTCGGGTTTCTCTCTAGTTGTGGCATTCAGGTTTCTCTCTAGTTGTGGCGTTCGGGTTTTCTCTTCTCTTCTAGTTGTGGCGTTTGGGTTTCTCTCTAGTTGTGGCGTTCGGGTTTTCTCTTTCTTTTCTCTTCTCGCTCGAGCTCAGTAGCATGTGGGATCTTAGTTCCCTGACCAGGGATCGAACCTGAGTCCCCTTCACTGTAAGGAGGGTTCTTTACCGCTGGACCACCAGGGAAGTCCCATGTACAGGCCTTTTTTATGGTGCATTCAAGGCTCATTTTGTTTGTCATAGCCCATGGCGTCAGCCCCTAAACACTATTTTTGCCTATTGATTGTATACCCAACTTGCCATCCTTTCCAATTGTATGTCATTTTCTAAGGCTGCCCTTTACATAGCTCCATCTAAGGTAGGTATCAGGAACTATGGCTTGCAGGCCAAACCTGGCCCACTGCCTGTTTTTGAAAGTAAAGTTATGTTGGAACACAGTCCCAGTCATTCATTTCTAGACTGTTTACAGTTGCTTTTGCACTACAAAATCAAGGTTGAATACAGCGGAGACCTATGGATCACAAATCCTGACATATTTACTACCTGGCTCTTTACAGAAAAAGTTTGCCAGCCTCTGAACTAAGGCATCAAGGACAATGCTAAAAAGGATGGGGCAGAAGCCAGACCATGAAGCATCCCAGCAGAGACCACTCTCGAGCTTGACACAGATTCATTTATTGGTTTTCTTTGAATAAGACCATTCAACCAGTTATGAATCCAGGTGGTTGTGTTTTTATCCAGGCTCATTTCTGGGACATTGTACAGGATGGGATCACGAGGAACCAGGTCAGCAGCTTTGCTGAGGGCCACCTATTATAAACTATCGTGCTCCCTGATCTATTGGACTGGGAATCTTCTGAAAATATCACGACTAGTTCTCAGAGACTCCGACTTAGTTTCTAGAATTCACTGCCACTATGGCAGAGTGCTTATAAGCCCATATCCTGGTCAAAGGTTTCTTGAAGTAGTAGCATATTTTTATTTTCTTGTGGGATTCAAAACAAAACAGAAATAGCCAGGGTGAATTACAGTCTTGTCTGAAGCAGACAAAAAAATCCTATCCTTGATTATCTTGTTGAAAATGCGAATTAAAAAAGAACTAGATGGATGAAGACAGACAGAAGAAAAGCTATTTTGAGTAAGAAGCCTATAAAAGAAAACTCTATGTCAATACACCCCTGCCTCCTCAACATCCTTTAAAATAAATGGTGGCCGAAGCCAGACAAGAGGGTGACGGTTGGAAACACTGTCAGGGGCCTGTGGAAGCATTTTTATAAAACGGAGAGCAAGAATCTCCCAGGATGACCTGCTAATGTAGCCGCTCCCTTAGAATTGACATAGTGTCTGGACTTGACTCAGGGGTTACTTGAGGGATCTTCTGCCCACCTTCCCAAAGCCCAAGAGCACTTTACAAAACCGCATCCTGTGGGAGCTGAGCTGGGGCCTCGGGAGGCCCACAGGTAGGGAGGAGGGGGCGTTACCTGACGGCTCGGATGACGGCCTTCAGGGTGGGGATCATGTCTTCGATGAGGAAGTCATTCCCGTAGCCCCTGTCTTCCGCTATGGGGTCGCCCGTCCCGGCATCTGGGAGGGAAGGAGACACACATTATCAACGGCAGGCCACAGTACTCGGAAAGGCTCGGGGACCTGGTTCAGTCAGAGCCATCCAAACTCAACCTCCTGAATCTCCATTCCCATTTCAGAAACCCCGATGCATTCTCCAGTTGTGACGTCATTCAGACTTTCTCCTCATCTCCCTTCCGTTATCCAGAAGTCTCAGTCAGAGGTGCCTGTAGGTCAGGACTGTTGCTGGGGGAGAAGGCTAGGATGGAGGTGATGTGAATTCCAGGGTTCCGGAGTGGCCCTTTGGAGGCAGCAAAGGGACACACGTGGGTGTTTATCAGACAGACCGGGTTTAGATTCTTGCTCTGTCAGTCATTATCCTTGTGACCTTGACTTGGGGGGTGGTCACTTTCTGAGCCCTACGCATCCTCCCTTTTCATAAGTGAGAGGGGCACACAGATGTATTGCTCCTACAGCCCCCATGGGGCACTTTTCCAACACCTCTTCCCACCCCTGGGGGTGCTGAGTTCCCCAGGTGTCCAGATCACTCTGCACCTGGCCCCTCTCCATCCTTCAAGGTGACCTCCATGGCAATGCACTCATCAGGGCCACCCTTAGGATCCATGGCGGTATGTCCCAAGGCTCCCTGGAGGGGCTGTGCAGACACACGTGGTGACCCTGGCCCAGGAGAACAGCTAACGTGGGCCCTCTGCTCTTGGAGTGAGTGCAGGGACCTATCAGAGCCCAGGGGCTGAGGATAAGACAAGTGAGAAGTTGATTCAGGGCAATAGGAAAGGGCTACTTTGTAGACTGCAGGGTTCTTCCACAGGGGAGGGAAGGAAGGAGGGAGGGAGGGAAGGAGGGAGGGAGGGAAGGAGGGAGGAGAGGAAGGAAGAGGGTGGGAGAAGGTGACATGGAGGAGACAGGCTGAGGAAGAGGAAGGGTGTTACCTTCAGAGCTCTGCCAGAAAGCGTACGCTTTCATGCGGAAGGCGGTGCGGAAACGCTCTTTATTGTTTGAGCCAACAGGCTTTGGTTCTTTAGAAGGACTTTCTTCTATGGCATCTACATTCAGAGGGGTAAATAGCTTTCCTTTAGTATTGCTACCACGAGGATTAGAAAGGCGAACCCGATCCAAGAGACCCAGCTTTTGGCTACAAAATAAGCAAAAGTGAACAATTTTCCTCCTTGAGTGCAGGCTTTCATAATTTCCCGTCCCTCTCCATAAAGACGCACCCATCCTCCTCCACGCGGGCGGGAGTGGGACTCGCGCCTCCAAGGCTCAATCTGATTGAGCAGCTTGGAATGGGACAGGGCTTGGTTCAGATCCTAGCTCGGCAACTGACTAGCTATTACACCTCAGGCGCGTTTCTGTGAACTTCAGTTTCCTCATATGCTTAAGTGCAGCTTTAACGAGATCCAGGATATAAAATGCCAGCCCGTAGTAGCAGGCAGCAAAGCTTCATTTCTCCTCCACTCCCATCTCCTCTGCATCAATAACTTCCCTTGTACCACTCCGTGGTGCCCAGATAGTGACTCACAGAGGCAAAGCTTTATCAAGTGTTCCTTGAACAGAACCGAATGACATAAATGACACAAAGCAGGTACCCTAACCTGGTGTCCACAGACACCCCGCCATGGACAGAACTTTGGGGGAGGTCCATGGGTTTGGATGGGAAAAACACTGCAGTTTTAATTTACTAATTAGATTTTAATTCACTAATCTCAAACTGAAAATTAGCACGTCTTTCAATTATGAATGTATGAATAGACCCCAGTAATATCCTCAATGCCCCAGCCATATCCTGTGACTTTCCACAACAGAAATCACAGGTCATTTATCTCCAGGTATTGCCATGCTCATCACTGCTTTGAAATTATGGTAGTATTCAACCTGCCACTACATCATACCATTAGATTCATCACAAAGAAGCACGTAGACGACTGCATCTCAAAAGTTTAAATATTTTGGTAATTACATTTTAACATCATCAGTTTCTTTTGTAACTGTCTGCCTTTTATTTATGGATTCAAAGTTGTTATTCTGAGAAAGGGTCCCTGGACTTCATCATACTGCCAAAAGTCTTCTTGGAACAAAAAAACAGTTAATGAGTCCAACAGAAAGTTGCCCTGGTGCAGAAACCATCTAGGTGTCCTCGGGCAAATCTGTGACCTTAGCCAGCCTCAGTTACCTCATCTTTAGAATAGGGATAAGCACGTCCCACTTCTCTTGGTTGCAGTGGGATGATGCCTGTCAAGGGTTTGGCATGGAGCCTGGGATACAGTAGGTGATCTATAAATAGTAATTTCTCCCTCTGTTTCTTAGCCTCTGCCCCTCACCTGAGTGGGCACAGGAGGGAAGTCCTTTTGTGTGGTAAAGACCAGAGAGACCCATAGTGCTTGTTTCACACATCAATACACTCAGCTCAGCTGCGTTCTCTCCATCACCTACACGGGGCTTGGTACCCAGCAGGTGTGCATGTACTTGGGGGAGAAATGAGTGAACAAATGAATATGGGTGGTCAAGTCAGCTTTGCATCAGCCTGAGATAACTGAGTATTTTTAAAGTCTGCGTCTGGTTATGACAGCCACGTGCTTCGTGCCAGAAGCTGCTGCCATCTTTGTGGCTTGGGGTGGTGAGGAGGTCCTGGCGTTGGAGCTGCAGAGGTGGGAGCACCTCGTGCCGAGCAGGTGCCTTACGCTCTCTGAGCACCGGGTCCTCATCGGTTACGTGGGCCTGACAACACTTTGCTTCGGAGAGATTTGGGGAGCATTACATATGATAATGTCTGCAATGCTTCTTGTCTTCAGCCTGGCGTAGAGAAGGCACTAAGAAGTATTTGATTAATGAATGAACGAACAAGTGGATGAGTAATTGTTACACCTGACTCCTTCTGGACTGTTCTCTCTCGCCCGGCATTGTTACATGAATACATGTACATGCCCAGAGTAAATTCAGAGAAATGCCAGTACTCAGATGACTCCATCTTTCCTGAGCTGGTCAAAGTTTTCAGAGTGGTTTCCTGACCAGTACTAGGTGAATGACTAATGAGAATATATTAGGGTCCAGGGGCTAAAAATACTGAACAAGGCAGGAAGTCAACTGAACACACAGAGAAGGCTTTCCTAGCCATGAGCTAAGGAAAAAGGGGACTTTAGGTCTGTCACTTCTCAGGCCCTCTGCTTCCTGGCCCCTGCCTACCTGCCTTGCTATACCGCCAAGCAGATCCATCATTCCGTCGGTACCAAGCCCCTTGCCCATCCCCAAGTCCCTTCCTGCATGCCTTGGTGCACTCAGCCATGCCCTTTCTTGCCTTCTCAGTTGACCTCATTCCCATCTGCCCTTTAAAACTGCCCAAGGGTCCCCTCTTGGAAACTAAGTTCTCCCCATCTGCTCCAAAGACAGGCTGTGTTTCTCCGTCTCCGTGTTTAGTGCACAGGGTAGAGGCTGTACGTTCCCACACCCGCCCACCCCACTCGACTGTGTAGTCCTGGCAAAGAAAGGACTCTGCCTGGTTATCTCTGAACCCACCCCACATCCCTGCTCAGCACAGCCTGATGGTCAGGACTTTGGGGCAAAACTGGCCTGAGGGGAAATGTCCTAAAAAACATGTAACCTAGGACACAGAATTCATGCCGTCTGGCCCTCAGCTTCTTCACGGGCACAATGATGAGGACCAGCCCATGTTACATGGGGTTGTGGAAGGGTTAAGTGAGGGAATACGTGTAAAGTGCTTAGCTGACTGTCTGGGATGCGGATGTGAGAAGCTTTCAATAAATGCTGGCTGTCACCATTATCTCGGTAAATAATCCTCTTCCTACAGAAGCAGTAGAAAGCTAATGACGTGTGAAAAGGATGGATAAAATTTCCTGAGCCACGGTGCTTTGTGACCACCTAGAGGGGTGGGATGGGGAGGGTGGGAGGGAGGGAGATGCAAGAGGGGAGAGAAATGGGAACATATTGTATATGTATAACTGATTCACTTTGTTATAAAGCAGAAGCTAACACACTATTGTAAGGCAATTAAACTTCAATAAAGATGTTAAAAAAAAAAAAAAAATTTCCTGAGCCACAAAAAAGTGTTTTGGTTTTTTTTTAATGAACTGAGATGAGTTCTCAGGATTTTTATATTATTTTACAGTACTTCTTCTTAATGCTAGTCTCAAACACTCACCATTGTCACAGAACTTGACCTTGGCAGGAGATAAGTGTATGAGAAGCTTAATTCTAAACTAAGCAAGACAAAAGTCAAAAAAGTAATGGCAGCCACTTTGTCCTGATTTGAAATCTCAGGATAACTGCTGACTATCAGATAATGAAAGAACTCTCTTGGTTCTATCTCTGTTGGGATGTAGGATTCGCTTGTTTGTCATTTAAATGTTTCACTGCAACTTCTAACAGTCTGAATTGCTTTGGCTATGTTCACTTAATACCCCATTGGTCCCAGGGATCGTTTTATGAGAGATGGATTCTGACAGCGTTAGGAGTCCAGATGCATCGGGCACAAGTCAGAAATCTCGGCTCTGAATTACGGCCATCGAGCCTAAGAGGCTTACGGAATTCTTTCTCCATCAAAGTGGGTGATCAGCTTACTTCTTAATTGTGGTGCCTGAAATCCAAGACCCCAAAGGATAATCAAATGCAAGGCAAAGTTCATCCTTGAAACTCAAAACCCATCTCTGCCCTTCTCCGTATGGATTTCTAGTGCATGATTCAGGCCGTGTGTTTGGAGGCTATGCCAGGTCTCGCAAGAAAAGCTCTCCTTGAAGCTGACATCAGATTCCCTTGGAAAGCCGGGGTCCCTGATTTGTTAAGTGCAGACAAATGATTTCCAAACACGAATTGGGAAAACTGGAAATAGAGACTAGGGATGGCAAAAGTAAAATCAAGGCTGTTCTTTCCTGGTAAAGTTGTTCAGTCCCTGCCCTGGGCTCCTGCCCCAGGGAACTCTAAGTTGTGTTAAACTCCATGCAGTTCCCTGACTTCACACTTCCCAGCCTTGGCACAAGTGGTGACCTGTATCTAGGAAAACCTTCATCCCTTCTTTTATCCAAAAGACCGACTTTTTGTCTGAAACTTCGTCCAAACATCAGTCCCAAGGCACACTTCCACTCTTGGTCCAATTAGATATCCATTCACTGTGCTTTCTTAAAGACTTTCCTCAACCATGGCACTTGGCCACCATAATGAAGTCTCTGACTTTCGAGGGACTCTCTCTCTCTCTCATTTTGCCCCCAGTGGACATTTGGCAATGTCTGGAATCGCACTTGATTGACATAACTTGGAGAGTGCTACTGGCTTCTAGTGGGTCAAGGCCAGGGATACTGCTAAACTTCCTACAATGCACACAGGGTAACCCCACAGCAAAAACTTATCCCACCCAAAAAGTCAACGGAGCTGAGCATAAGAAACCAAAAGTGTAAGCTATCTGTTCAGAAACTGTACTTTGTCTGATGATCCAGCATCTAACACAGTGCCTGGCACATAGTAAGGCACTGAAAACACTGTTATGATGTTGGGTGAAAGAAGGAAAGAATAATACTATTTGACCTTCTGATTAAGAAAATGAACCCAACTTCAGATGAGGGAGGATGTGCTATAAAGTGGAAAGAGTGTCGCCTTTGGGAGAAGAGAACCGGGTTCAAATCGCTGCCCTGCAGTTAATAATTTTTAACTTGGGTAAGGCGTTAACTCTTTCTGATTCCGTTTTTTTTTTCACCTGTAAAATAGAGCTAATGTTATGTATTTATTCCACAAAAATGTGTTCTACACCTTGAAGATGCTAGGCTCTTGGTAACTTGCTAAGGTAATAGTTGTGACTAAAACAGACATGGTTTTCAGCCTCCAGTGAGCTTACAATAAGGTCAAGAAATCACACGATAGGCAAACAGATATATATATATTGTCGGAAATCTGACCAGTGTCAATGAAGAAAATGTTGCCTGTCAGATCAGTAAACAAAGGATGTTGCAGCCATCAAGCCATCACATTACAGCTGCCCCAAAGGTGAACACTGAGGGAACTCAGGATAGAAACACGATGCCCCCCAAGGTGCACTCTGAGGGGATTCAGGGTGAGAAAGCACCAGATACTGGCCCTACAGAGCTGAGGTGCCTATCAATGGAATGATTTCAATGAGCCCAGACTTTTGCATCTTCCCATACATAGAAAAGCGCTAAATTGCTTAACCTGAGATATCTGGTTTTCTTTCATGAACAGTAAACTTTCGATGTTCTGACCACCTGGTCTTTGTGGCAGAAACTCCTATATATCCTGGATGCTCTTTGGAACGGTCCCTCAGAGCCATCTGAGAGGCTGCATCCAGGGCTTAAATCCTCAGAAAGTCTGCCGAATAAAACGTAATTCTCAACTTTTAGGTTGTGTATTTTTTTCAGTCAACACCAGGAAACAAAGAGAGCGCAGTAACAGAGACTATCAGGCAGTCACCTTAGGTAGGGTGGTCAGGGAAGGCCTCTGGGGTGGATGGGAAGAAGAATTAGAGAACCAGTTTCAGTGGTTCAGGTTCAAAATGATGGTGCTCCAGACATGGAAGCTGAGCCTGGAAGAGTAAGAAGAAGCAAGACTTCAAAGAAAAGGAGTGAGAGCTCTCCAGGCAGAAGACTCGCACGTGGGTGCAAAGGGTGTGAGGACTGGTTTGTGCCACTGAAGGGAGCGCACGTGACCAAAAATACATGAATGGGGGACAAAGGGCAAGATGGGATCAGAGGCTAGGCCGGTCAGGGATTTTTAGAAATAGAATTCGAAAATAGGAAGAGGAAAATAGGAATTTCTATTTTATTCTAGGTCTACCTGGAGACACCCAAAGAGTTTTAAGAAGGAAAGAGGATATCAACTTTGCTTTTAAAAAGAATTCACATGTTCATAGCAGCACTGTTCACAATAGCCAAAAGGTGGAAACCATGCAAATGTTCATGGATGGAAGAATGAACGAATAAACAAAATGCACTATAAACATACGATGGAGGCTTAGAAAGGAAGGAAATTCTGACACGTGCTATAACGTGGATGAACCTTGAGGATAGTATGCTCAGTGAAATAAGCCAGTCACAAAAAGACAAATGCTGTATGATTACACTCATATGAGGTGTCTAAAGTAGTCAAACCTGCAGAAACAGAAAGTTGAATGGTGGTTATCAGGGGCTGGAGGGAGGAGGAAACGAGCTGGTGTTTAATGGGTACAGAGTTTCAGTTTTATAAGACAAAGAAGTTCAGGAGATTGGTTGCACAACAATATGAATATATTTAAGAGTACTGAAATGTACATTTAAAAATGGTTAAGACAGTAAATTTTATGTGTATGTTACCACAATAAAAAATTTGTTTTAAAAAAGGGAACCCAGTGGCTGCTTCATGGAGAATGGATTGGAGGAAAGCAAGGAAAAAATGAAAGACCAAAGAAGATGCCACTGAAGTTTTCTAAGCTGGTGGCTTGGACTTGGGTGACTGCAGTGAGAAGAAGGAGACCAGCACTTGGACATTTATGTTGGAGAAGAACCACAACAGTCTTCCTTGATGGATTCTATGTGGCCATGAGGGAAAGAGACAGGTAAGGCACCACTCCTGGGTTTCTGGCTACACAAATGGGTGGGTGGGGACACCATTTTTTTTTTACAGTGATGCCATTTTTTTTCAGTTGAGCAAAAGGAGCAAAACAGGTTTGGAGAAGAAATCAGAAGTTGAGTTTGGCAGTCCCTTGTCTTCACACACATACAACCACACACATACACACTTGGTACAAGACTGTGGTGTGAAGCGGATTTTAGTAAATGGTGAGGATTTGCCTCACAACTCAAACAGCTTAAGTGGAATATTAGACATCACTCTTAAAATACTTTTGGAATTCGGAATATAAAAATATAAATAAATTCTGGTGTGTATGTGCTAAAGAAACACTGGAAAGATACCTAAAAACCGAAAAAGATTATGTATTGGGGGTGGGAGGGTGGAATGGGGTAGACAGGGATGGAAGTTGTACTAAGATGTTTCATTGTTTGCCTCTACATTATTTTGACTAATGAACCATGTAAATTTTTTTTAAGAAACTTAAAATTAAAAAAATTAAAATTAACAACTCATTTAGACTCTCTCCAGTGGGAAAATTTCTCAGTGGTTATACCTTCCTGAGGGATTCTGAATCCTCCTCTCCCCTCCCATTTCTCCTCCTTATATACTCCCTCCAGGGTTGAGTCCTCCTCTGTTCCAATCTAGATTGTTCTCACTTCCAATTCAATTAAACTCTCTTTTGCCTCTACTCTCACACTCAGCTCTTGGGCCCACTTTTGCACATTAAAAACTCATAAAAGTGTTCATATGAACAAAATACAAAGAGAACCCTAGGAGTGGTACTTTTAAATACAATTCTTGCCCTTCCCATCCAGGATACAGAATAAGATGAGATCGTGGGGAGGAGGTGTCAGTGAGGCTGTGATATCAGAGAGAAGTTGGAAGGGAGACAACCCAATAGGTAAGGTTAAAAGATATCAGAGGCAAATAGTGCTTAGTAGACAACTTTGTTTGAGACCAACTTGACTATATTCTCTGCCTCCTTATGCCATCTTTGTTGGACATGTGTGTCCTGGATAAGCTAAAAATGTCTTTTTTAAAAAACAAAAGAACAAAATTTGAGCTTGGGACAAGTTACTTTTAGGAAGACTGAGAGGCAGCCTGTCAAATAAATAGTTGGGGACCTTATCTTTCTTATTCATAGCTATATTCCCTAAAAGGGCTTCTGGTACACAGGAGGGTCTTAATAAATATTCATTGAATAGGTGGATGGATGGATGAACAGATGGATGATGATGGATGGATGATAGATGACGGATGGATGGATGATGGATGATGTATTATGAATGATGGATGGGTGGATGGACAGATGGACGGATGATGGATGATGGATAAACCAAGAGTACATTGTCACTGCAGCCAAGAGAACAGTCTTTTGAAGAAATGGTCAATCTGTCTTGTTCTGTTTGTTCAGCTCAATGAGCACAAACTGGGTAACCCGCACAGAGCAGCCAATCCCACCTACGGGAGTTAAAGCCCTAATTTTGTCCCTTCTCTTTTTCATTCTTTCTTCCTTCCATCTTTACACATGGGAAAGGTGAGCCCTACACAAGATCAGCAGCCCCCTTTTAGAAGGCTCCTTTAGCACCACGGTCTACCCTGAAAAAGGCAGAGAAAGCATAGAGAGAATAAAAATCTGTCACCATCCACATGCCAAACCTTTGAGGCTTTGGTGCCCTGTTTTTCTCTCTGAGAAAAAAACTATGAATGAAAGTTGCTATCTCGCCTATGTTTCTTTTTCATTAAAATGAGAAATCTTAATTGGGAATTAGATGACAGTGAACATGGAGTGGTCGTCAGCATCCTGGTACTTCACGGTGGAGCTAGGAGAACTCAAATCCTTTGTTTCTAGCTACGATATAAATTCCTCTATAGAGAAATGAAGACATTTATTTAGGCATTTTGCACATTTTTCTCGGGGCATCTGCATGCTGTTCTTTACTGACCTAATGAGTTGGCGTTTCTAGGGATTTCTCATACAGAAATAGATGGCCCACGGAAAGATGACAGGCCTAGGGACTCAATGCTTGTTAAGTCTGAAGGATGAAAGAATGAAGGAGGGAAGGAACAAAATTAGAGCCCTAATCCCTCCCTCAGCCCCGTGTAAAGCCACTCAGCCCTTAACAGTCAAGTCAAAGGAAAGCACCTCAGGGATCCTCTCCTGATGTGTTGTTCCAGGTAGAACTTAGATTTCCCTTCCTCTGCTCTCCTTCTCTGTACTCCTGTGTCTGTAATATCCCCATACCAGCACCCTCCACACTACATTGTTCTTTTCTGGTTGACATATCCACCTCCTCCATCAGACTGTGAGTGCCTTCCCCATTACACTGAGTCCCAATTCCCTGGGAATCTCTAGGGCCTGAGGCAAAGCAGGGCTCTTAATGCTTGGGTTATGGAAGGAAGGAAGGAAGGAAGGAAGGGAGGGAGGGGAAAACCATTGCCAAGCTAAGATTCAAACCTATGTTGATCTGACTCCTAAGCTGGCCTTACAGCATGTGGAAAAGATCCTTGGCATAGAAAACCCAGAAATGTGGGTGTCAATCAGGATAATGACAGTAATAATAATAAAAGCAAACCTTATGTAGTATTTGCCAGGTTAAGTCTCTATTCACACCTAATCTTTACAACAGCCCTAGGAGGTAGGTATTCTTACTATAACCATTATATAGATTGGAAAACTGAGGCACAAAGGTTTGGCAATGTGCGCAAATCATACAGTCAAAAAATCTTCCAAGTGGCCTGTAACTCACATTGTCTAATGTGGCAAAACAATGTGGGACCAATTCTGCTACTGTGGCCACAAACTCACAACACACAGGAAGTGGCTTAGGAATCCCTTGGTCTGACTTCTGCCTTCTAGCGATGAGGCAGCCGAGGGCCAGGGGGCTGGTGGTTCCTAACGGACTGTCTGGGCTGAGGAAGGAAAACGGTGGATAAAGCAGGGACCAGGTGGTAGGGTCATGATAGGACTGACTCCTGGGCTGTAGGAAGAACATTGTGATTTTAAAATAACCCTGATATATTGATCTGGTTCACTCTCATCTGGACAGGTTTGCAAAGTTAGCTCTGCTGAGCTCAAGGATCTATTGTTTTTCTCTGATCCAGTATGTCTGGAGATCTATGAGCACGATTCCAGAACATTTGCAGCTGGTGCTCCAAGGACACGCAGACTCACACACTGATGCAAGAGTGAGAAACTATATATTTTTCTGTGTTGGTTTCCTAAAAGAATTATTTTTCCCACGTATCCAAATCTCGTGGATGAATAATATACCAAATGAGCAGAACTAATCTCTAGTGAGCATTTACTTCTGCTGGACCACAGGCGTCATTCCAAGCAGCCTGTGAGGTTAGTACTATTATTATCCCCTTCCACATATAAGGACATGAGGACACAGAGAGGTTGCATAAGTTGCTCAAGATCACACAGCTAATAAGCAGAGCAGCCAGTTTTTGAAGTCTGTTAGTCTAACTCTGGAGTCTGTCTCAGCCCCTATTGCTAGGACTATCTCCTAATTCTACCACCTGGTTATTTTTGGTCCCTTGTTCAAGAGGAGAGAGGACCACAGATCTGGAGGGAGCCGGGCATACAGAGGATCAGATCTCAGCCCCTGTGCATGTTGTTTCCCCTTGCTGAGCCCCGGCACCTTCATCTGCATGGGGGACACTGAAATCTAGCTCTCATAAACGTCCACCTCAAAATCACATATTCTAGGTCTGCTCAGACAGCTTCCCACCACATGCAGATCCATCACATTTACCTTTTGCAAATGTAGAGAGTTGAATGTCCCCCTGCAAAAGCTATGTTCAAGCCCTCATCTGTTACCTGTGATTGTGACCTTATTCGGAAATAGAGTCTTGGCTGATGTACTCAAGATAAACTCCTACTGGAGTAGGGTGGGCACTTAATTCAATGAGTAGTGTCTTTGTAAGTGAAAGGAGAGGGAGGTTTGGCTACAGAGACATGAACATACCCAGAAGGAAGAAGCCTACGTGTAGATGGAGGCAGAGAACGGAGGTGATGGGTTACAAGGTCAAGGGACGCCAAGGAGTACCAGCAACCACCACATGCGAGGAAGGAGCAAGGAAGGATTCTCCCCAGAGCCTTCCAAGGAGCACGGCCTGATGACACTTTAAGTTTGGACGTCCAGCCTCCAGAACAGTGAGAGAATACACTTCTGTTGATCTCAGTCACCCAGCTTGTGATACTTTCCTGTGGCGGCTGCAGGAAACTAACACGGCAGACAACGAGGGCTTAGCAGATACACGTGCACTGTTTTCAGACAGACGGAGCCAAGTCGGAGCCCGTGACACACCCTCGTGTGCTAAGGGATGATGTGCTCATCGGTAGTGAGGAGGCTACTTGAAGGGGAGGCAGAACCACCCTTTCCTGTATTTTGGCAACATCATAAAAATGGGATTTCCACACTCTTAGAAGAACTAATAAACCTCTAGCCTTCTACTGGCTTTTCCCCATGGCAGGAGGTGAGTTATCTTGTTGGGTTATACGGAGTGTGTAACTGCCACTGGGCCCATGTTCTTGATTGGGTAGGCTTCCATACTAAAGGTCAGCACTGTATTCAAGGTCACGAATGGTCTCTCTCTCCTGCTCTCAGTGACCCACAGGGTCAGATAGGCCATGGCCCCAGGTGGCTGGCTGGGAGAGTTTCTGCTCTGCGCATGTGCTGGTCCCAAGGCCAGACTTACCGTGAAGTGTTACAAAGCTCACTGCTGCCCCAGAGCCAATCCTGCTTCACCCAGCAAATGTAGCCTATATTTCGATCCTTCCCTGTCTCCTCTATGTCTCAACTAGTTCATAATTCAGAGAGAAAAGGGTGTTATAAATAGGCAACCCCCAATATTAAAAAAAAATTGAGACTAAGTCCTTAGGACATGCCAGGGATCACTCTGAGATTAAAACTGGTCCAAATCTCAGTTACTCTGTAGCCTGGGAGCAGTGCTGCAGGGTCTGGATGGCAGGAGAAAATACATATAGCTATGGGATTGTGTCCAAGGCTCTTATTTTGCTCTGGGTAATAATTTTCTCATCAGTAAAATTGGGGGATTAGATTAATTGATCTCTAAATTCTTGTACATCTTTAATAGTCATTGATTCTAGGGCATGGAAGATTTATTGCCAACATCATCCATCACACTGTGAGATGAAATTCATGTGGCTGATGTCACAGGGAGAAGGAAAAATGTGAATTACAAGGTCTGACTAAACACTCCTTGATGCCGTAGAAGACTCTGGGTCTGTGCCTTTCCCTGCCTGCACAGCCCCCTCGCATGGCTGGGACTCCAGCTACATGAGCCAAGAAAGCGTAGAAGAAAACAACACACAAAAGCGGACACCTGCAATGACTGATTATGTGACTGTTCCCAACAAATGTGAGGACCAGCAGAGTGGTTGGGACCACGAACTATGGAGCCAGACCAGCTGGATCCAAGTCCTGCTCTTGCTACTTTATTAGCTGTATGACCTTGTGCAAGTCACTTACCTCGTTGAGCCTCAGTTTTCTCATCTGTAAAATGGGGATTAAAAATACTACCTACCTTCTGGGGTGGCTAGGAGGGGCTAGCTGCGCTTAGAACTGTAGCTGGCAAACAGTAGGCATTCTTTATAAATAAAGGTTATCATAACTTGAATTCTTTGATCCAAAGAATGATCCTTTACTAAGGTTGACAGGTTTGCAATGGGAAGGACATAATAATGACATAGGAGATAAAGATGCATGGGATAAATCTCTTCCCTCTCCAAAGACTGATACAAAGGAGAAGAAACCTGAAGGCTGCTGTTCATATTGAATCGTCTGAAAACACAAAGTGAACGATTGGGCCCAGGCAAGCAGTTATCGTCAACACAGTTACCTGTTCTGCAAATTCAAAAATGCTGGTTTCTTATTTTTAGTTTTTTAAGGAACCTCCATACTGTTCTCCATAGTGGCTGTATCAATTTACATTCCCACCAGCAGTGCAAGAGGGTTCCCTTTTCTCCACACCCTCTCCAGCGTTTATTGTTTGTAGATTTTCTGATGATGGTCATTCTGACTGGTGTGAGGTGATACCTCATTGTAGTTTTGATTTGCATTTCTCTAACGATTAGTGATGTTGAACATCCTTTCATGTGTTTGTTGGCCATCTGTATGCCTTTTTTGGAGAAATGTCTATTTAGGTCTTCTGCCCAGTTTTGGATTGGGTTGTTTTTTTGATATTGATCTGCATAAGCTGCTTGTATGTATAGCTGATTCACTCTGTTATAAAGCAGAAACTAACACACCATTGCAAAGCAATTATACTCCAATAAAGACATTAAAAAAATAATGCTGGTTTCTATCAAAAACCTAATTATCAGCACTGCTGCACGTCTACTGAATAGTTATAATTGATGTTCAAAATGACATCCCTAACCCAAAATACTGAAGTCTTCTCTGGTATATTCTATAAAGTAAACGAGGCTCAGTATGTTTTAGTGTTGATGTTCTTTAATGCAATATTATTTTTAGGAATTTGAAAAGTTATGAGTAGAATTTATGCCTGTCATGGGCATCTGTCATGTCTGTCTGCTCTATGTGTCACCCCCTATTCTTTGGGAAAAAGAACCCTATTCTATTGGAGAACAGATCTCCCATCTTCAACCAAGTGACTCTAATGGGGGCTGCCAAACACAGTATCTTGAACCTACACCCACCCACCCTAACTGGTGGAAACATGACCTAGAGTTTGGTCATTGTTACTAACCTCTTACTCTCTGAGCCACAGAGACCAAGGTGTGACCATGTGACCCAAATTGGGCCAATCTAAATGCTTCCCTGGGATCTTTCAAACTAGACTTGGGTGAAGAACAGGTGGACAGAAGAAAGAGGAAAAAATATGTGATCCTGGGGCTGCTAACATCCACAGTCTTATCAGTATGGAGAAAGTCAGCTGAGACAGTGGAACCAAAAAGAGAAGCACAGACAAGAGTTGAAGAGAGAGATTCTGGAAGGGTCCTGTTCCTTGTTTCCCGCCCAGGGGTTCCCATCCTCGCTGATGGGTGACTATGAAAGCCATTGTATTTCCTTCTGAGTCCAAGGTACTTTAAGTTGGGTTTCTGACACTTGGGGAATAAAGGGTTTGTCCATTCATCCATCCATCCATCCATCCATTTATCCATCCACCCACTTTTTCAGTAAATTAATATCTACTTAAAGCCAACCACATGCCAGGTTCTGTTCTAGGCACTGTTTCAGGTGCTGGAGAAAAGCAGTGAGCAAAACAGACAGAGTCTAGCCCCTTGGAGGCATTTGATCTAGTGGAGAAGGCAGACAAGAAACAAATGCATCATCTATTAGGTAACCATCAGTGCTAACAAGGAAACTGAAGCAGGGTCAAGGGGTAGAGACTGGGGTGTGGTGGAGAGGCAAGGAGGGTCTATCTCAGGAGGTGACATTTGGCAGAGTCTCAAATGAAGTGAAGGAGCAAGTGGAACAAAGAGATAAGAGTTCCTGGCTGAGAGAGAACAAGCGCCAGGATCAAGAGTTTGCTAGATTAACTGACCTCACTCTTTTCTCCTGGAGGACAAAGAGGGCATGACGACCACCTGTGCTGTGGTGGGACTCAGCCTGTATGGTCTGATACAGTCGGACAGACCTATATCTGAAATCCTTATCTTAGCTATTTCTGTCCTTGGCTTAGGTGTAAGTTACATAAACGCTTGAGCTCAATTTCCTCCTAAGGAAAATGATTGCACAATATCTCCTTCATTAAATCATTTATACATTCAGCAAATTTATGGAGTACATCCTACATTTCAGGCACAGTGTTAGCCCTATCAAACTCATGGGGTAGAGAGGAAGAGGGAATTTTAAAAGTTTTGACTGTATATAAAGTAAATGCGGGACGTCCCTGGTGGTGCAGTGGTTAAGAACCCACCTGCCAATGCAGGGGACACGGGTTCAAGCCCTGGTCCGGGAAGATCCCACATGCCGCGGAGCAACTAAGCCCGTGCGCCACAACTACTGAGCCTGCGCTCTAGAGCCCGCAAGCCACAACTACTGAGCCCACGTGCCACAACTACTGAAGCCCACGCGCTCTAGGGCCCATGCTCCGCAACAAGAGAAGCCACCGCAATGAGAAGCCTGCGCACCACAACGAAGAGTAGCCCCCTTGCGCCACAATTAGAGAAAAGCCCGCACGTAGCAAGGAGGACCCAATGTGGCCAAAAATAAATAAATTTATATATTAAAAAAAATAAATAAAGTAAACGCTTCCTTAGGGGAAGTGCTGAGTCCTACTTAAGGGCACCATGAGTGGGGCATCTAAACTAGGTGAGAAGGGGTGAGGCGGTGGGTTGTCAACTGTCTCTCAGGATCTATAGATCCCGAGAAGGAAGCACACAGTAATCAAAGCCAACCTCCCAGCCATTGTAGGAAGTCAGGGGGCTTCTGTTCCTCAAACAAGCCTGCATAAAAGCAAATCAGTCAAGACAGTCCCATCCTTGGGACCAAAGAAGCTCAGCTCTCTTGACCCTTTGGGGGGAGGGTGGTGGGAACACGCAATAGCTTTATAAGCAACTATAGGTATGAGCTCTTTCCAACAAGCTGACTAAAATGTTCCCTTTCTTATCCCAACAGAGAACCAGGAGCTGTTAAGTTAAAGAGAACATAACTCTTTCCTTGGGTTGACAAACAGATGTGTGGGCCACCTGTGTTAGAAGGTGTCAAAAAGATGAACTCCAAATCTGATTCTGGCTATTTAGAAATAATAATAAAGTAAGATAGAAACACCAGTTAGCAGGCAGCCTGTTGAAGAAGCGAATGGTATACCAGTAAGTATTCATCTAATGCACACGTATATGGCTGACCATTCTCTGGTCTCCTTGCTCCCTGCCTTCTTCGGTAAAAGAATTGATTCCTCTGTCGACAATTCACCCATCCTTCCTCCAGATCTCCGGCACCACCTCCAAGCTTCACACCTGCCATCTCCCCTGCCAATCCATCAGCCAAACCTATTTGTTGTTCAAATCAGAAGCGCTGCACCCTGAGCCTGGATGAGGGAGGCTGAGTGGCTTATGTAACTGACCTAGCTCTTCCTGAAGAGGATGAGCCAGAAAACACCCAGCAACTCTAACCCCAAGAAATCATGGAATGTACGTTCCCTCTGTGTGTACCCCTGGCAGAGTGGAGAGTTCTTGACAGAGGCACGAGTAAGTTGATGAGCAGATTTCAGAGACCCATTTTCAATAACTGGAGAAGCATGCCCAGCAAAGCTGCAAAATGCATCTAAGCCCAAATGAAACCAAAGTGCCCAGTCCAGTGCACAGCGGTATTTTGCACATACATTCCAACTTGGCTAAATTCTGTTCGTGTCTGCATAGAAAAGGATATAAAGGTCAATGCAGTAATTCATTTGCAATGTCAACACCTGCATGATTTAAAACCCCATTGGTCATGAGATGAGGGGGAAAGAGAACTCCATGGGGAGTCCTGAGATCGCGTAACCCCTCGAGCTCATGATTTCTGTAAGTTGGGGTGAGACTGCCTTCTTGGGGGGGACTCATTTCTGTAAAAGCATCCAGAGGAGGATCTCTGAGGCATCTTCCCGCTCTGCCTCTGTGAGGCATGAGCTGCTGCAGGTCTTCTAGCAAATGTCTCCTGACACTGTCATTGTCAGTGGTCAGCCCTCCTTTGCAATCTCCCCAGATGCCCCCTAGAGTCCGGACTGGTTCCAAGCAAGAAATGCTCCTTCCATTTGAAAGTCTGCATAAAGGAGGGAGAAAGTCCAAACTGTGTCTTTGTCTGTGAGTTAAGTGGTGCTGTCTGTTCCTTCCAGGCAGGATTAAGTGGTTCCCATACACATGGTCCAGGGTCCCACCACCTCCTCTGCCCAATCTGTCAGCTCTAGAAGGACAACAGCTAAGTTGGTGTCCAGGAGATTGACTGAGAGGCTTTACAAGTAGTTTGTCAACAATAATACTTTAAATCTATATTATATACATAATGTATATTTACATTTATAACTATTTCTATTTATAAATACAGGTGGCTTTCCATATCTGCAGGTTCCGCATTCACAGGTTCAGCCAAGTGAGGATCAAAAATATTCGAAAAAAATTTTTCAGAAAGTTTCAAAACACAAAAGTTGGATTTGCCACATACGGGCAACTATTTACAGAGCATTTATGTTGTGTTTACAACTATTGATATAGCACTTGCATTGTATTAGGTATTATAACTAATCTAGAGATGATTTAAAGTACACAGAAGGATGTGCATAGGTTATATGCAAATACTCTGGCATTTTATATAAGGGACTTGAGCATCTGCGGACTTTGGTATCCTTGAGGGTCCTGGAAACAACCCCTTGTGGATAAAGAGGGGTGACTTGTATACAAACAGTTAAACTGTTTGCGAGAGATGGTCTTCCTTTACCATCTCGAGCAGGGTCCATAGTTTCCCTGATACTGTGACATCTTGTCGAGAGGGAACCAAAAGGAAGAGAGAGGACTCATGCAGAAGCTCAACCTCCTTCTGCAGCAGCCTTTAGTGAACATGGTTTTACTAGGGATCATGAATTATAGTCTTGATTCACTTTTCGAAGAACCATCTGTGAGCCCAAGAAGCGAACGAAGCAAGATATAATGGAAATAACATGGTCTTAATATTCAGACCTGAGTTTGAATTTTGGTCTTGCTCCTCAGTAGCTGTGTGACCCAGGCAGAGTAACTCAACATCTCTGAGCCCCAGTCTCCTCAATCCATAAATGAAGACACGAGAGTCGATCTTTCACTGTGGATGTGAGGACCACATGAGATAACACATGCAGGACTCCAGGCACAGAGGAGAAACACTCAAAGTGTGACTGCTGCTATGATCACAATTAAGTTGTTCTTGAGTAAATTAACATGAAATTGGCAGAGGAAAATGGCGGCCAGCAACAGCAGTGAACCCCAAAACTCTATCTCACGACCAGCATGACTGCCCAGGGGCCCTACAGTGTACCCAACTGGACCCTTTGTCCCGACACAGTGGTGGGAAGAAGAGGCTTCATAATCACAAACATACCTGGCTGCTGCATCCAGCTGTTCTTTCCTGTGAGGAGACGGGGGAGAAAAAAATAAACACAGCATAAATTACAGGCAACAGCTCCCCCTCTCCCCAAAATCTGTCCCCAAGCTTCCCTTTGATGAAGACGAAGGAGCAGGGTGGAGCTCTGGGACAAGATGGTGCAAGTGGAGGAGAGCCAGTGAATGACATGGGTTTCCCCAGCCAGACCCCAGACCCCTCCTGTGACCTAACAGGTCTGGCTCTGAACTCCAGGGTTCTTCTCAGCCATGCATTCATTTATTCATCCCCAGAATGGTTGCTGAGCACCTACTCTGCCCCACACCTTGTGCTGGGTTCAGGTGATCTGTTCAGCGGTGGGGACAGATCAGGAAACCAGGAACTTCATAACTTATCAGCCACACACCCCATCACTCTGTCACCACCATCATCATTACAGTCGACATCATCATCACTAATATTTATTGTGCGGTAATTAGTAGGCAGATACTCTTTTAAGTGCTTTTTATGGATTAACTTATTTAATCATCACTAGCAACCCTATGAGGTAAATATTATTATCACCCCCATTTTCCTGATGAGAAAACTGAGACACAGAGGGATTCAGTCCATTGCTCAAGGTCTCACAGCCAGGAAGCAGCCGAGTCAGGATTCAAACCTAGGTGATCCAGCTCCGGAGCCCACACTTCTAACCATGAGGCCACACGCAGTCTACACACATGCATAACCGAGACTTCGCTCAGGCTCTGCCTAGAACGGTCTTACTCTTCCTTTAAGTTCCAGTTGGAGGGGCTCCTCCTGGTGTTTCTATCTAAATTCCCAGGGTTGAGGCTGAGCTAATATCTTCGTATGTGGAATTGGACTGGATCACATTGTCTTAGAATTACATGGTCGTGCGGGGGCAGAGCCTCTGCTTTTCTCAGCTCTAAAACCTGAGCACCCCATACCCTGGCACTTCATAAGTGCACAGGAAATACTGAATGAATACCTGGACTATCGTTGGGATCCAGGGGTGGGAGAAATGGGGAGAGAATATGAGGTGTCTTGGTAGAAGAGCAAAAGGACCAGCTGGAGAGTTAAGGATTTCTAGTTCATGCGTCAGCTCAGCCTGTGGGTCTAGTGTGGCTTTGAGCTGGACACATCCTCTGGGCCTATTTCCCCTCCTGAAGCATGTGGACAGAAGAAGCTCTGACTTTTTAGAATCCTCTGGGTCTCTGGCTCCAGGAAAAGTAGGGACGGCAGTAAGAGGAGAAGGAAGGGCTTCCCTGGTGGTGCAGCGGTTGAGAGTCTGCCTGCCAATGCAGGGGACACGGGTTCGAGTCCTGGTCTGGGAAGATCCCACATGCCGCGGAGCAGCTGGGCCCGTGAGCCACAACTACTGAGCCTGCGCGTCTGGAGCCTGTGCTCCGCAACAAGAGAGGCCGTGATAGTGAGAGGCCTACGCACCGCGATGAAGAGTGGCCCTCACTCGCCGCAACTGGAGAAAGCCCTCGCACAGAAACGAAGACCCAATGCAGCCAAAAAAATAAAGTAAATAAATAAATAAGTCAGGAGCTCTTTAAAAAAAAAGAGGAAAAGGAAAAGGTGAGGGAGAGGGCCGAGGGCAGGATGGGAGCAGAGGGCAATGTGGGGGGCGGTGCTAAAGGCAGGGATAAATTAGGAGCATGGGACTATCAGATACACCCTACTATACATAAAATAGATAAGCAACAAGGATTTATTGTATAGCACAGGGAGGATCTTGTAGTAACCTATAATGGAAAATCATCTGAAAAAATATATAACTGAGTCACTATGCTGTACACCTGAAACTAACACAATATTGTAAATCAGCTATATTTCAATTTAAAAAAAGAATCAGAGGCACCACTTGCATTCCTTTCTCATGCTACAGGACGATGATTCCATGCCTCCCACTCCAGCATCAGAACTCCCCCACCTCCCCACTTCCCCCCCCACCCCAGCCAGTGACCCTGACCTCAGCAGAGATCTGCCGCATGGTCCTACCACCATATTGACAATCTTATACCTGGTCTCGCCCACTGGCTTCCCTTCAGTGTTGATGGATGAAGGGTCCATGCTCCTGCTGACGGCTTCACTTGTGCCTTGAAGCCCATGCCCTCCATCCTGCTCTCTCCTCTAGCCCTCCCCTCCACCACCACTGCATCTGCCTATACCCCTCTCTACCATTATACCATTCCCATCAAGGATAAAACCTGAGCCCTACATCCCTTGCAGCTGTGTCATCTGCACTCACTGTCCCCACGTGCTCATTTCCTTGTCACCCTTTGGCCTGTGTAAGCTCGCTTTCTGCCCACTGCTCCACTGCAACTGCTCTAGTCAAAGCCCCAACACACTCCAAGAGATAACACCCAGTGGGCAATTCTCTGTCCCTGTCTCCATCAACCATGTGACAGGACTAGCACGGTTGACCCTCTCCTGTTCACTGTTCTATCCCCAATGCCACGCCCAGTGTCTAGCACGTAAGAGATGCTCAGTTAAATACTTGCCGAATGCATGGATAAATGAAGAAAGGGTTTGTAACCACATTCCAGAGGGGATGTTCTAGCCCTGCTGTCACTAACAGTGGCTTCCCAGGACTGTGCTTTGGGAGTTTAGTGTCTTCCTTGCCCTCTTCTCTCCTCTGTGCCATACACCCACTGCTTCCTTCCAGCACAGATTCAACCAGCAGAGACTAAACACCTAGGACGGGCCAGGTACTTTCGCACATTTTATTCAGTTTGACCTTCACAACAACAATCTTCAGAAAAGGCTATTATTATCTCAACAAAACTTGTCTCATCTTACTTTCATCCAATTTTCTCCCTAAAAAACTCTTTCTTTCCAGAGATATAATGGGCTTTGGCATAAGACCTGGGTTCCAATCTTTGGTCCATTGCTTACTAGCTGGGTGACATTAGACAAGCTGATTAATCTCACTGATGTTCTGATTCTTCACCTATAAGCTTGGGGTTATGAAAAATGGAGTTACCCATTCTACTTATCTCCCAGGACATTCTAAAGATTAAATGAGATAGCCTGTATGAAAACAGATCCATTGTTATTTGGCCGTAGCAAAGGGTTACTGCATATAGTTCCCCTTCTCCATTTCTAAGCACTCCAATAACCTTGACGCTGGTCATAAAAAGAACAAGTTCTGGTTCTACAATAAATTAACTGGGTCTTCTTGGTCAAGTAACTTCTGTTTCTTGGGCCTAAGTCTCAGCTCCATTTTAGTTCTAATATCTAATGATTCCAAAGCTGCACTGTCCAATGGTAGCCACTAATCAATCACATATGGCTATTTAAATTAAAATTAAAGAAAATTAACAATTCAATTCCTCAGTTGCACTAGTAATAGATGCTCAACAGCCACCTGTAACTAGTGGTTACCATATGGGGCAGTGCAGCTATAGACAATTCTACTATCACTTTTAGGGAACAAATCTGTGTGCATGTTTTTTTGTTGGTGGTAAGTAACACCTGGTTTTTAATGTCTGCTCTCTTCTCTGCTTGTGCATGAGGATGTACAATCTACCATCCCCCCAGCATCTTCCTGTACCTTCTCAGCCTCCTACCACCTACTTCTACCAGGTCTACACAGTTTCCATTGGCCAGCAACTCAGAAGACCTGGGTTTGATCCCAGCTATGCCCAACATGATGTGTGGCCTTGAGCAAGTTCCAGAGCTGCTGAGGGCCTTAGTTTCTTCTCATATAAAATTGGGGTGGGACTTGAAACTCTCCGAGGTTCTTTGCAATTCAAAAGTAATGATTTTATAATTTTAAGTAATCATAAAAGAAAAACAAAAAAGGCAATACCATCACTCATCACTGCTAGCCCAAAATATGCATGTATATACATACACATATGTACACGTGTGTATACATACACACATATACTTGCAAATTAACAAAGAACTACATTTGCTGGAAACTGATATGACACCACTCTTAGAAATGGGTTACACAACTTCATCCTTCAAAATCTTTTGGAGGACTATAAAATGGTGTAGCCACCATGGAAAACAGTCTGGCAGTTTCTCAAAATGTTAAACATAGAGTTACCTATTCCACTCCTAGGTATATACCCAAGAGCATTGAAAACACATATCCACACAACATGTACCTAAATGTTCATGGGTCAAAAAGTGGAAATAACACAAATATGCATCAACTGATGAATGGATAAATACAATGGGGTATATATGATGGAATATTATTCAGCCATAAAAGGAATAAAGTTCTGATACACAAGACAACATAGATGCAACTTGAAAATATTATGACAAGTGAAAGAAATCATATTATAAGATTTTATTTTTATATGAAATGTCCAGAATAGGCAGAATAGAGAGAGAAAATATTAGTGGTTGCAAGGGCTGGGGGAAAAGAGGGAATCCAGAGTAACTGCTAAAGGGCACAGGGTTTCTTTTTGGGGTAATGAAAATATTCTGGAATTAGATAGTGGCGATCAATGCCCAACTTTGTGAATATACTAAAAACCTACCAAATTGTTACTTTAAAAGGGTACCTTTTATGGCGTGCGAAATCCTTTCATAGTATATGAAATATATCTCAATAAAGTGTTTTTTCAAAAAAGTAAATCAAATAAAAAAACCTTTAGGAAGCAGGTGAGGACACAACAGTGTATTATCAGCTACTTTTTTTTTTTTTGCCATTAAACATATGGAGTGGGTTGGAATATGGGGGCGACATTCTTTTCCCAAGGGATGGCCTTGTTTCAGAATGGTTGCCAAGTGAATTCTCTAGTGGCTTTATACTTTTGTCCTTGAAAAAAAGAAAGAAATGTTCTCTCTTAAAAGCCATTCCCATATCACAGCTGCTGTCTGCAGCACAATGTATTCCTTGGAGTCTCCGACAGCTAGGACAATGCCTTATTTATAATAAATCAACCCAAAAGAATGGTCCTCTTGCCAAGACCTTGGGATGCAAAGAAAACAGAAATCTTCTTGATTCAGAATTCAATGTGGTTGCACAAGTTCTTGTTTTTGAGTTCAAGGTCACTCTGTTCTCCTCAGGGGAAGCCACCTGCCCATTCTAAGACCCTTGTTATCCCAAGGAAGGCTGATACTACCCCAAACCCAAAATGATTATAGCAACAATCGAATGTTAGAATCAAAAGGAATCACAGAGATCATCTTCTGAGTAAATCTAATTACAAGTAAGAAGACAAAGTTAGTAAACCAAAATTTATCATTCCATTACGGAAGGCTTGCTTCTTCTCATCTCGTTAACTCTCCCACAAGTCATCACTCCCTGAGTTTCTTTCCCTTTGCTTATTCCCTTTCAGGTCCTCCCTCTATCCTCCCTTCCTACTGCTGTTACCTTGGTTTAAGCTCTCATTTCCTCTTCCCCTGAATCCTGCATTCCTTTGTTAGCTGATCTCCTTGTGCAGAATCCTGAGCCTGTCCAATCCATCCTCCCTCCTGTCACTTTCCTGAAACACACATCTGATCATGTCATTCTCTGTCGCCAATAGCTTCTCTTCGCTTTCAGGATCAAGGTCAGAGTCCTTCACAAGTCACTCGTGACCTGCATGGTCTGGTCCAATCCTTAGCATGTACAAGGGGCTCAAAAATATTGGTGGACCGAATGCCTGGACTAGAAAGTGCCACATGCCACTAGACCCTCTTGGGAGTAACAGCACCATAGATGCTGAGATGGGAGAGGTAAGCAGGACCCTGAGGTTCTGGGGCCCTGTGGGTTGTGGTCAGGTTTTGGATCTTGTTCTCTTCATCATGGTTATCCAGTGGAAAGTTTTATGCAGGGAAATGAGTCAGTCATGATGTCATGAATTTTCTTAAATCTTTATGACAGTCCGGTGATGGAAGTGGAGGGAAAATTGAGGCCGAGTTCAGAGCCTGGTCGCAGGTTCCACAATGAGAGTGTGGGAAGGTGGGATGGGGTTGGGGGGAGCCACCCGTCCAGCACTGGGTCATGCTATGGTTCATGAACCCAGACACATGGCAGAAACATGCTTCAGAGCAGGGTGCCCACTCCAGGTATGAGTTCTGAGTGTCCCTCTACTTCTTCTTCCAACTCAAGGGTCCTGTCCACCCAGCCTTCTATCCACACACTTAAAAATCTGAGCTCTGGACCACAGTGTCTAAAATCTGGCAAGGATTTTGGGCACTTTGCTGATGGTGTCGGTGAGCGCGTTTCCTGCCTGAGCGCAACTAGTGGCAAGTCGCGGGCACCTCCAGTTTCCTAAGGTGAAAGCTTAGATTATTGAGATTAGGAACCAAGATGGCGGAGTAGAAGGACGTGCTCTCACTCCCTCTTGTGAGAACACCAGAATCACAACTAGCTGCTGGACAATCATCGACAGGAAGACACTGGAACTCACCAAAAAAGATACCTCACATCCAAAGACAAAGGAGAAGCCACAATGAGACGGTAGGAGGGGCGCAATCCCAGTAAAATCAAATCCCATAACTGCTGGGTGAGTGACTCACAGACTGGAGAACACTTATACCACAGAAGTCCACCCACTGGAGTGAAGGTTCTGAGCCCCACGTCAGGCTTCCCAACCTGGGGGTCCGGCAACGGGAGGAGGAATTCCTAGAGAATCAGACTTTGAAGGCGAGTGGGATTTGACTGCAGGACTTCGACAGGACTGGGGGAAACAGAGACTCCACTCTTGGAGGGCACACACAAAGTAGTGTGTGCATCGGGACCCAGGGGAAGGAGCAGTGACCCCAGGGGAGACTGAACCAGACCTACCTGCTAGTGTTGGAGGGTCTCCTGCAGAGGTGGGGGGGCGGGGGGGGGGGAGTTGTGGCTCACCGTGAGGACAAGGACACTGGCAGCAGAAGTTCTGGGAAGTGCTCCTTGGCGTGAGCCCTCCCAGAGTTTGCCATTAACCCCACCAAACAGCCCAGGTAGGCTCCATTGTTGGGTTGCCTCAGGCCAAACAACTAACAGGGAGGGAACCCAGCCCCACCCACCAGCTGTCAAGCGGATTAAAGTTTTACTGAGCTCTGCCCACCAGAGCAACAGTCAGCTCTACCCACCACCAGTCCCTCCCATCAGTAAACATGCACAAGCCTCTTAGACAGCCTCATCCACCAGAGGGCAGACAGCAGAAGCAAGAAGAACTACAGTCCTGCAGCCTGTAGAATGAAAACCACATTCACAGAAAGATAGACAAGATGAAAAGGCAGAGGGCTATGTACCAGATGAAGGAACAAGATAAAACCACAGAAAAACAACTAAATGAACTGGAGATAGGCAACCTTTCAGAAAAAGAATTCAGAATAATGATAGTGAAGATGATCCAGGACCTCAGAAAAAGAATGGAGGCAAAGATCGAGAAGATGCAAGAAATGTTTAACAAAGACCTAGAAGAATTAAAGAACAAACAAACAGAGATGAACAATACAATAACTGAAATGAAAAATACACTAGAAGGAATCAATAGCAGAATAACTGAGGCAGAAGAACGGATAAGTGACCTGGAAGACAGAATGGTGGAATTCACTGCTGCAGAACAGAATAAAGAAAAAAGAATGAAAAGAAATGAAGACAGCATAAGAGACCTCTGGGACAACATTAAATGCAACAGCATTCGCATTATAGGGGTCCCAGAAGGAGAAGAGAGAGAGAAAGGACCCAAGAAAATATTTGAAGAGATTATAGTTGAAAACTTCCCTAACATGGGAAAGGAAATAGCCACCCAAGTCCAGGAAGTGCAGCGAGTCCCATACAGGATAAACCCAAGGAGAAACACGCTGAGACACATAGCAATCAAACTGGAAAAAATTAAAGACAAAGAAAAATTATTGAAAGCAGCAAGGGAAAAACGACAAATAACATACAAGGGAACTCCCATAAGGTAAACAGCTGATTTCTCAGCAGAAACTCTACAAGCCAGAAGGGAGTGGCATGATATACTTAAAGTGATGAAAGGGAAGAACCTACAACCAAGATTACTCTACCCGGCAAGGATCTCATTCAGATTTGATGGAAAAATCAAAAGCTTTACAGACAAGCAAAAGCTAAGAGAATTCAGCACCACCAAACCAGCTCTTCAACAAATGCTAAAGGAACTTCTCTAAGTGGGAAACAAAAGAGACCAAAAGGACCTACAAAAACAAACCCAAAACAATTAAGAAAATGGTCATAGGAACATACATGTCAATAATTACCTTAAACGTGAATGGATTAAATGCTCCAACCAAAAGACACTGGCTTGCTGAATGGATACAAAAACAAGACCCATCTATATGCTGTCTACAAGAGACCCACTTCAGACCTAGGGACACATACAGACTGAAAGGGAGGGGATGGAAAAAGATATTCCATGCAAATGGAAATCAAAAGAAAGCTGGAGTAGCAATACTCATATCAGATAAAATAGACTTTAAAATAAAGAATGTTACAAGAGACAAGGAAGGACACTACGTAATGATCAAGGGATCAATCCAAGAAGAAGATATAACAATTATAAATATATATGCACCCAACACAGGAGCACCTCAATACATACAGCAACTGCTAACAGCTATAAAAGAGGAAATCGACAGTAGCACAATAATAGTGGGGGACTTTAACACCTCACTTACACCAATGGAAAGATCATCCAAAATGAAAATAAATAAGGAAACAGAAGCTTTATATGACACAACAGACCAGATAGATTTAATTGATATTTATAGGACATTCCATCCAAAAACAGCAGATTACACTTTCTTCTCAAGTGCGCACGGAACATTCTCCAGGATAGATCACACCTTGGGTCACAAATCAAGCCACAGTAAATTTAAGAAAATTGAAATCATATCAAGCATCTTTTCTGACCACAATGCTATGAGATTAGAAATGAATTACAGGGAAAAAACCGTAAAAAACACAGACGCATGGAGGCTAAACAATACGTTACTAAATAACCAAGTGATCACTGAAGAAATCAAAGAGGAAATCAAAAAATACCTAAAGACAAATGACAATGAAAACACGATGATCCAAAACCTATGGGATGCAGCAAAAGCAGTTCTAAGACGGAAGTTTATAGCTATACAAGCCTACCTCAAGAAACAAGAAAAATCTCAAATAAACAATCTAACCTTATACTTAAAAGAACTAGAGAAAGAAGAACAAACAAAACCCAAAGTTAGCAGAAGGAAAGAAATCATAAAGATCAGAGCAGAAATAAATGAAATAGAAACAAAGAAAACAATAGCAAAGATCAATAAAACTAAAAGCTGGTTCTTTGAGAAGATAAACAGAATTGATAAACCATTAGCCAGACTCATCAAGAAAAAGAGGGAGAGGACTCAAATCAATAAAATTAGAAATGAAAAAGGAGAAGTTACAACAGACACCGCAGAAATACAAAGCATACTAAGAGACTACTACAAGCAACTCTATGCCAATAAAATGGACAACCTGGAAGAAATGGACAAATTCTTAGAAAGGTATAACCTTCCAAGACTGAACCAGGAAGAAATAGAAAATATGAACAGACAAATCACAAGTAATGAAATTGAAACTGTGATTAAAAATCTTCCAACATACAAAAGTCCAGGACCAGATGGCTTCACAGGTGAATTCTATCAAACATTTAGAGAAGAGCTAACACCCATCCTTCTCAAACTCTTCCAAAAAATTGCAGAGGAAGGAACATTCCCAAACTCATTCTATGAGGCTACCATCACCCTGATACCAAAACCACACAAAGATACTACAAAAAAAGAAAATTACAGGCCAATATCACTGATGAACAGAGATGCAAAAATCCTCAACAAAATACTAGCAAACAGAATCCAACAACACATTAAAAGGATCATACACCATGATCAAGTGGGATTTATCCCAGGGATGCAAGGATTCTTCAATATATGTAAATCAATCAATGTGATAAACCATATTAACAAATTGAAGAATAAAAACCATATGATCATCTCAATAGATGCAGAAAAAGTTTTTGACAAAATTCAACACCCATTTATGACAAAAACTCTCCAGAAAGTGGGCATAGAGGGAACCTACCCCAACATAATAAAGGCCATATACGACAAACCCACAGCAAACGTCATTCTCAATGGTGAAAAACTGAAAGCATTTCCTCTAATATCAGGAACAAGACAAGGATATCCACTCTCACCACTATTATTCCACATAGTTTTGGAAGTCCTAGCCACGGCAATCAGAGAAGGAAAAGAAATAAAAGGAATACAAACTGGAAAAGAAGAAGTAAAACTGTCACTGTTTGCAGATGACATGATACTATACATAGAGAATCCTAAAGATGCCACCAGAAAACTACTAGAGTTAATCAACGAATCTGGTAAAGTTGCAGGATACAAAATTAATGCACAGAAATCTCTTGCATTGCTATACACTAATGATGAAAAATCTGAAAGAGAAATTAAGGAAACACTCCCATTTACCATTGCAACAAAAAGAATAAAATACCTAGGAATAAACCTACCTAGGGAGACAAAAGACCTGTATGCAGAAAACTATAAGACACGGATGAAAGAAATTAAAGATGATACCAACAGATGGAGAGCTATACCATGTTCTTGGATTGGAAGAATCAATATTGTGAAAATGACTATACTACCCAAAGCAATCTACAGATTCAGTGCAATCCCTATCAAATTACCAATGGCAATTTTTACGGAACTAGAACAAATCATCTTAAAATTTATATGGAGACACAAAAGACCCTGAATAGCCAAAGCAGTCTTGAGGGAAAAAAACGGAGCTGGAGGAATCAGACTCCCTGATTTCAGACTATACTACAAAGCTACAGTAATCAAGACAATATGGTACTGGCACAAAAACAGAAACAAAGATCAATGGAACAAGATAGAAAGCCCAGAGATAAACCCACGCACCTATGGTCAACTAATCTATGACAAAGGAGGCAAGGATATACAATGGAGAAAAGACAGTCTCTTCAATAAGTGGTGCTGGGAAAACTGGACAGCTACATGTAAAAGAATGAAATTAGAACACTCCCTAACACCATACACAAAAATAAACTCAAAATGGATTAGAGACCTAAATGTAAGACTGGACACTATCAAACTGTTAGAGGAAAACATAGGAAGAACACTCTTTGACATAAATCACAGCAAGATCTTTTTTGATCCACCTCCTAGAGTAATGGAAATAAAAACAAAAATAAACAAATGGGACCTAATGAAACTTCAAAGCTTTTGCACAGCAAAGGAAACCAGAAACAAGATGAAAAGACAGCCCTCAGAATGGGAGAAAATATTTGCAAACGAATCAACGGACAAAGGATTAATCTCCAAAATATATAAACAGCTCATGCAGCGCAATATTAAAGAAACAAAGAACCTAATCCAAAATGGGCAGAAGACCTAAATAGACATTTCTCCAAAGAAGACATATAGATGGCCAAGAAGCACATGAAAAGTGCTCAACATCACTAATTATTAGAGAAATGCAAATCAAAACTACAATGAGGTATCACCTCACACCAGTTAGAATGGGCATCATCAGAAAATCTACAAACAACAAATGCTGGAGAGGGTGTGGAGAAAAGGGAACCCTCTTGCACTGCTGATGGGAATATAAATTGATACAGCCACTATGGAGAACAGTATGGAGGTTCCTTCAAAAACTAAAAATAGAATTACCATATGATCCAGCAATCCCACTATTGGGCATATACCCAGAGAAAACCATAATTCAAAAAGACACATGCACCCCAATGCTCATTGCAGTACTATTTACAATATCCAGGTCATGGAAGCAACCTAAATGCCCATCGACAGACGAATGGATAAAGAAGAAGTGGTACATATATACAATGGAATATTACTCAGCCATAAAAAGGAACGAAATTGGGTCATTTGTAGAGACGTGGATGGATCTAGAGACTTGTTATACAGAGTGAAGTAAGTCAGAAAGAGAAAAACAAATAGCGTATATTAATGCATATATGTGGAACCTAGAAAATGGTACAGATGAACCGGTTTGCAGGGCAGAAATTGAGACACAGATGTAGAGAACAAACGTGTGGACACCAAGGGGGGAAAGAGGCGGGGTGGTGGTGGTGTGATGAATTGGGCGATTGGGATTGACATGTATACACTGATGTGTATAAAATTGATGACTAATAAGGACCTGCTGTATAAAAAAATAAATAAAATAAAACTCAAAAATAAAAAAAAAAAAATTTGGCAGGGTGCGGTCTATTTCAGAAGCCCAAGTAGTGAAAAGATCATGGGCTTTGGAGGCCTCTAGATGTGGCTGACACTGGCCAAAATGACCAAAGTTCCTGACCCCCAGTTGGTTCATCCGTGAGAGGAGCCTGGTGGTACCGACCACCCAGCCTGTCTCCAAGGATGCACCATGGGCCACTGTGTCAGAATCAACAGGGGCGCCTGTGTGAGGTGCTTTAGCTACTCTAATGCCATTGAAACTGCTAAAGGTGGATGCAGGATCTGGTGTTTACAGTCCCCCACTGATTTTAACGCACCTTAACATTTGAGAACCTCTGACTTATTTCACAGGATGCCTGTGAGAATTAAATGAAATGTGAACTTGGATCCCAGGAACCTATTGGACATCCAATAAGTATTCATTTCCCTCTCCCTTTTCATAGGTGCTGGCCAGGGACCTCCCTGGCGGTCCTGTGGTTAGGACTCTGCGCTTCCACTGCAGGGGGCACGGGTTTGATCCCTGGTCGGGGAACTAGAACCCCATAAGCTGTGTGGCGTGGCCAAAAGAAATTTTTTAAAAAATAATTAAAAAAATAACTTAGGTGCTGGCCATAGGAAGAGGTTTTAATTTTATTTTCCTGAAGGCTTTCGTTTAATCTCCCACCTCTGAGAACACAAAACAACATCTCTGGGCCCCCAGAGAACCCCCCAGCTGCTTCTTTCCCGTGCCCTTTCCCCCTGTCCAGAGTGGTCTGGCGGTGCAGGCCATGGGCAGGTGCTGGGGCCTCCAGGACTGCCAGGGTGGCCCACTGCACTGGCTGCTCACTTCCTCAGCCACTAATCCTGCTCCAACATTGGCCCGACCTCCCTTTTCAGCCACTCCACACTGTCTAGCTGGAAACGCTGGGTGACACCCTGGGGTCATCTGGGGAGCTTTAAAAAATACTGATGCCTGGCCTGCAACCCTGGGGATTCTGATTGAATCAGCCCGGGTATGGTCTGGGCATTGGGATATTTTAATCTCTAATGACTCTAACATGCAGCCCAGATTGGGAACCACTGCCCTGAAGGACGTCCTCCGGGAAACCGTGAAGGCCACAGGCACAAATACAGACCCACGGGAGGGATGGTCAGTCACGCTCTGAGCATTCAGATGAGTGGCCACTTGCCTGAAGAACGGAAAAGAGACGACTGATTCATAGAACCTCCATGTCGCCACGAGATCAATCCTGTTGGGGTTGGTAGCATAGTACCTCCAGGCGGCCTGCGGAGGAGAAAAGAGGGGCAGGAATGACCTGGTGTCACCCGAAACGTTCACATGGAATCCCACAACATTAAAACAGAAAGCCCTTGACATCTAAGAGTAAAACGTGCAGTGAGGTCACATCTAGAGAAGCCGGATTCTTGGCTTTCCGTAGCTCCTATGGGAAGAAAACCTTCCTTGACCCCATCATCTCGGAGCTATAATTGATGGTGTGGGGTGTGGAGAGGTGAACTACAGTGGACGGGGGACGCGGGTGCTGGGTAGAAGATCCCTGAAAGGAGCAGGGATTACTCTCGTTTCAAGATTCCTTGAGCTTTCTCAAACAGGTAGGAAGACAAACAGTCTTCTGTTCCACTTCTGTGCATTTCCCAGTACAAGAGACAGCCCGGGAGATGAGTTTTTGATTCTAATATACTAGGTCTTCTGTATACCATGATGGTTTGGGGTTTGCGAAGATAGAGCAGGCTCTTAGAGATCAGCACTGGCCTAGAAACTACAATATGGAGGGTAACATCATGTACCATCCTGTATCTGACCCACAGAGACACCCGCTCCAACTGGACACGAGTTCACGAGTGGGTGGTCACGCAGACACTCAGTCCCAGGCAGCTAGAGCCAGAACACTCTCTCTTTTCCTATTCTCTGCGCTCCCAGTGGCCCATAAAACCACAAAGCAGGAACTTTCTCTGAAGTGAAAGAGGGAACGCTCTGCCTCTCCCACCATCTCTCACTCTGGTCCCCAACCCCCAGCCCACGGTTTGGGGAGAGATAAGGATGGAGAGCTGGCAGGAGACCAACACCCACTGCTGCCTGGCTGCCTATAGACACACACACAGAGACAGACACACACACAGAGACAGAAAGACACACAGACACACAAGCAGAGGCAGCTACTTGCGGGATCTGAGTCCCATTCCAGTTCATCCCCAGGCAGACAGACCTGGATGAGCTCAGCAGCGGGCTTCCTCCTTTTCTCAAAGTGCTTCTGACGGTGCTGTTCCTGCACCTTGAGCGCCAGCCCGGACCCCAGGATGCCCTGAAGGGAGAGGTCAGGCCCTGAAGTCAGCCCCACCCAGACTCTCCCAGAGCCCCCGCCCCCCCCCAACCCCCGACTCCCAGGAGCAGGACGACACTGAGCCAAGGGGAGGAGGAAAGATCCCTTCTTTCCCTTCCAGGGAGTAGGAGCTGGGTTAAGTGGAGCCTTGAAGCCAGGGCTTCCTGACTCTGCCACTTCCCAGCGGTGAGACCCTGGGCCAGCCTCCTCTCTGCTGCATCTCACTTTCTTCCACACGGAAGTAGGATAAAGGTACCTACCTCATAATTCTGTTAGGAAAAAAAGTGAGATAATGTAATAGGAACTGCCTAGTAAGGAGTAGGATGCAGAATAGATTCCCAGTTACTATTAAGGGAATTAAAAAAATATTTTAGTTGCTTGAATTGTCACTTGAGGCTTTTACTCTGGCTGGAATCTCTCTGAATTGTGATCTGTTTTGATACCCAGGTCGGACTTTCATGTGAATTACACAGGTAGGAACACACCCTTTTCAAGTCAAGAGAGAATTCAGAGACCAAGTCGCACACTCACTGGCCCTCACCTGTTATAGATAAGGAAACTGAGAATCAGAAAGGCCATATGCCCAAGGTCAAACAGCTTAGAAAAAAAATAGACCAGGTAGGGCTGCAGTGGACAAAAAACATTAGCAACCAAAGGATGGGAGGTGAAGGGCAGGGAAGAGGGTTTGTTATACTAGAAGGTTCTCTTCAAGCTTTGTGATTAAGAGCCAGGCTTGGAATGAGCAGACCTGGGTCCCTGGTTCCACAACCCAAAAGCCCTGTGACTGTGGAAACTTCACTAACCCAATTAAGCCTTGGTCTTCTCATCTGAAAAATGGAGATAAATGTAGCGCCAAACTCCTCATGTTTTCACAAAGATTAAGTGAGATGGTGTAGGTAAAGCATTTGGCATGAATCTAGTACACAGTATGTTCAACAAGTGCTATCTATTATTATTGCTGTTATTACACTGATGGGCACTGGGCTTTGGGGAAGTTATTCTATCAGGGGTCAAAACTTAATCTTGAGGGAAATGCATTTTTTATATAAACCAGTAGATGACAGTAGATGACAGGGCAAGGGAAGGGAACTCACATATACAAAGGACGTGCTATGTGCAAGGAATACGTGGGTGAAAGACATAATCTCAGCTCCCCAGGAGCTCACAGTCTTCTGGGAAGGCAGATTTGGAAATGTGCAATCCCAGCACGGGGTCTGAAATGCCTTTACAGAGCTCTTCCCAGAGGAGGGAAGGACTAACTCAGCCTAAAGAAGGCAGCATTGAAACTGGGTCTTGAGGATAAATAACAAGGTCCTACTGTACAGCACGGGGAACTATATTCAATATCCTGTGATAAACCATAAGGAAAAGAATATTAAAAAAAAGAATGTCTCTCTGTGTATAATTATGAGTCACTCTGCTGTACAGCAGAGATGGGCACAGCATTGCAAATCAACTATACTTCAATTTAAAAAAATTAAAAAAAAAAAGAAACTGGGTCTTGAAAGGGGAGTAGGTGTTTGGGGGGATCACTCCTGGCGAAGGGATCAGCACAGCCTATGGCAGAGAGACGGGAAACCATGCTACGGGGATGGTTATTGAGTTGATAGAGCTGGAATTCAAGATACGAGACGATGGAAGATGAGGCTGGAAAGCAGAGCTGGGGCCACGCGGTGAGGGATCCTGCCCGTCACGCTAGGGAGAACACCCGAGATACTCACCGCTGGAAGGGCAAAAAAGGAGACGCCAATTAAGGAAAAGGTGGCTGCAATCAGACGGCCCTCCCACGTTTTGGGCGTCTTGTCTCCGTAGCCAATGGTGGCCAGTGTGATCTGAAGAGAGAAGAGTTCAGACACGCGGCTTCCCAGGGAGAGGAAATTAACTGATGTATCAGCTGAGCTTCACCTATAAGCCTTTGTACTGACCAGGGTGCTGTTCCCGTTTAGAATAAGAGTCCCACTGGAGGGCTTCCCTGGTGGCACAGTGGTTGAGAATCTGCCTGCTAATGCAGGGGACACGGGTTCGAGCCCTGGTCTGGGAAGATCCCACATGCCGCGGAGCAGCTGGGCCCGTGAGCCACAACTACTGAGCCTGCGCGTCTGGAGCCTGTGCTCCGCAACAAGAGAGGCCGCGATAGTGAGAGGCCCGCGCACCGCGATGAAGAATGGCTCCCGCTCGCTGCAACTAGAGGAAGCCCTCGCACAGAAACTAAGACCCAACGCAGCCAAAAACATAAATAAATAATAATTAAAAGTGCTAATAATTAAAAAAAAAAAAAGGATTCCCACGGGAGAGAAGGTGCTAAGTACCAGCGAATTTATATGGGAGCCTTGAGACCACACCTGTTTCTAAGTTAAGGATTTCCTCCCTATAGTCAATCAGTCAACAAATATTTCAATAATTGCAAACATGTGTATGTGACATACATTCATGTGTATTTTTGCCTATGTGTGATTTTGTGTATAGCCATGATTCTAAATATATGTGCTCTTGTGGGTGTATTCATATGTATTGTGTGTATATGTGTGCATGGCTAAGGTCTGTGTCCGTGTCTGTCCTGGTATGAGTTGAATATTCCTGTGTGCGTTTACATGTGTAGGTTATCAGCGCACATGTACTTTATGAACATGGAAGGCAGGCTTTCGGAGCAGTTAAAGAGTGTGGCTTCTAGAACCCAAATGCCTGAGTTCAAATCCCAAGTCAACCACTAACTGGCTCAGAGATCGTCCTGGAATTACTCAACTTCATGCCTCAGTTTCCCCATTTTTAAAAGCGGGCTGATAATAAGAGTTATTTCAGCTTAAAATAGATTTATAAATGTAAAGTGCTTAGAGCAACGCTTTAGTACCACATGTCCTGTGGGTGTGGGGCTGTGTGTCTCTAGGTGTGTTTGAGGGTCTGGGTACACACATCTACATCTGCCACTGTGTTTGTTTGCATAGCATGGCCTGGCTGATGACAGCCTACGACGAATGAGGTGAGGTCCCTGAGTGACCGTAGGACCAGACTGTTTAGAGCTCTGACTTCTTATAAACACTATGGAAAAGCCCCTTCCAAGGGCCTCCCCTGCAGGGGGTGTCTCCCAGGGGCAGGTTCAGAAATGGAGGAGGCCTCCTCTCCCCCGTGGCTGCAGAATGCAGTTGCCTGACCGAGCGCGTCCCTGCCACGCCCTCCATCTCTCTCTGTCCCTAACAGCCAATCCCCACCGGGCAGCCTTCAAGGTGGGGACTCACCAGACCCCACCAAAGGGCATCCGCGTAGGTCTCAAACTCCTCTTTCATCTCTTGTCCTTGGGCATCCACTTCCGGCACATCTTTCTCAACCAGGTAGACGAGAAATGAAGAAAGGATGAGCGTCAGGAACCCGATGTACCAGGCGGTGATGAGCTCCTGGGAGAGCAAGCAGAGACAGGGACGGGGTCAGTGGGTGGAGGCTGGGTGGAGGTTGGAAGCAGACACACTGGAGCTGGAGTCCAGGTGTACCAGCTCTGTGACACGGGCAAGTTACTTACTTTCTCTGGTCCTCATCTCCCATCACTGTAAAATAGGATCAGTAATATGGTCATTATTTTCATCATTAACAGAACAAGCGTATAGCTCTAGGAGGAGAGGAAGATTTCTGTGATCTCTACATCACAGCTCAAGGGCCTTCCCCTGGAGGCAAGAAGGCAGGAGGGACTGGCCACTGCCTCTGAGACAAGGCTCGGGACTCAGGAGACCCCATCCTATGCAGGACTGGGCAGAGCAAGGACAAAGCTCAGTTCTGCTGGGACAGTGACGGACAGCAAGGGGGAGCTATCCTGGCAGAGCGGACGGAGCTGTGGACAGGGCCCCAGCCCTGCCACTAACTGACTGTGTAACTCTGGGCAAATGACCCCTCCTCCCCAGCCTCAGTTTCTTCATTTTTAAAATGAAGGGACTGGACCACAGAGTTCCAAAAGTGCCACAGATACTTCAAATACAGATAGGTGTTTTTTTATGTGAAGTGGTCACCTACTGATTTAAACCATATTACACATTAGCATAGATTACACTAAAACCTATTATTTCATGGATATTACTGCATGATAGACTAGGACGTATACGTAAACAGGAGAAAGCTGATTTAAAGGAAAACGTTGAGGAATAGTAAGGATGGTGCAGAGATACGGCAAAGATGGGCAAATCACTGAGGTTTCAAACATCCTGACCATGACAATCCCTGAGGTGCTTTCTATGTCTTTCATTCTATTCCAGTTCCAAGGGTTACTGTGGTTACTGTGGTAGGTTGGGCAGAAGAAAGTCAAAGTCTGTGGGCGAACACAGTCTGGAGATTAGGACCGTCATTCCTGCTGAGTCATCACAGAGAATGAAGCTGCTCGTATCGATAGAGTTCATCTATTTGACCATCTGTGGCCAGTCAGCTGGCTTTACGGGTGAATCGCATCTCGCTGACAGGGCTGCTTTCTGCCTGCTTCTGTGCCTTTGTTCACCTTGGTCCTCTGTCCTCCCTGTCCCTCCCCATGGGACCAAGCAGAGAGCACTGAGTCACCTTCAGACTCACGTCACCTCCATTACGAGAGCTTTCCGGATGTTTGCTCCCCCAACTAGAGCTAGGGTTCATTTCTAGCTTTCTTTCAATGCCTTCACTATTTTCTAAACAAACTTTAAATCTCTAACACTTTCTCACGCTCATTTGCTTAGAGGCCTGACCTTCCCCACAGCGTCACGTGCACAGTGCACTCGTGTGAGTTTACAGCAGAGACAGGTTAGCTGAGATGCTGCAGGCAGTCCAGCCGGCCCTTCCCCTCCATGAGTGTCTGCCCCGCCGGGGGTTCGAGAAGAAGATGAATTGGATCGTCCTTCCCCAGTGGCTGTATGAGCATGACCCTCTTGCTCTGTTAAGTGTGATTCTAGCGTGCCTAAGCTTTTTCATACCCTCTGGCCCCCAAGGGCAAGTCAGAAGTTTCATCTGGTGCTTAAGCAGGGAAACAGCTGTCCATGCGCACACAGAAGCACTGGCTGTGTGGGATTAAGAGCTGGTATAAAGGTCGTCACTGAGGAGTGAAATGTGTCCCCACTCTGTGCCTTGCAGTCGTCTCAAAGGCTATGCAAGGTAATTCTGCCTGGAGGCAATCTTCGTCAGCAGTTCTGTGGCAGAACCTATGGCTGCTCCCCGACATCCACGGGCTCCTGCCCACGCCTGAGCCCCCCTGCAGTCAGGTGCAGGCTGAGGGCCCGGGGTCCAGCCAATGTGGGGGTGTGATGGGAGCTACTTCCTGCCTTAAATCCATTCTAGAGGATGCTCTGGGCCCCCCTTCCCTTGCCTTGGTGACTCAAGGCTCATTTCCAAGACAGATGAGGACCACCCAGCCCACATCAGACACTGTGTGAGCGAGAAGACACCCACATCTTTTGTGCTAAGTCACAGAGACTCCAGGGCTTATTTGTTCTGGAAGCAGAGCCCGGCTGATCCTAACTTTAGTAAGAGCGTTAACTTTAAAGTCTAACCCTGTGTAACCCTGTATGGGCCTGTCACTCTTCATCTCTGAGTTTCCAGGGGAGTCAAGCATGGAACTTGGCCCAGAGAACACGTTTTCTGAATGAATGAATGAAGAAATGAATTGGTAAGTGCCTGTTCACCAGGCTCAGAGAAGGAACTGGTCTAAGCTCTTGCAGTTAGTGAATGCTGGACTCAAATCCAGGTAAGTGCTTACCTCCTGAACACACTGCCTGCCCCGGAACTGAAGGCCAGCCCTATAACCGCTCTGCAGCTTCGGCACAGTGAAAGGCTAAAGGCTCGTCTAGTGGGACTGTTGCGGGGAAGGATGGGAAACAGAGCTTGCCAAGCAGTTGTTTTGTCTGCCTTCGGTCTCCTACCACATACATGATTTCGTCTTGAAGTTCTGCCCACCTGGCATCAGTTGTGGGGTCTGGCGGTGGCATGGACCATCTTTTCCCAGGAATGACATAGCAAACATCCAACTGTCATCTATTCTAATCTGAGGGAACACAGGACAAAGACCGTAACCAGACATTTTTAGCCCTGATTTCCACTGGAGCTGTGAATCAGCTCAGCTCCATGGAGACAAGTCCTCTGATAAAAGATAAAATAGAAGGTCGGGTGAAGAAAGAACTCTGAAAAGAAAGCCCTGAGCTCCCCCAGCCTGTGGCCAGAAGTGGCACAGATGGGGAATAAAACATGTATGGCAAGAAACTGCATCCTCCAGTGAGAGACTCCGGGTGTTTTAAATTTGTATTTCATTTTCTTTATATATTTACTTGTACGTTTGTGAAGAAGAGCATGTCTGAAATAATCCATGCTACCATTAATGAGCACTTATTATTCACCAGGCACTCACATGTACCTTTTCTTATGTGAGCCGCTGGAAGGATTCACATTTTAACCACTGGGGAAGCTCGTATACAGACAGAGCAATGTTCTTACGGCTGGAAGGGTGCAGAGCTGAAATGTGCACTGAGCTGCTGTCTGACTCCTAAGCTCCTGTTCATTCTACGATGACATGCCGGCCTATCTGGGTGTGTCCCTGAGCTGGAAGAACCCAGGAGTTAGCTGTGTGGAGGCATTCTGGGGTTGCCCAAGTGGGGATGGCATGCAGCTGTTAACACATACAAGGAAAACTCTGAGCTCCCCAATGGCGACTTGCCCCAGGATCACTGCCTTGGGTGCAGTTCCCCAGAAGCAGAGCCTGAGACAGAGGCTTAGGTGCATGTGATGATGGAGGGAGGGTCTGGGAGAGAGGGAGTGAAAGAAACCAGACAGGGCAGGAAAAACAGCTCAGCAAGGATGTGGTCTCTGCTGGAGCCCCCTTCAGCCTGATCCCACGGGGAGCTCTGGAGTGTGGACTGCACCACAGGGCGGGTCCCAACACAAGAAAGGTACTTGTGTCAGCTAGTCACTGGCGGTGTGCTTCCCTGATGTGGGGGAAGGAAGGTGAGAACAATATAAGCTCCTGGGCAAGGCGGCGCTCCTGTACGTCTCCAGAGAAGGGAACAGCTGGGAATATTAGCGGCTAACTCTCATAGCAGCTGAGGGCTGAGCACATCCTCCCGGTGAAGGTAGCCTGGTCAGGGCACCAACCGCGTCCATTGTACCCACCAAGCCTGGCACAAGAAGATGCTCTTGTAGTGACAAAGGTAGCTTTGGCTTTATCCCCTGAAGAACACCCATCCCAGGGGTCCTTCACTCCAATTTCTCCTGAACTGGCCTCGGAGTGGTTTTTCCTGCCACTCAGAGGTTTTTCCTTCATTTCTCCAGGGTCCAGCTGAGGCAGGGATGTTAACACAAAGTGCTACCGAAGGTCTGGGCTAACAATAGGAAAGAAACACAGGGAGCACGGCAGAGACAGTGCCAGACACGCTGGACTCTGCCTGCCTGGGTTTCCACACCTGCTCAAGCATGTGGGACTCTGGGAGAGATCCGGCCAAGTCCCACTCATCCCAGCTTCTCATCTCCCTTGGAGAGGCAAGAGCCACCACGACCAGCAGCAAATCACTGAACACAGGCTCTGAAGCCAGCCTGCCTGGGTCTGTGATGGTGGGCAGCTCACGTCCTCTTTCCAGATCTGCTTCTTTAGCACTGAAATGGGGTAAGAACAGTGCCTGACCCCTGGGGCGAGCTCATCTGTATCAAACACTAAGTTCTAGGCACTGTGCTTCTGGCTACATAATAACAATAGCCACTGAACCACATCAATGAACTGGGTGTATTCTAAGTGCTTTTCACCCTGTGGTGAAGGCATTATCATTTCCATTTTATAAACGGCAGGAGAGAAGACCCAGAGGGGTTACAGGAAATCTCCAAAGTCACATCAGTAGAGTCTGGATTCAAACCAGTCTGCCTGACTCCAGAACCCTTCCCTCCCACCCCATGCCGGTTTGCATTAGCTCATTTCATCCTCTCAACAATCCAGAGGTACAGGCATTATCAACCCTGCTTTAGGAATGAGGAAAAACTGAGGTCAAAGAGGGTTGAGTGGGCTTCCCTGGTGGCGCAGTGGTTGAGAATCTGCCTGCCAATGCAGGGGACACGGGTTCGAGCCCTGGTCTGGGAAGATCCCACATGCCGCGGAGCAACTAGGCCCGTGAGCCACAATTACTGAGCCTGCGCGTCTGGAGCCTGTGCTCCGCAACAAGAGAGGCCGCGATAGTGAGAGGCCCGCGCACCGCGATGAAGAGTGGCGCCCGCTCGCCGCAACTAGAGAAAGCCCTCGCACAGAAACGAAGACCCAACACAGCCGTAATAAATAAATAAATAAGTAAGTAAGTAAGTAAATAAATAAATAAGTAAATAAATAAAGAGGGTTGAGTGACTTGGCCAGAGTTGTTCGCATTTGGTGGGGCTGAGACCTGAGCCCAGGTCTACCTGCGTCTGCTGGCTGCAGCGCACCTGTGTGTGCTTCTCCTTCCTGCTCCTCCTCCCCCTCCCCATCATCGTCATCATCATCATCAGCGGTGGCAGGACAACCACCCTCTGGGGACGCTGTCAGGGAGGAGAAGCCACGGACGGGCCTAGGCGGGCAGGAAGCCAGCGCGGTCTGGCCCCTTCGCAGCTACACTCACTTTGCTGTGGGCGCAGATGGCCGAGCCCAGGAGCTTCCAGGTGCCACCCCGCCGATCCATGCGAAGCATCCGCAGTATCTGCAGGAAGCGCAGGCTCCGCAGGGACGTGGCCAGGACATTGCCCTGGTTTCCCACGGCAACCACCGGCACAGAAGCAATCAGCACGAAGATGTCTGGAGAGAGGACAGAGGGTGGCAGAGGAGAGGGGAATGGAGGTCAGGCCAAGGCACGGGAGAGCCGTCACAGGCAGTGTCGGCGGCGGACGAACACGCGCTAAACGCTGCTGTGTTAAATCGTGACGTGGACCGCGCAGGATTCGCGTTCTCCTGTGACAGGGGAGGGAACAGGGGCTCTGAGTGTGAATGCCCTCCTAGGGCCACGCGGCCGGATGTGGCCGACTGGGGATTGGATGCAGGAGGCCTGCTGGACTCCGACGCTCACTGTAAATCCCAGGGAAGTGATGCTCCAAGGCCCTCCAGGGGTGGCACTCGGGGGTCCCTCTCCGGCCGAGAAGGGATCTGGGTTGCCCAGGTGGTGGAGGTGAAGCCTGAAGCTCAGACGCTGCTTTACTGTGGGTCTCCCCTGCAAACAGCCCCTGAGACAGGGACGCGGCTGTGGGTGATTTAATGAGAAATGATCTCAGGAAGCAGAAGTGAGGGGAGAGGGGGGCGGGGAAAAGGCCAGTGCAAGGGGTGCTGTCAAGGCCACTGCTGGAGCCTCTGAGCTGTAGGCAGAACACCTCCCACCATTGTCCCTCTGAAGGATGGGAGCTGGGCCATCTGTCCACCAGATCCTGTTCCCTGCTGGCCGAGGGGGTCGTAACGTCCCCACACTCGCGAGCTGCACTGCCTGTGACCTCCCTCAGCTTCAGAGAAGGCCCTGGGGTGGACTGTGGGAAAACATGGGGCCCACCCCAGCAGTGGGATGCTTCTAGGTCAGGGGGTGACCTAGAAACGTCTACCAGAGCTGTGACTGGGAGCAGAGGCCGAGGGGATGGGGCACTTCTGAAAGGGCCAAGCTGGCTCCTGAAGTTAAATGGCTGAGGACGGAAGAAAGAGGGCCCTGGTCTCTTTCTTATTCCCTTCAATGCCTTCCCCTCAGCTCCCGGATCTGTTATCTCCCCACTGTACTGCAGTGGGCTAAGCAAGTAAAAAGGATCCCATGATCAAGTAAATCTGAAAAAAATTCAATTAAACAGGTTTTGCTACTGCAGGACTTTTCAGAGCCTTTAATATGGTAATATGCCCTGTGGCTCTCAATTTTACCAATGAAGTCCAGCCTTTCTCAAAAGATTTTGACCTGTCTGAACTGTTTTTGCTTGTTTGTTTTGTTTTTTTGTTTTTTTGGCAAGAGCATCAGGATTCCAAGGAACACATTGTAGGAATGTTTATCCACTGGGCAAAGTCCAAACTTCTGAAAATCCTCTGTGATCCGGCCCTTGGGAACCTTCTAGAAGCATGTGTGGTTTGCTGAGCCCACAGTGTTCTCTCACACCGCTACACCTTTGTTTGTGCTGCCACCCAGCTTGGATTAGGCTCCTTGATCTACACCAGGTACGTCTGCCAAAAAAGCTGACACCCCTTCCACCATGTCAAAGTATCTTCCAGGTGTGCCTACCCTTTGGGAAAAAGTAGGGCTCAGACACCTGGATACCAATATGTCTATATCCTTGGCCAGGCTTCTCAGTCTATCTGTGCAAAGATACCCATTGATCACGTTTGTAAAAGAGAAAACAAAACCTAGGTGCAGGGTAAATGTGACTTAAGTCTATGACACTCAGGACAGCAAATTCTGGCCCAGAGGGACCCATTCACACCCAAAATGGCAGGGTCTGAGGCTGCTTCGAGTAAGGAGGCCATGATATGTGTGGACGTGATAACCAGCCTCTTGTCAGACACACAGAGAAAAGCAACATTTCCCACAAGGGCCACATTACGGGAGAAGTTGAGAGGAGTAGAACAGAAAATGCAGCAACATCAGGAAAGAAGCCAGCAAGGATGGTGGATGCTGAGGCCCAGCCTTGTCTCTCCAGGAAGGCCGGCAGGGGAACGTGATCTGGAGCTCCAGTACAATCCTGGAATAGCGGAGACAGTTCCATGGGGAACGCCCCTGTTCCGAGGGGCCCGGGCTCCACATGCTACAACATCCTCTAACTTGGCAGGAACCTCTGAATTTGGGCACCGTCAATCACAAAGTCATCTCCCCCACCCCCTGCCAACACACACACACACACTGGATAGGTCACCCCAAAAAGAAGTCAGCTTAAGACCTGAAAGAAAGACAGGAAAGAGGAAGGGGAAGGAAAGTTGGGGGTTGCCATGGACTGAATGTTTGGGTCCTTTCAAATTCATATGTTGAGTCTTAACCGCCCCCCCCCCCCCCCCCCCCGTGTAATGGCATTGGGAGGTGGGGCCTTTGGGAGGTGATTAGGTCATGAGGGTGGATCCCCCATGCATGGCATTAGTGCTCTTATGAAAGAGACCCCAGCGTGCTCCCTCGCCCCTTCCATCACGTGAGGACACAGCAAGAAGACAGCTGTCTAGGAACCAAGAAGTGGACCCTCACCAGAATCCGGCCATGCTGGCACCCCCATCTCAGAGGCCCAGCCTCCAGAACTGTGAGAGAGAAATTTCTGTTGTTTATAAGCTACCCTGTCTGTGGTACACTGTTATAGCAGCTGGAAAGGACTAAGACACGGGTAGATAGACACGGAAAGAGGACAAAGGAAGAGAGAAAAAAAATGTGAAAAAAAATCAGTAACTACAAAGTCCTCCAAAATTGCAGGTGTGCACACGTGCGTACACACCCCCATCCTACTTGCATTCAAAATTCTGAGCAATAAACAAAACCCTCAGATTTCCAACCTCAGCAGCAAATGGGAAGAAGGAAGAGAGGCTTCAGCCGACAGTGAGGGTAGTACCTGTCCTTTGTGTGAGGCAACCTGCAAACGCGGCAACACGGCCCCAGGAGGCATGGAGAGAACTTGGCACCTAGGACAGAGGAGGGGTCCAGCTCTTCCTCCCTGGCTGGGTCATTCATACCCACAGGGCTGTGTCCAGTCCTGGGGGGGTCACTTTTCAAAAGGGGAGTGAGGAATAAGCAGCAGCTCAGAGGAGAGGGTCTATGATGCTGAGAAGATGGGTTATAAGATGGAGTTGAAGCCGCTAAGCACATTCCTCCCGATGAAAGGAGACTGCTGGAGTCGAGAGGAGGAATAGGATGGCTGAACTCGAATATCTGAAGAGAGTCAGAGGAGTTAAGATGGAATGAATACCCTCGAGAGGTGGTGAGCGCCCCGTGACTGGAGGTGTGCAAGTAGAGTCTGGGGGACCACTTAAAGGCTGCTGCAAAGGGGGCTGGAGCATCAGACAGGAGGGTATCTTCAACCAAACGCTTTTGAAGGTCCCTTCCAGCCCTGACATTCTATGATCCTCTGACTTTGGCCATCCCTAGGAAGTCGAAGCTGCAAGACTCCTAACCACCACTGCAGGCAGATTTTGTCCTGTCACTATGATTTTAGTAGGATCTTCAGATGGGAACATGGTGGGGTGCACCAATAGGTGTGTGTGAGAGCTTCCACCTTCTTTGCTATCAAAATGCCTACACCTGGATGGAGGGGTCTCCGTGACACCTCCCCAAAGCAAGGTGGGTCAGGACACAGCATTATGGTGGCGAGGGGGGTCACAGGTGCTAGATTCTTCCAGACTGGGTGTTAGGATGGAAGAATTACCTCTGCTGTCCTACAGAGGTCATTCTCAACCAGCAATGGTGTCCCGTCTCCCATCCCCACCGTGGCCAGTCTGGAATTGCAGGGGCAATTTTGGCCCAGGGACTGGGGCTGCTCCACATCCTGCCACGAGCTGGCTCCTTCACGACCCAAATGCCAAGAGTGTCCCCCACCCGCCTTAAGAATTCCTGCCCTGTGGACTCATTATAAAGAGAAGCCACGGGGGCAGGAATTCCACCTGCTGGAGGATTGAAGGGAGGGTCGGAGGCGGGGACGGGCCCCCAAGGCGCTGCATGGTCTCCCAGAAGAACAGCGTCTGCTTAAAATTGCCTCAGAGAAATAATGCACCAAAAGAAGGGGATGAGGCACCCCGGGCTCGGGGTCAGGGCTTACCCAACATGCACAAGGGCTTCCTGGCAAACTTCAGTCGTCCCCGCCAGCCTTTGTATCTGCAGCAACACCCAGCAGCCCAGATCCTCAAAGCAAACTCGGCTCCGAAGATGAAAATAGCAAATGTTTCCTGCGTTGAAGAACATGTGGAGAGACACATTAACCGGGACCCAGCTGTCCAGAACTAGCGATTTCTGTCCGGAAGTTCTGAAGAGCTGGATTCCTGTTGTTGCTGGTTTGGTGGTAGAGGGGGTAGGACAGGCTGATCACCTCCATTCAGTTTGGGGCAGTTCCTGTCTTCAATCTGATGTGCTAACTGTCTCTAACATTAAGCCTTTTTTCTACGTTTTTGTTCTAATGGCTCATTAAAAAAAATCCCTTCAATGTACTAAAAGCCCCCAAGAAGTTCAGTTGGGTTGAAAGGAAAGGAATCAGTGATATTGCCCAGCCGGTGTCTGGTCCCTGGTATTGCTAATCGTGGCTAATGGTCACTGAGCACAGCTCCTGGGCCAGGCACCACCGGAAGTAGTTTATAATATGACCCTCATGTTGTATTTTGAAAAACCGAGGCCAGGCAAGGAGTGGCTGAACAAATGTCTCAAGGCCAAAAGTGGCAAAGAAGGCATCCCAGGCAGGCGATCAGGCTCTGAGCCCACGCCTGTCTCCGGGACATCGGGTTTGCATCTTCCCGTCAGGACCATGCTATGGCGTCTCCCGGGACATCGGGTTTGCATCTTCCCGTCAGGACCATGCTATGGCGTCTCCGGGACAGCGGGTTTGCATCTTCCCGTCAGGACCACGCTATGGCGTCTCCGGGACAGTGGGTTTGCATCTTCCCGTCAGGACCATGCTATGGCGTCTCCGGGACAGCGGGTTTGCATCTTCCCTCCTGAGCCTCCTTTGTGGATCAGATGGAGACACCTTTGCCCCCACTGACCTCCCTGGGGCCCTTGGGGAGTTGCAGCAATCCTTGAAACTTAGTTCCTGGAACTGGATGTCTTCCCAGGAGTCATCTGCTCAGGTCTTAGCTTCAGACCTGCCCTGTAGACTGTCAACACCTGCCCTTGGAAGGAACCTGCTGATTCCGGCACCACGGACACGTGGTTAGCTCAGTGGGAGGCAAAGGTTCTGCTATTTCGTAAACCCTGATTGGGGGCTGGCATCCCTTCCCTGTGCAGAGGGTGGGGCCTCCCCCTAGAGAGGTGGGCTGATCCTAATCCAGGAAGGCGTGGTCATTCAAGGGGCCCGCTGGCCTGTGCTGTCCGGGGCTGCAGAAGGATCCAGCCCTTCCTGGGAGCCTCCTCCTGGCCGGGTGTGGAGGCTGCACCCAGCCTATCAGCATGTGCTCCTCACCGTACGTTGCTACATATTTTAGGTGAGGATGGGAGGAGACTAAGTCCGGGTGTTAGGTAACTTGCCCGAGAATTCTAACTGCACGCTCTCTCTGCCGCACCGCGGGATACAGACTGGAGAGTAAAAACAGGCAGAGGCCCAGAAGGGAGGACCTGGAGTGCTCATGCAGAAATGGGATTTGTTGCTTGGCCTTGAAGGAAGAGATCCTCAGGGTTTAGGGAGGAAAAGCAGAGGAAGGGTTGGGACGAAACATGCCTTTGTGTTACTGTCAGAGAGTTGGGAAGCTGTATTTGATCATTTAACCAGTGGGTATTGGTGTTTGCTTTGACCTTCTTTATGTCCCCTTATCTCTAATCTGGAATAACACATGCCAGCCATTCCCTGCTCCAACTGTGCCCCCAGCAGACCTCATAACTGATCCACCAATGCTTTCTCCTGGGCCTGGACTTGGCCAGAGACTCCAGGAAACCAAAACCAATTGGGCAGAATTGTACCCAAGGGCCTCCTTGTCGTCATCGTTGGCGGTCCCACCAGAGCATCTACCCCCGCAGCACAGCACCACGGTGCACGCGCCATCTCACCAGCAGCAGAAGCCAGTCTCCCGAAACAGTCTCGTACTCCCTGAAGGTGGTCAGGACGGCCAGAATCAAGCACCCAAGGACAATCAGGAACCTAGAGGGGAAGGAAGAAGGAAACTAAGGAAGCGTCTAGTCTTGGATTGCGTCGAGGCAAGACTGGGAAGGTGTCAGATGGGATGAAGCTACAGCATCCGTTAGACATAGGTGTGTGCTTTATCCGTTATCCCACGTAACCTCATAACACACCTGAAAGGCAGGTAGGAATTATTGCTCCCGTTAAAGAAAACAGGGCTGAGAGAGGTGAAGCAATGTGCATAACTTTTACTTTACCAGCTAGTTAGTGGCAACAGTGAGAATTTGAATTAGATCATCGGGTCCCAGCCCTGGAGGGCTGCAGATGCCTTGAAAAACCAAAGTTACCGCAAGCTTTGCTAAATCAACGGGAATATGAATATGTTAATAATGTGTCCTGCACATATAGGTCTATGTTTTTCAAACATATGAAAGCATTCTTAGAATAAAGACAAATTCATCCAACGATTGATAAATTCGGTGATGGCGTCTGTCACCATATCTTCATATTATTTTTTTTTTTTACAGTCAATAGTTACTAAAGGAAACAACCTCTTTCAATTGGGGGCCTTCAGAATCATTTTTGAAATTACCAACTGTGCTTCATGCTAGAACGAAGAGAAGCCACCGTGATGCACAATGCTGCTCATTGAAAAGTCACTGAGAGCTCATCTGGTTCATGCTCCTGCCTCAGGCAGAAGCTAACTGCAAACAATCCTTTGAGATTATTATATTTATAAACTCCCGGTGTGTGAAGGGGGTGATGGTGGTGGTGGAGGGACAGTGTGTGTGTGTGCACGCTTCACTGTTTCAGCAAAGAAAAAGGGTTCTCCCTCGCTCTTGGTGGAGAGTCTTTGGTTCAATGGTCAGCACCAGGTTCCCTGGGTGTCTAAGAGGGAAATTACAAGAGAGGGTCCATGCAGGAGGCTTGCTCACATACTCCAAGCTCTCCTGCTCTATGTAATCTGGCTCTGTGCCCTGCTAGGTTCCAATCCATGCTTTTTTGGTTTGTGTAAGTGGGTACCCACTTGTACATTCATTCATTCATTCATTCATCCATCCATCCAATATTTATATGGCAGGCACTGGGGGACACAGAGCTGAAATTCAATGATGAATAAGCTGGATCCGTCCTCCTGAGCTCAGAGTTCAGACAAACAGGAAGCGATCTCATGGTGTGATGGTAAGGACCATGATGTAAGGAGGTTTGGAAATGTCTGCTCCTGGCCCTGGATTGGACCAGAGTCCTGGCTCCTCCGGCCCTTGGTGATCCTTCCTGATCACATTTTCTGATCAACAGCGTTGCTGATCTGCAGACCTGAATCCATGTTTCCAACCCTGCCTATGAACCCGAACAAGATTTTCAACTCCCTCCTGTGTTTGGCCATTTTACTTTAAATTCATGACTCCTGACCCATAGCTGGAATCTGCCTACTCTTCATCCCAAATCTTCTCAGGTGGTGATGACAATGATGACGATGACAGTGACAACTGTAACAACGTCAACACCCACCACCACTCTTTCGTGAGCAGTTACTACATCCATCAGCTCATTTATCCTCACAACCGCCTCCCAAGGTAGATATGATCATTCCCATTTTAGCAGTGAAGAAATTCATCAGAAGGAATCATTACCATCAGGATAACTGTGTGGTCGGTAAAAAGACCATACAGTTTGGAGTCCAAAGATATGGACTAGAAAGAGGTTCCGGTATGTGATCTTGAGAAGCTCACTGATTCTGGGAACCCCAATGATCACATCCATAGAACGAGGATAACGAACCTGCCTAGAGATCACAGTTATTGCGAGGACCACAGGAGATAATGGATGGAGAGTCATTTGGTCCATTGTTTAAGATCAAGCAAATGATGCCTGGTGCTCGCCCAGACACACACGCATCACTGGCCGGACAGGCTCTGGGAAACGTGCTCTCAGACGATTCTGCAAGTCCACACTCTTGTTCTCTCAAGACTTGACTTTATTCATTCAAAGCCTCTGGAGATAAGAACTGGATTAGAATCCTCTTCCTCCTCTCATGCTGTGTCATCGTAGGCAAGTTACACAACCTCTCTGCATCCTGATTTTCTCATATGTAAAATGAATCCAATAAAAGTGCTAGTGTTCTCAATTTTTCAATGCTATAATCCATGTCATGGGCTTAGAAGAATGCCTGACAGATACTTATTAGCCTTCATTAAGTGTAAGCTATTATTTTATTGTGATTTAATATCAATGCCTCTTCTGTCCTAGGCAGAGAGATGACTTTAAGGGTACAAACATGAATAAAACCTAGCCGTCATTTTCAAGGACCTCCTAGTCCAGTGGGGGAAACAGAGGACAAATAATCACACGAGAGTGTGGTTGAGGTTATGATCTGAGTGTCCACCACACGCTTTGGGAGTACAATACTGGAAGCATCCCAGAGGCTATGGCCAAAGGGTTGGAAAGATATCTGAGGCTTAGCTAGGGTTGACCATATGTTCCATTTTATCCAGGACATTGCCCATTTTATGTGTTGACCTGGAGTATGGACCCTTAGGCATTGTGAACAACACGTGCATGTGCAGAGAGTTCAGAAGTTCATGGACACAAAACCCCATTCAATCTTCACCTTTAGCAAGGGGTGTGAGCCTTTTATGATCTGGCTTTGCCCTCCTCACAGCCTCGTCTCTTCTTGCTCTCCCACTCCCAGGCTGGCCATACTGAATCACAGCATTTCCTCAGATTCTCTTATCATATTGGTGTCTGTCTCGATGCTCCTCTTCCCCGCCCACTCCCCACACATGCCCCTTCGTCCTGCTGACACCTGGACAGTGCCGGTCATGGCTTTGCCTCCAGAGCCTCCCAGCTGCTGCCTGTAGGTTTCCTCATGTGATCCCTCCCTTAGGATCACGGAGCACCCCAAGGCATTTCTATTCCAGTACTGATCCTAACCCATTATCATTTTGTAATCGTTTGCGTGCACTGTGTCATAAATAAAGCACACTATCTTAACACCCAACTTGAGAATTCATCCTAGGGCAGGAACTGCCTTTGCCTAGTGAAACATTTTACTGATCCAGTTGAGGTGGAAGTTGCAACCCTAAAGGCACAAGACTACTAAACCTCTCAGTAAGAAAAAGGAGCCAGAAATTGGAGATGGGGGTTGGTCTTGAGGGCCAGGAATGACAAAGAGGAGAGGATATGGCCACATGCTGAAGGGCTGTTAGGAACAAGACTGGCTAAAATTACAAGTTCGTGGTCCTGCAAAGCCAATCATCAACCATGGCCTTATGGAGTGGTTTTGTCTTTACTGGGCATTGAACATGGAGCTAGAGCCTGTGGCCTGGGTAGGGATATGTGTGGGGAGAAGGGAAAGCTTGATGTCCCACAGCTAAACTAATTCAGGAGGAAAAAGAGTCCTTAGCCAGATTCTGGGACTCAACCCACACTCTTGTACTTGAAATGTATGTGAATCTTGGGAAGAGTCTACGAGGTGTGTGCATGGTGACCATGCCATAAAGTGACCCCAAACGAGCCATGCCCTTGTATAATCCTCATACTTGAGAGCAGGCTGAACCTTCGACTTGGTTCTAACAAGAGATTATGGCAGAGGTGATGGGATGTCATTCCCTTGATTAGGTTTCATTATGTGGCAAAGGCAATGGGATAGATTCGTCTGTGATTATGTTACTTTAGATAAGACTCCATCTTAGCTGAATGGAGCAAGAATCTCCTGCTGGCCTTGAAGTGAGCTGCCATGTTGGGAAGGGTCTGTGAGGGTCACAAGGCCAGAAACTGTGGTGGCTTCTAGGACCTGAAAGCAGCCCTGCATGAAACCTGACAACCAGCATGAAAGTGGGACTTCAGTCCTACAACCACAAGGACCAACAGTCAGGTGAGTTTGGAGGACTCCCAAGCTCCAGAAAGGAGTACAGCCCAGCCCACCCCTTGACTGCTGCTTTGTGAGACCCCAAGAGGAGGGCTCAGTTAAGACATGCCTAGGCTCCTAACCCATGGAAACTGTGAGACGATTCACATGTGTTGCTATAAGCCACTAAGTTAGTGGCAATTTGTTACGCAGCAACAGAAAGCTAAGAGTGTGGATGGGAATCTGTACCAAGTGCATCCGGTTTTTATAGAGCCCCACCTCACCCCCCCATTCTTCAGATGATGTCTGGGCTGCACTTGTGTGTTTGGTCTACGAGGCTCCACTCCTTGAGGGTGGACTATCTTGTTCCTCTCTGTATCCCAGTGACTATCCCAAAGCCTGGCACTTAAGAAGAACCCATATGTGTTTAGAGAATGGATAAAAACAATTTCAGAGATGAGCAGTTGCCCTGTGGTTGGAATAGAAGGCAAGGGATATAGGATGGGCCTGGAGGGACAAGCCAGAGTAGGGTATGAACAGTTTTGGTGGCCAAGTGAGAGTTTGGACTTTATTCTGCAGAAGATCTATATCTACTACATCTGTAGGTATAGCCATATCTATATCTGTATCATCTTTATCTATTTCTATATCCACATCCATATCATCTTTATCTGTGTCTATATCATCAAGATCCACATCTATATCTGCTATATCTATAGCTATATCATCGATATCCGCATCCATGTCATCTATATCTGTATCTATATCATCGATATCCACACCCATGTCATCTATATCTGTATCTATATCATCGATATCCACATCCATGTCATCTATATCTGTATCTATATCATCGATATCCACATTCATATCATCTATATCTGTATCTATATCATCGATATCCACATCCATGTCATCTTTATCTGTATCTATATCATCATGAAGATCCACATCCATGTCATCTATATCTGTGTCTATATCATCAAGATCCACATCTATATCTGCTATATCTATAGCTATATCATCGATATCCACATCCATGTCATCTCTCCCTATATCTATATCATCATCAATATCCACACCCGTATCACCTATGTCTAGAAAGACTGCTCTCTGACAGGACAGCAGTCAGGAAGCTGTTGTCAAGGACTGACCTGCAGAGATGACAGGGGTTCCATGAGACAGAATCCTTCCGAAGTTTCAGTGGGACGTGTGACTACTGGGATGTGGAGGCAGAGCAGGAGGAGCATCTGGAGGGTCGTGGGGGTTGGTGGGTGACAGGGTGGACCATGTGGTGTTCACAGACTTCAAGAGTATGTGCCCTGGGGCCAGGACGACAGCAAAGATAAGCTACGCTGCGCACCTGCCGTTTGAGGTCCAAGTGGAAATATTCAGCAGGCTGGTCGAAATTCAAGTCTACAGCTTAGGGGAGAGGTTGGGGCTAGAGACCTAAGTCCCTTTCAGCTCCAATTGTGATTTTAGAGCCAGGTGAGGGGATAACTCATCCTTAACCTGTCACCAAAACGCAGTTTCAAGGTGGTTCCCATCTGCAGGGGGCATGCAGAACCGTGCTTTAGCCAGGAGAGGGCAGCAAACACCTGGCAGAACGTGGCACTTCCTGGCATCTCCAGGAATTAAAAGCACCGGCAACCTGGGGAATTTACTTGCTGGGATTTGAAAACAATTATTAATTTATAAAGCGAAAAGCATCAGGGAAGCCCTCTTTCACCTGAGAAGGGGAAACACCCTACGGTCTCTTGCATAGTTCAGTTTATTCTTAAGATATGAACTTGATTTCAGACAGGAGGACCAGATTATCAGTCTCACAGATGGAAGCCAGATAGGTGTGGCTAGACAGGGTCTTCCCTTCTCATCTTGTTTTGCCTCTCTCTCTCTCTCTCTCCCCATGCCTCACCAATTATTCTTTTACTTCCTCTGTCACTGTGGTTTCCTTCTCTGTAGCCCTGACTGTTTCCTTCACCCCACTCTTCTCTCACTGCCCTCCTTTCCCTCATTTCTTTTCCTCTCCCCTCTGCTCCTCACCTAGCACTTCTCCCCCCGACTCCCCTCCTGGGACTTGCTGAAGTCTTGGGGAGAGTCAACAGCTGTCCTTCTGTCTGTAGGGTCCTGGCTGTCTTTGCCAATGAGGCCAGTTAAGGGCAAGGGTCTTGACATACCATTAAGCCAGACACCATCTCCTACCCGCCTCTTCTCACCCGAGCTGGGCGTCCCCTGACAGGAACAAAGCCGGACCTGCTGGAAATCAGGACAAGGCTTCACAGCCAAATATCCTCTTTAGATAAGACTCCATCTTAGATGTCTGAGTACTTCATTCAAAGTAAGCCCAATAGGGTGAAAACTCCAGCATTTACTTGGTCGTTTTCTTAGCACATCATTTTCTCTTTTACCCCAGACAGCAGCAATGCCAGCCAGGGGCACTGTCACCGTTATATCTGTGCCCCCATTTTACAGATGAGGAACACAGCTTCCAGGCTCAGGCAGCGGGGTCACCAAAGGAAGGAAGTGGGCAGCGCTGCTGGGACCGGACCCTGTGCTGAGAGCGGTCGCAGGGACTTGGGTGAGACTCTGCAGGGAACGGGGCAGAGCCAGCCAGAGAGTGGGAGGGCTGAGGTTCACAGTTCAGCTTCTCCTCTCCTCTGGACGCCAGTTTGGGGGAGAAAAGCTCAATTCCATTTCCAGGTAGTTCCCTGAGACCCCGGCTGGTTCCCGGGTCCTGGTAGGCATCTTTCGAGTACCTGCAGCTCAGCAAAGGTCCTAGACCGAGGGGGGAAGGTGGCGGCTGACCACTGGACTCTCCCCCCATCCATGTACCATTAAATCCCCATCCATGTACCATTAAACGGGCATGTGCAGAATCACGCTCCCTAGCCAGGCGCAGAGAACTGACCCCCCTAACAGGGTAGGTGTGCTGAGGTCACAGCTAGCCCACATGTCCTGATCTTCAGCTACCACCCTGATCCTTGCTCTCCAGCAGAAGCTACAAGCCTTCAGACCACATCAGGATCCTACCGATCCCCCCATGGAAATGCCCCAGAGGTAAAGCACCCACTGTGTGTCAGGGGCTTTCTTATTCCCTCTGAGTCAGCCCCAAGGCCTCTTAGAATCTCAGTGCCCGGCCCAAGCGATTCTGAAGAAGCTACACACACCTGAGTTCTACGTCTAGCTCTGTCGTGTACTCATTGTAGGCACTTGGAGAAGCTTTTTCCTCTTCCCAGGCCTCAGTGTATACATCTGTGAAACGAGTGGGTTACAAGATCCAAAAGGCCTGTAAGGGAAGCTGTAGTGGGTTCAGGCCTCCAGCCCACCATCCTGGCAGGAGGGCCTGGAGGAGCTTTCAGAGAAGCACAGACTTGAGTTCAGGGGTTCAGATCTCTACTCTGTCCCTTACCACCTAGGAGACTGTTTCCTCATCTGTAAGTGGGAATGACCACAGTTCCTAACTCAGGGCTGTCGTGCATGAGAAGCACCCAAGGCCATGCTCGTAGGCTATGTGACATGCCTGGTACAGCACAGAGGCCAACTCGTGTTAGCTACCGCAGCAGTGAATTTGAGCTTGGGTGGGTCGGGCCTATGGCTGAGTGCCATGTGGCTAATGAAACTTTTTGCCATCTCTTCAGACCTGAGATTGTTCTTTAGAATAGGGAAATCAACTAGAACTTGGAAGAAGCCCTGGCAAGAAGATGTCTGAGGGCCACCATGCCCTGCACCGTCTATACCAAGTCTGAGTCATCACTTGTCTATTTCTGCAGGGATCCTGGCTGTCAGTATTCTCAGATCCATCCAGCCCCCCTAAAGGAGGCCACATTTATTTTTGGGAGGTGGGAGGGTTGGAGTCTTCTGCCTGGGGACAGGGTTATCGGCTTTCCCCAGACCGAGCGGTTCTCTTCCATGCCTCTGACCCCCTCCACACTCACAATATCACCAGCTGAAATAGACAACAGTCCCAGTAACAGTACCACCAACACGCCCTCTCCAGTACCCTGGTTTTCATTTCACACTTCCTGATAAAGGTGATGCTATCCTAGGGCTGGCAGGTCACATTCTTTTCCCCCTATAGGCTAGAGACAGGAGTCATGAGCTCTGTACTTCCGGCTCCAGCAGGACTCCTGGGCCATGCTGAGTGGCAGACACAGTGGGTGGGAATCTGAACCAAGCCCGTGGAGAGAAACAGTCCATCTCTGGATGTTTCCTTTCTTCCCCTCCAGAACAAGCCATATCTCTGATACATCCTGAGATGTTAAAGTCAATCTGGCCCCCAATCCCCTCTCCCCATTCAATGGCATTCATTTCATCATCTGCAGTGTGCTTCCCGTGTGTCAGGCACTGTGTTAGGGACTGGCGTATCTGCAAAGCCTTGTTATTGACAGAGCATTTTTAGTCAACATCCAAAAGCATTCCAAGGTAACGGTGCTACAAAGTGATGTGAGGTTATAGTTTAAGCTTCTTCTTCGTGGTGCAAGCATCCACCATGCTCCCCTGGTAACCAGTACCAAAAAGGAGAAGAGTAAAGATTTTGGAATCTAGTGTAACAGTCAGATCTTAAGATGACCCCAGTGACTCTTGCCTCCTGCTATTCACACATGTGGTTAATTCCCTCTGCGGAAAGTTGGCTGGGACCTATGGCTAGTTTCTAACCAACAGAATACAGTAAAGGTGGCATGTCACTTCTGGAGTTAGGTTATAAAAGACTGTGACTGCCACCTTGCTAGTAGACTCTCTCTTGCTGGCTTTTTTTTGGGGAGGGGGTGGTGCGCTGTGAAGCTTGCGGGGTCTCTGTTCTCAGGCCACAGCAGTGAAAGTGCTGAATCCTAACCACTAGACCACCAGAAACTCCCTCTTTTGCTGGCTTTGATGAAGCAAGTTGTTCATACCTCCATCTTGGAGAGGCCCACGTGGGATGGAGCTCAATGTGGCCTTCAGCCAATAGCTAGCAAGGTACCAAGACCCTCAGCCCAAGAGCCTTCAAGGAACAAAATTCTTCCAAAAACTACAAAAGGGAGCCTGAAAGACAGTCCTTCCCCAGTGAAGCCTTCAGATGAGACCCCAGCCCTGGCTGACACCTTAATCACAGGCTTTGTGAGACACCCTGAGCAGGAGACCCAGGTAAGCCATGCCTGGATTCCTGACCCACAGCAACTGAGATGATAAACGTGTGTTATGTTAAGCTGCTAAGTTTTGTGGTAGCTTGTTATGCAGCAATAGATAACCAGTACTAGTTAACCAGGATCTGAATCTTGGCTTACCACCTAGAAACCAGATGACCTGGGGCAGGTTTATTTTTCTGAACCTTCTAACCTGTATTGTAGAACCTCTCATCTACAATATAGGAGTGACAAATCAAGGGATCTTCCTTATCTTCTTCTTTATCCCAGTCTTTTTAGCTCAGAGATTGCACAGGGCAGCAAAAATCCTCATAACTAAAAACCACTTCTCTAATGAGGTCTCCATGCAAACATCCTTGATGATTTAACAGCAGCCTATACCCTGGGCATCACGGCCTTGAACTTCAGTCTCTGCCTCCCTATCAGGTACAGCGTCCAATAGTACAATGTGAACCATCTGCAAAGTGAAAAGGCAAAGCTTACAAAGGATGCAGGATTTCATGAAGTTGATGGATATGATGCTGGAGAGCTGTTCTAAATACACCAAAGCCATTAACAAGTGACAATATTACTGGAACAACGAAAGACAAGTCAACTGATACTTCAAAGTGGGAAAAATACCATACAATCCTTCCCCCAGAATGTTGAGAAAATAAAATGTGAAGTTATATTGTATTATCATCTAGTTTTGGCAAAGAAAATATAACCTCAAATTAACACTCAGTTGAGTGTTTGTTCATTGTAAAAATTAAAGCATAGTTGCAATTATAACCCCAATTTTGTGAACTATGAGAAACAATAAACACATTTTTGTATTTTAATTATATTTTTGTGATTATGTACTAATGAGAAATTTCCTTCACTGTTTAGTATGAAGTTTGGTCCCCAGTTTCAGCAGATTCCCTTTAAGTAGATATTCACGGATTCCTACTAACTGTGGAATTAGGGACCCTCTAAACCTACCTCATGGCATGGTCATGTGGGTGAAAAGAGAACCAGATATGTAAACTGCCTAGAATCCTGGTAATTACCAGGCATTCATCAGATGCCAGTTTCTTACCTCCTTTCTTCTCATCTTATGCTCACAGAGGAGAGTAAAAAGATGACTTTAATGGGATATAGAAAAAATCATTTTGTCCTCAAAAAACTTCCCTGTTCTTGAAATGAGGCAAGAAAATCATATTCACAAAGAACCACAGACAAATCTGTATCTATATCTTGATCTATCTATATCCTGTCCATATCCATCTATAGATTTACAGATGTGTAACGCAGATGCAGGTTTTGACCATCTAAACCAGGGGTTAGCAAACTGCGGCCCTGGGGTCAAATCCAGCCAGCTGGTACTTTTGTAAATAAATTTTCTTACACCACAGCCACTCTCCTTTGTTTATATATTGTCTGTGGCTGCTTCTGGCTGAGTAGCTGCAGCAGAGACCAGCCGGCCCACAAGCCTAAAATATTGGCTATTCGGCTTTTTAAGAAAAAGTTTCCCAACTTCTGATTTAAACTAAGAGCCCAGGGCAACTGAATTCAATCAGTACCACCTCAAGATGTCCGATATGTCTAATTTCAGTGCAGAAAAAAATATTTAAAACTTGAAAGTAAAGGATTTAATCTCACCGTGGTTGAGATAGATGACCGAATATTTAACAAGATTAGAGGAATAAAATAGGGTCAAAAAATCCAGGTTTGTGGAAGAAAATAAATACAAATTTAGGGAAAAGAATACAAGTTATGATAAAAAATAGTACCGGGCTTGCAGCTTAAGCTTCATTAGTTTCATGGTGGATCTGTCTCTGGAAACATCTCTTTGAGTTTCATGGCATGTTACCATGCATTTCTTCTTGAGCGTCCTGTCTGCTCACTAATGGTTTTCAAACAAATCAGCAGCTCTGTCTGAAGGCACTGTCGCTGCCCCAGGAGCATATCTGTGGATGGCACCGACTGTGTTACTTTAGGCTGCGAGGAAACTTCTCCACGACCTGACCAAGTGTCATGGGCACCTCTTGTCAGGGAACAGCCTGGGCCCTACAGCCAAACACATCAGGGTTTCAAGGCCAGCCTCACCACTGGGCTTCTGGTTCCTGGTCTATAGAGTGGGATGAAGTGCCTACCTGCCAACAGGATTCAGTGGGATAACAGATATAAGATGCTTACAGGCTGGTAGTACTCAGCACTCAGCAATTGGTACTTGCCTCCCAATTTGCCAACGTACATGCCCATTTACAAAATATTTATAACTGGGAGCCTAAATTTGGGAATCAGACATGGAATGATTTTGAATTTTGATGACACTATTTACTGCTGTGTGACTTTGGGCAAGTAACTCAACCCCTCTGATCCTTCAATGCCTCTCCTTCATTTTGGGGATAACTGCAGATGTAGCAATACCTTGGAGATATTGCAGGTTTGGTTCCAGACCACCACAATAAAGCAGGTCACGTGAATTTTTGGGTTTGCCACAGCACATGAAAGTTATGTTTACACTATACTGTAGACTATTAAGTGTGCAATAGCATTATGTCTAAAAACCAATGTACGTACCTTAATTAAAAAGTACTTTAAAAAAAAAAAAAAAAAGTACTTTATTGCTAAAAAAATTCTAACAATCATTTGAGTCTTCTGTGAGTCACAGTAGTAACATCAAAGGTCAAGGATCACAGATACTATAACAAATATAATAATGAAAAAGTTTGAAATATTGCCAGAATTACCAAAATGTGACACAGAGACAGGAAGTGAGAAAATGCTGTTGAAAAAAATGGCACTCATAGACTTGTTCAAAGCAAGATTGCCACAAACCTTCAATTTGTAAAAACAGTAGCATCTGTGAAGTATAATAAATTGAAGCACAGTAAAACGAGGTATGCCTGTATTACACCTCACAGAGTTGTTGTGAGGACTAAATGTGCCTCAGTTTCTCCATCTGTAAAATGGGGATAATAAAGTGCTTAGGCTAGTGCTTGATAAATGTTGGCAATTATTATTATTATTATTATGACTGTTATTTTTAATATTCCATAAAATACAGTGCCTGGGAAATTTGTAATTTCTCAATAACTGGAAGCAACTGTTATTATTATAAGACATTTGGAACTCATCACACATATATCATCTTTGGGTAACTCTACCAAGAAACACTGTTTCATTATCTCTCAGACACAATTAATTGTAAGACCCATTATAATTGTATAAACTACTAAGAAAGGGAAACTGCCAGTTAAATTATGACAGCCATTGATTGTATTCCACATCCTCATTTTAGAGATGTTAAAATGGGAAAAACATGCATTTAGAATTGACAAAGCAGAGGTAGGTAAAGCTGCCTTACAGCCAAGTCCTTTAAGACAAACCCTTGGACAGGACAAGGGTCATGATAGGACTCTGGGGATGTCTGAGGGCCTGGAAGTAGATCCCGTGTCCCCAGCACCAGCAGGGCACAGGCATTAGTGTGGGTCCAGGGTTTATCTGGCCTAAGACCTTCTGTTTTCATTGGACCTGTTAAAGCCCGAGTTTGTTTGCATCTCCTAACATTTCACATCTTTTATTTCACAGGAACTAAAGCTCCCACATTTTCATGCAGTGACGCTTCCTGGGGCTCACCTAAGCTAGCAGAGTGGAGAGCATCAGCAATCCTATATGTGTTCCCAAGTGCCACAGGCTTTACGCCCTTCCTTCCTGGATACGACCATAACGGGCACCCAGGTTTGAATCTGGATCCCCCTTCTTGCGAGCTGTGTGACTTCCGGCAAGATACCCCATCTTTCCGAGCCTCAGCTCATTTATTGGAAGATTTGGAAAGGAAGGGCTGCTCACAGAGTTGTGATGAGTACTCAGTGAGATAAGGTTTGGCCAGGTGCCCACCCCGGCTCCCCAAACAGGATGCAGGGAGCCCCCCTACTCCTATGCTGCAACTGTGCCCCACCCCAATACTAATCCTTCAGCAAATTATGCCCATTCTTCCTCTGAAATAATATCAGACATCTGGTCGACTTCTCTCCATCTCTAGGACTGATGCCTTAGAAAGGCTATCTCAGTTTTCTCCTGGATCACTCCGGTGGTCTCCTGACCTGGCTCCTACAGCCCTCCACTCCTGTGCCTCCAGTCCACCCTGGGAAGTCCAGAGCAATCTTCCCCCAGCCTCATTTCCATCACTCCCCACCCTCCCTGTCTTCCCAACTCCTCATGTCAATTCTACAGAAAGGCTTTCCTTTTGCCCCCATCTCCTCTCACCCTGTTCCTCCTAACCCACTATCTCTCCCCACCTCCACACACACACAGAGTCAAGCATCGTTTAGACAACTTGGCTTATCAGAAAAAGAAAGGTCTTAGCGGGAAGGCAGAATCTGGTTTCGATTTCTACATCACGTTTCTAGCCATGTGCACTTGGTCTCGTTGTCTTGCCTCTGGAAACCTCAGTCTCCTTATTTCTAAAACGAGGCTAATAAAACACCAGTGTAAACATGGGACAGAGGCTGCTATTCCAGTGCAGATGGAGGGTGAACACCAGTGAAAGTTGGTAACTTTCAACCTCCTTCAAGCCATTCCCAGTGTCCGGAGCACAGACTCCCATCCATTTCCTTTGTCAAATTTCTTTCTTTTTTTTTTTTTCAATTGAAGTATAGTTGATTTACAATGTTGCATTAGTTTCAGGTATACAGCACAGTGATTGATTATATATCTATCTCTACCTCATCTATCTATATATATATTCTTTTTCAGATTCTTTTCCCTTATAGGTTTTTACAAAATATTGAGTATAGTTTCCTATGCTATACAGTAGGTCCTTGTTGTTTATCTATTTTATATACAGTAGTGTGTATCTGTTAATCCCAAACTCTTAATTTATCTCTCCCCCTTCTTCCCTTTCAGTTGCCATAAGTTTGCTTTCTATGTCTGTGGGTCCATTTCTGTTTTATAAATAAGTTCATTTGTACCATTTTTAAAGATTCTACATATAAACTATATGATATTTGTTTTTCTCTGTCTGGCTTACTTCACTTAGTATGATAATCTCTAGGTCCATCCATGTTGCTGCCAATGGCGTTATTTCATCCTCTGTCAACTTTCAACCATGTTGATAGGAGTGTATCGTCGTACAGAACTTCCCATGTGCACATACACCCCCAGAAAAAAAGTTACAGTATTCTTTCATGCCCATGTAGGGCAGCTGATCCTGGAAGGTTGGGTAAAATACAAAGCTACATTCCCACGTGGCCCACTCTCACCAGGACCATTTTTATGGAATTTTTCATAATTTCTTCAAGACCTTGTCACAGGACGCACTGTATTGGAGAGCTGGATGGGGTTGGGTGGTGCTTGCCATCAAGAAATCAAGAAAGTGAACCTTGAAAAATCAGAAGAGAAACAGTAGGTGCTCCCTTGGCTTTGTTGCAGGAGTGGGCATGAAAAAACAAAGGCGTAATTAAAAATTCATAAGCCTCAACTAAAAGTCCAGTCAGGACTTCCCTGGTGGCGCAGTGGTTGAGAATCTGCCTGATAATGCAGGGGACACGGGTTCGAGCCCTGGTCTGGGAAGATCCCACATGCCACGGAGCAACTAGGCCCGTGAGCCACAACTACTGAGCCTGCGCGTCTGGAGCCTGTGCTCCGCAACAAGAGAGGCCACGATAGTGAGAGGCCCGCGCATCGTGATGAAGAGTGGCCCCCGCTCGCCGCAACTAGAGAAAGCCCTCACACAGAAACGAAGACCCAACACAGCCAAAAATAAAAAAAAAATAAAAAAAAAAAGCTTCTTTCTTAAAAAAAAAAAAAAAAAAAAAAAAAAGTCCAGTCAGCTTTGTGAACAAAATATTCTTTGTTTCAGACTCTGGGTAGTACTTTTGAGGTCTCAATCCATCCTTCCATAGACACCCACTCTGCCACTGGAATGATGCTGAACCCTAAGAGGACGCTTGATTTAATGATCGGTTGCAGAGCACCTACTATGCTGTGAGACTGTGATTTATAATGAGAAATATATATGTGGTCTTGTCCCAGCTTCTGGTACTGAGTTCATAAAACCTTTGGAATTTCCTTAGTGAGGAGCCCAACCAAGGTGTCTTTCGCTATGTTAGTGAGGTGACTTTTGGGAAGCACCTCAGGATGGGGGCTATTACCAGGAGAGGTAACCAAGTGATTAGAGGGTTGGAACCTCCAGTCCCAATTCCCAGACCTCTGGGGAGGGCAGAGGGGCTGGAGCTTGAGTTCCATCGCCAGTGGCCAATGATTCAATCAATTATGTCTATGTAGTGAAGCCTCCAGAAACACCCAAAGGGGCCAGGCTGGAAGAGATCCAGGTTGGATCCATGAGGGTGGAAGGTGACAGGGTGATGGGAGGAATGGCAAATAGGCTGCATGGTTCCCCTTCACCCCTCCCACTTTCCAGAAGGAGAGGGGCGTGTCTTAAAAGGTTGACAGCAGAGGCTAGCATTTTCTCTCCAGTCCCACCTCATGTCTCTTCCATCTGGGCATAAGGACCTTTTGCAAGGAATTGGCTGGGGCTTGAGATCCAGAGCCTAGAGTCTAAGCATGTGCTTCTAGGGCATCCCTTTCCTTCCCCTCCAAGTCACCTCTGTTCCCATCGTCTTCCAGCCTCTACTGCTGCCCCAATAGCCTTTTCTTCTGCATTTCTCACTGCAGGTCAAAAGCATCCCATCTCCTCACTGGTTCTTGGTCACTGTGCATGCCTACCATCAGATACCTTCATCTGAGCATCTCCAGTCTTCTTGGTTTAAAAGACTCAATTCACAGAAGACATTCTAAAGCAAACAATGGAAACCAAAATAAAAGAATCCTCATATTTAATTCTAAGCCTAATAAATCAACTATTTTCACTTTCTCCTGCCCTTTTGCAGCCCAAGGACACAGGCATACACAATTTTTAATATTTGCTTTGTCTCAGCAGCATAGTCTACATTTTTATCTTATTAAAGCATAAATATTCTTCCACTTAGCTATAAAATATTCAAAACAATCATGTTTAATGGAAGGGCTGCATTCTATGATATCAGTGCGCTGAAAGATATATAACCATCCTCTTATTGCTGGATATTCAGATTTAGGTTGCTACCTATTCTGTATTGTTATAAGTAACACGATGGTAAATATTTTTGTGCATGAAGTTTTTCCTTCTTTAGAACCAATTCCTCATAATAAATCTCTAGAATATCTGGGCTTTGAATATCTGAATGGATTCTTGATATATTCAGATATTCTGAATGGATTCTTGATACTTTTCTGAAGGGTCACACACTTTACACTGTCCCCAGGAACACAGGAGCACCCACTGTCACCCAATTTCACCAGCATTGACTATTTAATACAGTTTGCTAATTGACTTGCTAGTTTAATAGGTATAAAATGGCACCTAGGATTTGCATTTTAAAAGGGAATAAAGCCTTGCGCCCAAGGATTAAGTTACTTCTTGTGGGACCTCCAGCTGAACAAAAGAGGTTTTAGGAGAAAAGGGAGCAAGTCTTCTCAACAGCTCTGAAATTGTCCCAAGTAGGCATTCACTTTCCCACCCACATAGTGGCCAAGCCAGCTTTTCAACTGCCTTCAGGCTGAAGACAGTGGGAAAAATGCCAATGTGTAATTGGCATATTACTTTTCTTACCATGCCCTGGAGACTTTTCTCATTCAGAGATAAAAATTGGTCCTCTCAAACCCAAACCAAAAGGTGTAAACATCTTATATTTTCTTATTCCATTAGCACCTTCCTACAAATGGCTCTAGTGTTTCTTTTGAGAGCTAAACACAGAGACACAAAGTAAGATCTGGGCCCCCTGCTGTTTTCCTCCCAGCATGACACAAGCCCTGATTATTCCAGATTTTTTTTTTCTCTGCTTTTGAAAATCTCATTAGAATGGAAACATTTAGTGGCTTCAAGTTTCCAAAATGAGAGAGATTTAAAAAAAAGTGTGTCCCACGCTGGCGTTAGCGTGAGGGAGACACATCTGTTTGCACAGCTGCACTTGTAGGAACAACAGCTATCATGGCTGATTGAGCAATTTCCTTCCTTCCCTGGGTACCGTGTTCATCTTTAAATGCTCCTGGATTTTATATTCACTCACTCAGTCCTTCATTCAATACACGTTTACTGAGCAATTACTCTGTACTGAGCCCCCTGTCAAGGTACAGAGGTGATTCAAGAATCAGGTCTGCCTTTGAGATACTTACAGCATCATCAGGAAACCAATTATTCCAGTGGACATTAAAGTGGACATAGCGCGTGCCACTGTGTGGGGACAGAGGGCAGTCAAGAGCACCCTAATAAGTTCTCAGGCGTTACCAGCTATTAGCTACAAATTCAAAACCCAACAGTATCTTGGAGCTTTGAGACCCCCTTCCTCGCATTTCTAAGGTCAGTCACTGGAGGGAAAAATGCAAGACCATTCACTAGCCATGGGTGTTGGGAGTTACCTCAAGCTTGGGTTCACTGGCTCTACATACAGTTCCCAATTCCTAGGACCAGCATCAAACTTTGTAAATTGAGTCACAATATTTATCTGAGGAGAAGGCTGAGGAAGTGGAGCAAAAGTTGCATGTATTTGGACATGTAGGAAAAGAGGGATGGGGAGGAAAAGGAATACTAGGATAGGAAAACTCATTTTAAGACTTTGCCACCAACTACCTGGGCCACCTTGGGCAAGGTGACTCTGAGCCTCAATTTCCTCATCTGCAAAATGGGTCTAACCAACTGACCTCTCAGAGTGACTGTAAGAGGTGGGTTGGGAGAATCAGTGAGAACATGCACGCACAGTTCCGGCACATTGCAGGCCTTCAGCTCATGTTCGTTCCACGTTTCATCCTCCTAAGACACCTTCTGGATCTAGAATAGATTTGTGATTCTTATTTGCATCAGGAGGTGCAACAGGGAATGTCCTGGGCTTCAGGCCACTGGAGAGGAGGCAGACGAGGCAGAGTGTGGCTTAGAACAGGCCCTCGGGGTTCAGTTACAGGGGGATGGTGATGAGCAGGAAGCAGACAGGCCCTTTCTCAGGAACTATGGGAACCATTTACCTGTGTGGAAAGAGAGATGGGCCACTTGTGGGTGCTTTGAATTCTAGACACACCCCATATTCATTGAAGATAATTGGCAATGGGGTTTCACGTTCATTAGCCCTTGTTTGTCTCATTTGTCGTAACTCTCTGACCTCTCCAGGAGGTGTCCTCCTCATTCTCCGACTTTGTATCACCTGTCTCTGTCTTTTCTTCTTCCTGTCTAGCAGCATTTGTCAGAGCACTTGGGGAAGATATTTGGTGCCGGCCAAGTACAAGCTGAATGAGGCTTTCCCCTTCTTAGGCAAGAAGAGCTGGGTATTGAAAACAATGTTTGTGTTTCAATGGAAAAATTATGATGCCAGTCATGACCTCACCTTTTCCTAAATTATCTTTTAGCAAAGGGCTTCTCCCCAGATGTAATGATGATATGATTTCCTGGGCATCCCCTATGCCCTGGAACAGTGGTTTGTAAAGCTAGCTGTGAATTAAAATCACTGTGGATCTTAAAAAACAAAATACCATGGGCTACCCCCAACCCAGGAATCTCCTAGTTTAATTGCTCTGGGTGAGCCAATGCTGATCTAGTTTTTAAACTTCCCCCACATGATAATAATGTGAAGTCAGGGTTGAAAGTCACCCTCTGGAAGGAATACGCCACCACTTAACACTGTGGGCTCTGGGGTGGAACCGTATGGATTTGAATCCTGTCTCTGGCTGGTCAGTAGTCAAAGAAGCACATAAGCTTGCAGTGGGTGCCTGCCTTGGTCAGGGCTGTGTCTGTGCAATCAGAAAGAATGGTGTCTGAATCATAGCTCTAACACTTTTTAGTGAGATACACTGGGCAAGTTACTTGATATCTATAATCTCCTTATATGAATGAGTTTCCTATGCCATGTAACACACTGTCACAAGTTTAGCAGCTTAAAACAACACACATTTATCATCTCACAGTATCTGTAGGTCAAAAGTCAGCATACATGGTGGCACAGTGGTTAAGAATCCATCTGCCAATGCAGGGGACACGGGTTTGAGCCCTGGCCCGGGAAGATCCCACATACTGCGGAGCAACTAAGCCCGTGAGCCGCAACTACCGAGCCTGTGCTCTAGAGTCCGCAAGCCACAACTACTGAGCTTATGCGCTGCAACTACTGAAGCCCACGTGCCTAGAGCCCATGCTCTGTAACAAGAGAAGCCACTGCAATGAGAAGCCCATGCACTGTAACAAAGAGTAGCCCCAGATCAACACAACTAGAGAAAGCCCGCGAGCAGCAAAGAAGACCCAATGCAGCCCAAAAAAAAAAAAAAAAAAAAAAAAGTCAGGGTACAGCTTACCTAGGTTTTCTGCTTAAGGCTGTATCAAATGTCAGCCAGGGTTGGGTTCTCATCAGAGGCTCGACTGGGGATGAACCTGTGTCCAAGCTCCCTCTGTGGCCAAAGGGATTCATGGCAACTTGCTTTTTTAAAGCCAGAAATGGAGAGAGGAGGGAGGGAGGGAGAAAGGGAGGGAGAGAGTAAGGTTGCAGGGGGGACTCTAGCAAGACGGTGCTAAGCTTTTACGTTATTATGTATATCTGGAGAGGGGATGGTAAGGTCCACCTTAAAGTCTGTGCACCACACTATTCCACTATTATCATCTGTAAAATGGGGAAGTTATATTTACCTTATGGGTAGTTGTGAAAATTAAATAAGACAATCCACTAAAATGGCACATAAACGCTCAGTGTTAATTTTCATCAACAGCCTGCACAGAAGCCACTGCTGCATGGCTTCCCCATCAGAGATCGCGGTGCCTTCCTCTGGGCCCACAGCACTCTGCACAGACCTGCCTTATGGCTCCTATTACAGTGTGTCTTCCATCCAACCATCATGCCTGCCGGGTGCCAAATTAAAATCTTGTCGTGTGCCAGCCATTGGTCAAAATGCAAGGCATGCATTATTTTCTTTTTTCTTTTTGGCTGCGTTGGGTCTTCATTGCTGCGCACAGGCTTTGTCTAGTTGCGGCTAGTGGGGGCTATTCTTCGTTGCGGTAAGGGGGGTTCTCATTGTGTTGGCTTCTCTTGTTGGGGAGCACGGGCTCTAGGTGTGCAGGCTTCAGCAGCTGTGGCACGTGGGCTCAGTAGTTGTGGCTCACGGACTCTAGAGCACAGGCTCAGTAGTTGTGGCGCATGGGCTTAGTTGCTCCACGGCATATGGGATCTTCCCAGGCCAGGGCTTGAACGTGTGTCCCCTGCATTGGCAGGCAGATTCTTAACCACTGAACCATCAGGGAAGCCCTAGGCATGCATCATTTTCTTTAATCCTCAGAGCTAACTACTGATATACAATCTCTGCCATTTTCAAGATGGGCCAACAGAGACTCTAAAAGGTATAAGAAAACTCTGCATTGTTTAGATCATACCCTTCCAGGTTATCTTAAGTTTTTCATTGTCCTTAGGGGCTTTAGTCTTTCATTGTCTTTGAGCTACTTTATAACTGTAAATTGTAAATAAGAGATGGCAAAGCCGACTAATTCTTGTCTCTAAACATTCAAATTCTGTCCTGTCTAGTATAGGTTCAGTTGATTTCTTTCCCCTTTTTCCTCTTGTGAAAAACACCAGTGTTGTCAGTTGTCCATTTATTTCAATATTCCTGATCTATGAATGTGTTTGTTTTCTCCCTTTTGAGTCTTTTGTAACATTTGCCTGGTTCCTTCATTAATTGATGAATTAAAGAAAATCTTTAACATATATTCATTTTATATACGTATAGGAGTCATGAGTTTACTTTTTTAAAAAAATTATCTTTTAACAAAGGTTACATAAATTTCCCAGGCCACATGGCTTCTAAGTGGTAGAACTAGCATTGATGTTCATCTGGCATCAAAACTCACATTCTTGACTGTATACTATAGTGCGACATGCAGGGTGGGTGCCCACTGATGCCTTGTTTGCCCCTCTGGCCGGCTGACCTTGACCTCCTTTTATTCATCACATAGGGAGCACAGGCTCCCACACTCACTTTCCTATCTCCCCTAGTCCGTCTGATTCCTGCAGGTCCTGCAAAATTCCCTTAAAAAGTCCCACCAGTGGCCTTGGTCCCAAGAGCCTCCCAAGTCCTTCCCCAAAAGGAGTTGACACTTGTCTCCCCGTAAATTCTACCCAGTTGTCTTGCTTCTCTACTATGGGAACATACACAACACTCCCTTTCATTCACAAATGGCTCTTCAAGTACTGGAGGCTGGCTCTCCACGCCCCCCCCCACCCCCACCAACCCTTCTCTGGTCTGGAATCACGCTCTTTAAACCTGGCCTCTGATGACAGACTTTTGAGTGTCTTTGCCATCTTGATCATTCTCTTTTGGACATGTTCCACTCTCCATGAACCCTCAGTAAGTGGTCCTTAGATCTACACACAAGGCTGATCTGACCAGGTAAAGTGCAAGGCCCCCTTCTGGATGTCCAGGCAGGGGCCCTTTTAGAAGAAGACTCTTCTTAGGTGAAGACTCAACTTGGGTACCTTGTCAGGCTTCAGTTCTCAGGCTGCAGACCCTGTGCTCCTCCTACTGACAAGTCCTCATCTCCTCTCTCTGCTCTGTCTCCACTGACGTCACCATCCATCCCCCAGGGCTATGATGTTGGCTCTTCCCTACATAGGCATTAACTACTTGGGGTAACTCCCGCCAGGCCTGAGGACCCCTGGGACGCTCTTCTCCACACAGAGCCCTGCAGGCTGCCTGGAGCTGCGGATAGAGAAGGCAGAACTCCTTCAGGTCACACCACCGCCGACTCAGACAGCCTCTGAAGTCATCGGAGTTTGGGGCACGCACAGGACACTGTCAACTTTTCAGGGTGAACTTATGGAAAACTGAAACACAGATTTTTTCCCCACATTTATTACAAAATCATAGATTGTTTACCAGTGCTTGTGTAATCGACGTCTTCTTGGACCTAAGTACAGGCCCTTACATTTATCTTTGTTCCATTTCATCTTCTGAGACCCAGCCCGTATCTCTAGCTGCCACGATCATCTCGGACACCGAGTTCTGCTGCTGGAGCATTAACTGTCCTTTGCAGCTTTGCCATCTGAATGTCTGACAGTCCTCCCAGTGGCACACGGACTTCATTGATGGAGGGGCCACTCTCCTTCCACAGCTTCCCATGACTTCCCCCTCCCAGGGGGATCAGGGATTCTGGCTTAGGGTTCCTACTCCCCTCTGTCCCCCGGAGCCCATCTCCTGGAGACAGCTTGCTGGTTTGGCATTTTCATCTTTCCATATCTGAGAGTAGCTGCTGATAACATGCCAGCATCAAGGGCTCAAAGACCCAAATCAACACCAGTTACACCCAGGCATACATCATCCCCTTCAACCCTGAGATGCTGACAAAGCTTGTCCTTGGTGTGTCCCTCTCTTACTCACAGGCCACAGACCCAGAGGATGTGGAGAGAGAGAGCATCCTTTGTGGGCCGACCTGAAGGCCAGCCACCGCCTTGGTAGGCTACTGCAAGCTCTGGTTTGCAAACGATCCTAGACGCAGTAACGAAGACCCCAGATCCATTTATCAAGGTCCCTGTGCTCTCACGGGGCTCTAATAGGGACTGAGTAATCAATGCTCCTTGACGCCGAGCTGTGGGGCTGCATGGGAAATGTGTCATGAGCGTGGCATCTCAAATGGGATTTTTTTTCTCTCTCTCTCTTTAGAGATGAGGACACCAAGTTTCCTCCTTGAAATGAGGACAAGAAAAAAACACAAAGAGAGAAGGAAAACTATGCAGAATGACTCAGAACCAAGGTACCTAACTAGTGCATTGTAAGTATGTGGGACTGTCCTCACTTTAAAGATAAAGCAAGGCGTGGAGGGAAGGGGTGGTGAAAAGACCCAGGACTGGAGTCAAGGGCCTGGGTTCTGGTCCTGGATCTGCCCCCAACTACCTGGGTGACTGGGAGTGAGTCACATTGCCTGTCTGAGCGACAATGTCCTCTAGTAACTAGATAATTTCTGCAGATCATTTCCCATTCTAAGATACAGACCATCATTTAAGCAATAGACGTGCTCCTGAAAATATATGGGCAGACTTTTGTGCTCCCAACTGAAGTAGACTTTAAATAAACCAGGCCAATATCTCCTTCTCTTTTTCTCTTCCCTCCTTCACTCCCTCCCTCCCTCTTTCTTCCTCTTCTTTACTTAGGAGTGGCGTTCTTTCTTCAAAAACAAGTCTTTAAAACTACAATAAGAAATCACCTCACACCGGTCAGAATGGCCATCACCAAAAAGTCTACAAATAATAAATATTGGAGAGGGTATGGAGAAAAGGGAACCCTCCTATACTGTTGGTGGGAATGTAAACTGGTACAGCCACTATGGAGAACAGTATGGAAGTTCCTCAAAAAACTAAACAGAGCTACCATATGATCCAGCAATCCCACTCCTGGGCATATATCCAGAAAAGACGAAAACTGCAATTCAAAAAGATATATACACCCCAATGTTCACAGCAGCACTATTTACAACAGCCAAGACATGGAAGCAACCTAAGTGTCCATCAATATATGATGGATAAAGAAGATGTGGTTTATATACAATGGAATACTACTCAGCCATAAAAAAGAATGAAATAATGCCATTTGCAGCAACATGGATGGACCTAAAGACTATCATACTATGTGAAGTAAGTCAGATAGAGAAAGAAAAATATTGTATGATATCACTTATATGTGGAATCTAGAAAATAATACAAATGAATTTACTGACAAACAGAAATAGACTCACAGACATCGAAAATAAGCTTACGGTTACCGAAGGGGAAAAGAGGGGAGGGACAAATTTGGAATTTGGGATTAACAGATACACACTACTATATATAAAATAGATAAGCAACAAGGATTCACTGTATAGCACAGGGAACTATATTCAATATCTTGTAATAACCTATAATGGAAAAGAATCTGAAAAAAAATATATATATATAAAACTGAATCATTTTGCTGCACAACTGAAACTAACACAATATTATAAATCAACTATACTTAGGTAAAAAAAATCTTATGCAGAAGTCAAATAAATATACCTGCAAAAGTGATAGTGGCTTTATGGGGAGGGATGTTTGTCCACCCTTGGCAACACCCCCTCCCCTCCCCTCCCCTCCCCTCCCCTCCCCTCACTTCCCTCCGCTCCCCTCCCCTCCCCTCCCCTCACTTCCCTCCCCTCCCCTCCCCTCCCCTCCCCTCACTTCCCTCCCCTCCCCTCCCCTCCCCTCCCCTCACTTCCCTCCCCTCCCCTCCCCTCCCCTCACTTCCCTCCCCTCCCCTCCCCTCCCCTCCCCTCACTTCCCTCCCCTCCCCTCCCCTCCCCTCACTTCCCTTCCCTCCCCTCCCCCTCACTCCCTCCCCTCCCCTCCCCTCCCCTCCCCCTCCCCTCCCCTCCCCTCACTTCCCCTCCCCTCCCTCCCCTCCCCTCACTTCCCACCCCTCCCCTCCCCTCCCCTCCCCTCACTTCCCTCCCCTCCCCTCCCCTCCCCTCCCTTCCCTCCCCTCCCTTCCCTCCCCTCCCCTCACTTCCCTCCCCTCCCCTCCCCTCCCCTCCCCTCCCCTCCCCTCACTTCCCTCCCCTCCCCTCCCCTCCCCTCACTTCCCTCCCTCCCCTCCCCTCACTTCCCTCCCCTCCCCTCCCCTCACTTCCCTCCCTCCCCTCCCCTCCCCTCCCCTCACTCCCTCCCCTCCCCCTCCCCTCCCCTCACTTCCCTCCCCTCCCCCTCCCCTCCCCCTCCCCTCACTTCCCTCCCCTCCCCTCCCCTCCCCTCACTTCCCTTCCCTCCCCTCCCCTCACTTCCCTCCCCTCCCCTCCCCTCCCCTCCCTTCCCCTCCCCTCCCTTCCCTCCCCTCCCCTCCCTTCCCTCCCCTCCCCTCCCCTCCCTCCCCTCCCCTCACTTCCCTCCCCTCCCCTCCCCTCCCTCACTTCCCTCCCTCCCCTCCCCTCACTTCCCTCCCCTCCCCTCCCCTCCCCTCCCCTCACTTCCCTCCCCTCCCCTCCCCTCCCCTCCCCTCCCCTCACTTCCCTCCCCTCCCCTCCCCTCCCCTCACTTCCCTCCCCTCCCCTCCCCTCCCCTCACTTCCCTCCCCTCCCCTCACTTCCCTCCCTTCCCTCCCCTCCCCTCCCTTCCCTCCCCTCCCCTCCCCTCCCCTCCCTCCCCTCCCCTCCCCTCCCTCCCCTCCCCTTCCCTCCCCTCCCCTCACTTCCCTCCCCTCCCCTCCCCTCCCTTCCCTCCCCTCCCTCCCCTCCCTTCCCTCCCCTCCCCTCCCCTCCCCTCCCCTCCCTTCCCTCCCTCTCCGCGCACACATGCAATTGGCACCATTTGTGGAGCACTGAATTAAACTATCCCCCTATTTAAAAGAGTCCTTGTTTTGATGAATGCTCTACCTGGGAAAGCAAACATGACTCAGCCACATGAGGGCTAACAAAGCACTTTCCTGTCGTTACCTCATCGCTCTTCTCTACAAATCTGCCAGGCTGGGTGATTTACCCGATGCTACAGGAGAGGAGACCGCGCTTAGATGCATGAGAGGTGGAACGTGTCATTCTTGGTCATCGCTGTAGCCCAGACACCTGGGGACAGTACCTGGGGCATAGCAGGTGCTCTGGAAATAGTTATTGAATGAATGGGAGTGGGACTTGCTGACCCTCCTTAACCAATCCCTGCCAGGGTTGGAACTCCAAGTCTTTTCGCCCTCTTCTGGGTCACAGGCACTGAGGTTCCTTTCTTGGAAACATATGATCCGTTGCAAATTCCACCCTGTAAATGTGAATTTTTGGTTGGACAGGTCTATCTCCCCCACACACCCTGAACCATAGCAACATAGTATCTCAAGGCTGTCCATCATTCATAGCAGAGGGAAATAAATCTCTATTCTGCCTTCTTCTCTTCATAGAGATGATTAAAGAAAAAGGGAGCAAGACAGGGATTCTAAAGCTTTGGGCAGTTCTATTTTGCCCTAAAAGACTGTAGCAGACATTGTCCATGCTCTGCCCAGAGCCTCTAACCAAGGACCTTTTACTGCTCCTCAGTTTCCTTCCTCCAACAAGCCTTATCTGCTATTCTTCTTTGGAAGGAGTAGCCCATGGGCTGCTGGAAATGCTTCATCTGTGGCCAGGAGCAGAAGGTAGGATCTATGGCCACATGGGGGTGGGGCTTAGCCAATGACTGATGGGTCCTGGGTCAGGACTGCAGCTCACATTCTGGGACTCCTGGTAGGGTCAGGTAGAAGCTGCCCTCCTTGGGACTTTGCTAAAATCGTCCCTTTGTTTGTATTCTATAGCTTAGAGTCAGGTTCTTGAAAACCTGATGTGAGACAAAGGGGAGACTGGGAAAAGAGGGTCCATGATTATCAGTAAACATGAGTCTGAGGATATGCAAAAAAGCATAAATAGCCACATTTCTCTGTATAATAAACTCCTTTCATGATCCACGGAGAGGAGTTGCATTTCATGGAAGAGTGTTGGGTAGAGAAGTGGAAGATGGGAGGCTCTCAGGAGAAAAGGGTCAGAGGACCAAAGCACATGGGAATGAAAAACAATGACAACAACACAACGGCAATAACAAAACACACCTCTGCAATAGGCCAGAAGCTTGGGGAGAGTTTGCTACATGCACAACTGCCTTATGTGCATGATATTCTGAGGGACATCGGGGGAAGGGGCTGTGCTCCAGGTCCTGGAGACACCACGTGCATCAATGAGGAAGTACTGAGCCCTTCACAGAACGATATCCTGGAAGATTTCTAAGCCAGAGGACCACAGGCAAACATGACCTCGCTCCACACAGCCCAGTGCTTAAGGAGACTGGGTGGAAGGATGCAGGCTCCCACCATGCGTGCGATAGTGTGAGAACCAGTTCCACTTGGATCCCAAAGGACATCCAGGTTTCACACTGTTGATGGCATAGACCCCAGTGAAAGGGACAAGTAGAGGAACAGCTCTTAACACAAACAAAAGAAGGTGAAAAATGCCACTAACGAGGTGCAAACAGCATGCTCTTGGACCTTCAGGAGGGAGAGGGCACACCCCGTCATCTGGTTATTTGCGTCTTAGGAAGCACTTATTAGCCCCCAGTCCTCCCAGACAGCACAGAGAGGGAAGAGGGGGTGGTGTCACTCCAGAGCTTGCACATGTGAAATGCGTAAGAAACAGGGGTGCACTGGGACCACTTCATGGGACTCCAGAGAGCCGATGGTTAAATTCTCAGTAATTTTTCAAGCTATGGTTAAACTCAGCTGTTATTAAAAACTAAATGATATCAGCTTATAGTGAAATAAATTATATGAAAAAAGGTACTAAGTGCTCAAAACTCATCACTACCTAATGATTTTATATTTCACTGTTACCTATGCCCTTGAGGTTATTTACATCTTTTGTTTTCTGTCTGGTAGAAATATTATATAAGGGTGCCTATCTCTTCCCTGTGTTCAGTGATGTCATGCTAGTAGTCTGAAATTCACCAGAGTGGGATTATTTACCCCTCAGAAACCAGCAAACACTGCAACACGGGGCCCCGCCCTTCGCCTGCTCAGGGCTGGTTGTTAAATGTTTAGCAGCACATCCATCGGAGAGGAATCTAAGAGTGTCCAGACAGGGTGCAGAGGAAATAAATCACATGACTTCATTCATTCCTCCAACACTGCTTATTAATCACCTACTATGTGCAGTGTACACGTAGTTACAATTTCTTCACGGTTGGCTGTAACAGGGAGCTCAGTCAAAGCTGACTGATGGAGCTAATTGGGGCAAAGGTCCAAGCAAACCACTGGAAGTTCCAACTACTGAGCATCTTTCAATAAGTGCATTTTGATGATTTCCAAATCACGTGCGGTGGCAGCTCCATCTAAGAGCTAACTGCCAAGGAGGGGTCTGGGCAGACCTGCTTCAATAAATAGATAAGGATCATTTCAAAGCAGCCCATTAAATGTTTGCATGCAAATGGACTTGCCAGTCTCCTTGAAAAACGGTTTGTTCTCCTAAGGAGGTTAAATATTTTCAGTCTTATTTGTGGTATTAATTTGCCTAGCCAAGAGTGTGGTTGAGGGTGCATTCTTAATAGAGGATGCAAAGACCTTGCAAAATGAACCTTATCCTTGAAACCTAAATGAGGGAGGTTTTACGAATGCCATAAAAATGACCACAGACTTTGCCTGTTTCCCGAGGAGAATAAATCTCTGCCCCATTCAGATCAGATAGCCCTGGTGTAACCTACAGGATGGGGAATAAAATAGAAAAATGAATAAACTCCAGGCATGCTGCATGCCTCCCACCTAGGACAGTACCCAGCACAGGTGTAACCCACAGGTGAGGCACATAATAGAAAAATGAACAAACCCAGTTGTGTTGCATCCCTAGCATCTAAATAGTACCTGGCACATGGTGAGCATCCAGATTTTTGTTGAATGAATAAATGTTCCCATGCCATAATTCTAACCACAGTTTTGAAGAGACGGGTTCTCTAATAATGGTAGACAGAAAAAAATCATAGAAGAAAAGGATGGAGAAAGGGGGATTTATAAAAAGAGTTAGACTCTTTTCATATCATATCTCATTTACTCCTTGCAAGGTTTTATTCTCCCCATTTTACAGATGAGATAAACTAAGGTTAATCAGTGCACCCAGTATCTCATAGGTAGGAAGCACAGAGGGAGGTCAAAATCTGGTCTGTTTCAATTTAAAATCCATGCTCTTTCTATGTGTTATGAAATGGTGACAATCTTCCTGGAAATAATCGATTTAAAAAGAAAATCTGGGCTTCCCTGGTGGCGCAGTGGTTGAGAATCTGCCTGCCAATGCAGGGGACGCGGGTTCGAGCCCTGGTCTGGGAAGATCCCACATGCCGCGGAGCGACTAGGCCCGTGAGCCACAATTGCTGAGCCTGCGCGTCTGGAGCCTGTGCTCCGCAGCGGGAGAGGCCGCGATAGTGAGAGGCCCGCGCACCGCGATGAAGAGTGGTCCCCACTTGCCGCAACTAGAGAAAGCCCTCACACAGAAACGAAGACCCAACACAGCCATAAATAAATAAATAAATAAAATTAAAAAAAAAAAAAAAAAAAAAAAAGAAAATCTTTCCCCTGCTCCCTAGAAAGTATGACGAATTTCCCTTATTGGAGAAGAGAGAAAATTGAAAACTGAAAACTCACACCAGAAACACAATGGTGGCCTAGCACCCCTTCCTCACTTCCTTTCTTCTGTCCTGGACCACAGAGGAATGGGGTGTGTGTGTGTGTGTGTGTGTGTGTGTGTTATTATTGTTTTCCTTTATTTTCTTGATCATCAACTTTTGCTTCAATAGTGAGTTGGGTGCTAAACTCTGCTTACAGCAACTCCGTTCCACAAAACTCTCTGTAAGGGGAGTATTATCAGCCTCCATGGTGTGGATGAGAAAATTCAGAAACGGTTGATTTGGCTAAAGTCCACACCAGTAAATGGAACATCCAGGAATGTAGCGCAGGCTTATCTGTCACGAAAGTGTTTTTCCATTAACGGTTTTCTCAAACTCTAGTGTGTGCAGGAATTACTTGGGGACCTTACTAAATACAGATTTTGATTCAGCAGGTCTGGGGTGGGGCCTGATAAGCCCCCAGGTGATGCCGAAGTCTCAGGCCACATTTGATGAGAAGGTTCCCGGGTCAACTGCTTAGTCAATTCAGAGCTTATCCCACTGTTTGGGGTTCGTTCTCAGTCCTTCCTCTTGTCTTGGTGAAGTTTCGACGCATCAGCCACAGTGAGGACCTGACAGGACAGGGAAGGCAGCAGTCTGTCCCCGCTGGAGCCTGACTAACTTCCTCCCCCTTACATCCGGTCCATCGCTGGGCAATAGCACCATCTACCCTGGACCCACACAGCTTCCCGGCTCTTCCCTCTTTGCCCACACACACCAGCTACCTCTATAAATGGTCTCTGAGCCTGCAGTCTTGGCCCCTTGAGACTATTTTTCATAAAACAGTCATTGTGAGCTTTTTAAATGTAAATCTGATGACATCACTCTAGTTCTTAGATTCCTTCGAGAAAGGGGAAGCACCAACCCCCTTGCTCTGCCCCAAATCCTCTTTAACCAGAGCACCTTACTTTTTGTCTGCTTGTGGATACTGTGGTTCAACATAGAATGTAATTAAAAATAAAATGAAAGATGTATCTGCTAAAGAAAAGCAAGAATCCCTTTGACCAATCCAATCAATTTCTTTGCCTTTTACAGATGAGGAGAACGAGTCCTAGAGAGGCCCAACCCCTTTCCTGAGGGACCCCAGGAAGAAAATTGTGGAGCTGGCACAAACATTAAGACCCTCCTGAAGTTTTCTTTGGTTTTCTCCTTCTCTTTCCATTGCACCACGCTTCTCCTCACAAACAACTTTCTATTTTTCTTCAGATATTGCTTTCCTAAGATCTACTAAGTGAGTTCCTTTACTGGTTGAGAGCAAAACACTCACGTCTGCAATGCCTTCTCCAAATCTGGCCCCTACAATTCCAAGCATGAAGAAAAGCAGAAAGACGTGCAGACTCTTCCATTGGTTTTATAAGCAGCTTGTCGCAGACTAGACTGATTGCTTGGTCATGAGATCCGAAGCTTGGGGACAGTTAGGGGTAAATAAGGAACAATGACCAAAGCTACCACCTCCCTCCCAAAATTGAAGGAAGAATCTTTAAGGCTCTTATGAGGTACCATGGCCAAGGTAAGCTGACTCTCAGGACATGATAAAGTGAATGCAGAAGCAGATTGAAATAAGTACTTTGGGCCCTGAGCTGATGGACATTTTTCCCTAAAGTATTATTCTCTTAAAAAACATCAAGAATATTTTATGATGAAGGAAATCCCTCCTTTAATCAAAAAGTGCACCCCCCAAAGCCCCTGATTACCAAATCCATACAAGCAACCAAGGCTCCCTAAAACTGGTTAATTTCCACATCAGCCCATTGTCCCCAGGACAACATATTCACAGTAGGTTAATAAATATTCCTCGAGTGAATAAGCATGTAATGAAGCCGACTGTTTGCAGGGAAAAGAGATACTTGGTACACCATTGCTTGCTAAGTTGAATGGTCTCGTTAGATCCAGAGATGGGATAGCTCAGTGTGGGCTAAGAGCAAGGGAAGGTACTCTGAGTGGGCTTTGAGTTGGTGGAGAAGAGAACATTCAGGAGGGTCCCAAGAGAATCAAAGTCTGGAGGTGGGGAGTTGTGTCTCCTTTGCTATATATGGTAGAGAAGAAAGCCAAGAGCCCATTAAAATCTGAACCAGGAACTCTGTCTAGTGCATCAGCCACAGGAAGGCTTTTGTACGATGTGCAATGTACAGGTGGGTGGTATACAAGGGACCTTTAGTTATGTACTTAATGTGGATTTGAAAAAGCATGCAATTTAGCATATCAGATAACATGACTTCACAGATACTATTGCTTAGGATCAGGCTAAATTTATGGGAGCAAGAATCAGCGAGTTTACTTCAAGAGAAAAATATTAAATCGATACCAGCTTGGATGTGACAAAAATCATGAAGGTGAACAGGAGCGACTGGTAATTGACAAACACTTCGTGAAAGCTATGTATCAATGATCGTTATTCATTGTCTCATCAAAGGGCATACTGTGTGTGAAAGTGTTTTGTGGATTTCGCTCACTCATTCACAAATGTGAAAATTTATAATTCAACAAAACAGATTAAATGAGATACTACAGACAATAATGAATAACTTACTTTCAGACAAGGAAGGAAGGAGACAGTATCTTTATGGACCTGCTAAGAATCAAACAACATGGGAGGCCTGGGGATTCAGATAGAAACAAGACGGGTTTCCTTCTCAAGGAGCCTGCTGTCCAGCAGGAAGGCAGGCAACTATGGACGTAAACTGCAATCCCACGTGAGAAGTATTTTCACGGAGATGTGTACAAAGTACAAGAACATGTAGGAGCCATCAGAGTAGGAGCAGCTGGCAGAGGTGGTGGTAGATGACTTTAGCACCTTTTGCCAGATGGGGCTATCACATGCGTTACTTACAAGTAAGGTGTTGAAGGAATTCTAGTGTAGGAATCCCAAGACACTGCAATCATTAAAAAAGCATAAATGCAAGCTATTACTATTGTGTTTACTGCAATGAATGACACCAAACTTTAGTATGCATGAGAAAGACCTGCAGAACTTATTTTAAAATGCACATTTTGGGACTCTCCCTTAATAGGCTCTGATATTAGTATGCTTGGAATGTGGTTGGGTTAATCTGAAATGTTAATAAAGCCTGGGAGATTCGGATGTGGTAGGTATATACTCTGAGACTAACTTATAGAAGGCAGGAAACTTACTTACTTTTGATAACTCAGTATTGAGAACAATGCCGGCATACAGCAAGCATTGAATAAATGTTTGGTAAACACACACACAAAAAATAAATTATTAAAATCTAATAACAAATCTGAGCTCCAGAATAATATTTTGTTTTCCAATGGATTTAATTTATAGACTTAAAATTTACACTTGCATCCTTCCAGAAAGTAATGGAGATAGCCCATAATTAAAATTCAGAGACACACAAATATAAACAGGATTAATTGCTTTTTAAAATTTAATTTTTTGGATTGATTAGCCCAGGCTCAGGCTGATGGCTGTTGGGCCTCCCTTTGGGCGGTAGAGACTCAGAGTCTGGATGCCCTTGAAAGTGAGGAAACATTCTCCAAGTACATTCTGCCTTGCTCCTCCCTAATTCTGACCTGCCCCCCTCTACTAGTTGGTCTCAATTAATGGGGTCTGAAGCACCAGCTTGTCAATCAGCAGGAACATACTGTACCCTCAAGAACCAAACTCAAGGCAGGCCTTCTCATTTTGCCATTTTCTCTATCTCTGAAAAGTGTTAAAAGTAGATTCATTATGGCCAATTGAGCCAAAGGGAACAGGACAATCCTTTCTCTAAGTGGCTGGAAAATAAGCCAATCGCTGGTCCATGTGCCACCCAAATACCTCGATTCTGCTACTTTTGGAGCTTTCAACAATGCTCTGTCCTAATTTTCCATTCTTCTCATGATAACCTGTTGTGCCTAGCATGAGCTACATAATGGTAATTCCATTAACTGAAAGAATGAATGAATTAATGAAGGCATGAAGGCATGGTCAGGTCTCATTATTGTCTACTGTACTTCAAGCATTATGCCAGGCACTGGTACGATGATAAACAGAGCAGACACGGACCCTCTCTCGGCTAACAATTTTTAGAAGAAGGCTGCATTAATAAAATATTTATGCTAAAGTTGAGACAGAATAGACCCACCAGTTTGTCCCCTGTTTGCAAATCAGGAAGTGAGGATTCCCAGCAGGGCTTGTTCTGTGTGAGCCCCAGGAGGAAAAAATAAATATACTCTATTGGTAGCAGTAACAGTGAGGAATATTGTGCCCAAATGAAAAGAACTTTTAAAATATCTTCACACCTCTAATAGAGATGGAATAAGATAAATATAAAAGTAGCCGAGTCCCTCCGTGATTTGAAGCCAGAATTGAAATATGCCAGAAGAAGTCAGGTAGTCAATCTAGAAAGATCATAGGAATCATATTCTGGGAGTGAAAGGGAAATGGTGGCTGGGAAGGCAGTTCAGAGCCTCAAGTTTTGCTAAAACTCATCGGTAGCAAGTAGGAACGGGTGCAATTTAGGACAGAGAAGACAGGGTGGGTGAGTGCATGGGCTTCAGGATGAAGACCCGGCAGGACAAGGCAGATCTTTACTTATATGTGACACTAACTGGATGACAGTGGTGTCCTGGGGTCTGTTCACACTGCTTGGCAAGAGCCAATTACGTGCACCCCTTCCTGACTCTGATTTCAGCCACTTTACATTGGTTACTTGAAACTGCCCATGGTGGGAGTATTAACACTATAGGAAGAGGCAAATGCTACAAACCAGTGTTTTTCTTTAAGTTAGCAAATATTTACCAGCACACGACTGGTTACAGAGTCCAAGCTAACAGCCAAAGGGACCTGCGTGAAACCAGGAATTCAGAGCCAGAGCTGTACTCAGGTGGTGGTGGCACTGGCTGCCTTGGAAGTGCCATGTCCCCTCCCCTGACATCAGCACGGAGATTCAACTTTCACATGGGGGCCTGGGACAAGCGCTCTCGAAGGCGGCTTTCTACCCCGAGAGTCTGCATCCCTACGCTAGAAATAGTCATGGAGGATTTTAAGACTGCAGTGGTGAATTAAATGCCATATTATGGAGTGTCTTCATCCACTGCTGGTGGACAAGGGCGTGTGTGAGTGTGTGTGTGTGTGTGTGTGTGTGTGTGTTTACAAGCATAGAGGCAGGTTAGGGAATCATGGCTTAGTGGTAACATTTAAAATAAACTCATGAATTGACAAGTGGCCAAAGCCCAAATTAGAGTAACTTCAGAGCCAGAAACACAAAGCCAGAATGCGTGAATTTACACACTAGGCATGGTGTTCTTTTTTTTTTTTAACATCTTTATTGGAGTATAATTGCTTTACAATGGTGTGTTAGTTTCTGCTGTATAACAAAGTGAATCAGCTATACATATACATATATCCCCATATCTCCTCCCTCTTGCATCTCCCTCCCACCCTCCCTATCCCACCCCTCTAGGTGGTCACAAAGCACCGAGCTGATCTCCCGGGGCTATGCGGCTGCTTCCCACTAGCTATCCATTTTACATTTGGTAGTGTATATATGTCCAAGGCATGGTGTTCTTAAAAATAAACCTGAGTTGTAGCTATTACAGACAGTACCATTTTGCAGAAGTGTAAAGAGAGGTGGGTTGAGGCTGGTGCAAGATCACCTGAGAAATACAGCGGGGTATCAATTATCAATGATCTCCTGGAGCTAAGTCTATGACCAAACAGAGGAAAACAGATTTCACTGTAGATCCCGCCAAGACCAAATCAATGAATGTGAACTGTGTGAGGAGGATGCAATTCTGTGCCCACGTTTTGGCAACACTCTCTGAGTGATAAAAATGAAAGTCACTGACATTTATACAAAGGTTTGGAAAATTTCACGTCCATTATCTGACTGAACCATCACAGCATCTTAGAGGAAAGTATCACTGACATCATTTTTCAGAAGACAGAAGTGCATCTCAGAGAGGGGAAGTCCCTTATCCATGGTGGCAGAGAAGGTGGTGGCACACACACAAGTTGCTACGTAATAAAGTACGTAATACACATCTCACTCCCAACAGATCCATTCATAATGGTTCTTACTTCTTCCACTGAGAAGGATCCATGTTCCTCATACCTTGACTCAGAACCAAGGACGCACAAGGCCCTTTGCTCTCTGGCCTCAATATACTCCAACCCTCCTTTACCCACACCTTCCCAAGGACCACTAGCTGCAGTCACATTGTGCTCTCATGTCTAAGATATTTTCTTTCCTAAAAAATTTTTATTTTATATTGGAGCATAGTTGATTGACAATGTTGTGTTAGTTTCAGGTGTACAGCAAAGTGATTCAGTTACACATATACGTGTATCTATCCTTTTTCAAATTCTTTTCCCATTTAGGTTATTACAGAATATTGAGCAGAGTTCCCTGTGCTATACAGTAGGTCCTTGTTTGTTATCTGTTTTAAATATAGCAGTGTGCACATGTTATACGACCCTGTACATGCTATCCTCTCTCATCCATACCCCCTTTCCCCACTCTCGGCTTGTCAGAAACTTAACCATAAATTCAAAATTTAGCTTAACTCTCACCCCCTCTGTGAGGCCTTTGTTAGATTTTCCAAGAGGATTTATTCTTTTTTTCCTTCTGGCTTCACTTTACTTTGATCCCACTTTTACTACTGGGGACAGAACTGTTTAGGGGTGTTATGAGATGAACTGTGTCCCCCTAAAATTCATTCCTTAAAGCCCTAAGCCCCAGGACCTCAGGATGTGACTGTATTTGGACTCAGGGTCTTCAGATTGAGGATTAAGGTGAAATAGACTCTAAGTGTGGGCCTTAATCCAATCTGACTAGTGTCCTTGTAAGAAGAAGAAATTGGGACAGAAAAAGAGATACCAGGGCCTCACTCACACAGAGGAAAGACCATCTGAGGACACAGAGAGAAAGTGGCCATCTACCAGCCAAGGAGAGAGGACTCAGGAGAAACCAAATCTGCTGACACCTTGAATGGACCTCCAGCCTCCAGACTGTGAGAAAATAAACTCTTATTGTTTAAGCCTCCCAGTCGGTGGTATTCTGTTATGGCAGCCCTAGCAGACCAATACCGGGGCCTAGTTGACCTGTGCTTTGTGGAAACTTGTGATCAGCAGGGTCGCTGGGCCCCGTGCCGAGGGCAGCTGTAGCATATTGGCTCTGCCGCTGGCACTTGACACTTTGCCAGCGCTCTGCGGAGGAAGCCACGTTCGCCTGATTCCTCGTTTCTTCTCTCCTACATCTGGTGGTCCCACTATATCTTCTTCTATCATTTTGGTTTACAATAAATACCCCCTCACCACAATCAGGGGGCTCCCTGGCCTCTCCACGCCTCTGCTACCACGCACATGTTTTGCCCTTGTACAAAGTCTGGCTCATCTCATTCTGGGTTTTGACGTTTCTCTCTCACCACAGGCATCAATCCTTTAAAGAGAAGTAGGCCTTCTCCTAAACTTTCAACCCACAGCATTTACCAAGTTTATATACATGCAACATTTGTTGGAGGAGTTATAAACCATGTCTGTTTTTGGTTACCTCTGTCCACAGTGCCTGGCATGTCATAGGTACTCAACATATAAACGAGAGATTTTTTTTGGCTCTAGAGAACCACTGTTAACATTTTTTATTCTTTTAATATCTAACTAATTGCATTGATGTGGCAAAATTCTTATTTCTGATTTTGATTCAATTGATAGTATAGAGGTGACCTTGGAAACATTCCTTGTTGTTGTTGTTGATTTATAATGTTGTGTTAGTTTTAGGTGCACAGCAAAGTGATTCAGTTATACATATGTATTCTTTTTCATATTCTTTTCCATTATAGGTTATTACAAGATATTGAGTACAGTTCCCTGTGCTATATAGTAGGACCCTGTTGTCTATCTACTTTATATATAGTAGTTTGTATCAAAATGGGTGATTTTTAAAAAAATTTATTTTATTTATTTATTTTTGGCTGCGTTGGGTTTTTGTTGCTGAACGCCGGCTTTCTCTAGTTGTGGCGAGCGGGGGCTACTCTTCATTGTGGTGCGTGGGCTTCTCATTGCCGTGGCTTCTCTTGTTGCGGAGCACAGGCTCTAGGGGCACGGGCTTCAGTATTTGTGGCACGCAGGCTCAGTAGTTGTGGCTCGCGGACTCTAGAGCGCAGGCTCAGTAGCTGAGGCACACGGGCTTAGTTGCTCCGCGGCATGTGGGATCTCCCCAGACCAGGGCTCGAACGCGTGTCCCCTGCACTGGCAGGCGGATTCTTAACCACTGCGCCACCAGGGAAGCCCGAGTGATTTTTTAAATGAGATAAAACACCCCAAAGTACCCAGCCCAGTGTTTGGCACATTGTTGGTATTTAAGAAATGTCAGTTTTCTCCCCTTGATCAAGATGACTGATACTGAAACCTTGGCCTTCCGTGTTATTAGAAGGGAACTCCTCTTTTCCGCAACCCCATTATCAGTGGTGTTGTGGGAGACTTTATATTATGGGTAGTAGATTACACTGCCATTCCTATTTATTCATTTGCCCATAAGAAGACTACAAACTCACCTCCCATCGCCCTCTGTCTTGCAGAGTCTTCTGTGTCTCATAAACTGTAGACATTGCTCAAACTCAGAGGTGAGAAATTAAGAAGCATTACTGAGTTCACGCAGACGTTAACAAAAACAACAAAAAACACAAAACCCAATAAGATTGTGTTTAGTTCCTCCAACAGTGAGTAAGCTGATTCTGCTGAGAACTCCTCTGCTGGTAGAAAATAGTGTTGACAAAATCAAAGCTGTGGCAATTAGCCACAGGGAGCTTCCATTGACTGTTCATACATTTGTTAAGACCAAGGCAGTTTTGACTCTGGGGAAACTTTTTTGATACACACAAATCAAGTTCATGTGATTTCTCAACTAGTGGGCTTTTTCCCCCAAGAACTCAAACTATTCAGGCCTCAAAGTGACAAATGAATAATTTTACTGAGGAATATATAGAGAGAGAGCCACCCTATTACACTGAATAATTCACTTATACACCCATCTGTTCACTCATTTATTAAAGAAAATGTTTATTGAGCACCTATTATGTGTCTGGCATAGAATTAGCCACAGAAGATACATAATTGCAAAAGAAACAGTCTTTTCTTTCAAGGAGCTCACAATCTAGTACCTGTGTCAGAGAGCTATTGTGAATTTTAAATTAATTACTTCATGGAAACACTTAGGAAAATGCCTAGAACATGGTGAACACTCAAAAAGTGTAGCTCTGAAGAAAAGCTACAATCCTGCAGCCTGTGGACCAAAAACCACAGTTACAGAAAGACAGAGAAGATGAAAAGGCAGAGGGCTATGTACCAGATGAAGGAACAAGAAAAAACCCCAGAAAAACAACTAAATGAAGTGGAGATAGGCAACCTTCCAGAAAAAGAATTCAGAATAATGATAGTGAAGATGATCCAGGACCTCGGAATAAGAATGGAGGCAAAGATTGAGAAGATGCAAGAAATGATTAACAAAGACCTAGAAGAATTAAAGAACAAACAAACAGAGATGACCAATACAATAACTGAAATGAAAACTACACTAGAAGGAATCAATAGCAGAATAACTGAGGCAGAAGAACGGATAAGTGACCTGGAAGACAGAATGGTGGAATTCACTGCTGCGGAACAGACTAAAGAAAAAAGAATAAAAAGAAATGAAGACAGCCTAAGAGACCTCTGGGACAACATTAAACGCAACAACATTCGCATTATAGGGGTCCCAGAAGGAGAAGAGAGAGAGAAAGGACCAGAGAAAATATTTGAAGAGATTATAATCGAAAACTTCCCTAACATGGGAAAGGAAATAGCCACCCAAGTCCAGGAAGCGCAGAGAGTCCCATACAGAATAAACCCAAGGAGAAACACGCCGAGACACATAGTAATCAAAGTGGCAAAAATTAAAGACAAAGAAAAATTATTGAAAGCAGCAAGGGAAAAACGACAAATAACATACAAGGGAACCCCCATAAGGTTAACAGCTGATTTCTCAGCAGAAACTCTGCAAGCCAGAAGGGAGTGGCATGAAATACTTAAAGTGATGAAAGGGAAGAACCTACAACCAAGATTACTCTACCCAGCAAGGATCTCATTTAGATTTGATGGAGAAATCAAAAGCTTTACAGACAAGCAAAAGCTAAGAGAATTCAGCACCACCAAACCAGCTCTACAACAAATGCTAAAGGAACTTCTCTAGGTGGGAAACACAAGAGAAGAAAAGGACCTACAAAAACAAACCCAAAACAATTAAGAAAATGGTCATAGGAACATACATATCGATAATTACCTTAAACGTGAATGGATTAAATGCCCCAACCAAAAGACATAGACTGGCTGAATGGATACAAAAACAAGACCCATATATATGCTGTCTACAAGAGACCCACTTCAGACCTAGGGACACATACAGACTGAAAGTGAGGGGATGGAAAAAGATATTCCATGCAAATGGAAATCAAAAGAAAGCTGGAGTAGCTATACTCATATCAGATAAAATAGACTTTAAAATAAAGAATGTTACAAGAGACAAGGAAGGACACTACATAATGATCCAGGGATCAATCCAAGAAGAAGATATAACAATTATAAATATATATGCACCCAACATAGGAGCACCTCAATACATAAGGCAACTGCTAACAGCTATAAAAGAGGAAATCGACAGTAACACAATAATAGTGGGGGACTTTAACACCTCACTTACACCAATGGACAGATCATCCAAAATGAAAATAAATAAGGAAACAGAAGCTTTAAATGACACAATAGACCAGATAGATTTAATTGATATATATAGGACATTCCATCCAAAAACGGCAGATTACACGTTCTTCTCAAGTGCACACGGAACATTCTCCAGGATAGATCACATCTTGGGTCACAAATCAAGCCTCAGTAAATTTAAGAAAATTGAAATCATATCAAGCATCTTTTCTGACCACAACGCTATGAGATTAGAAATGAATTACAGGGAAAAAAACGTAAAAAAGACAAACACATGGAGGCTAAACAATACGTTACTAAATAACCAAGAGATCACTGAAGGAATCAAACAGGAAATAAAAAAATACCTAGAGACAAATGACAATGAAAACACGACGACCCAAAACCTATGGGATGCAGCAAAAGCGGTTCTAAGAGGGAAGTTTATAGCTATACAAGCCTACCTAAAGAAACAAGAAAAATCTCAAGTAAACAATCTAACTTTACACCTAAAGAAACTAGAGAAAGAAGAACAAACAAAACCCAAAGTTAGCAGAAGGAAAGAAATCATAAAGATCAGAGCAGAAATAAATGAAATAGAAACAAAGAAAACAATAGCAAAGATCAATAAAACTAAAAGTTGGTTCTTTGAGAAGATAAACAAAATTGATAAGCCATTAGCCAGACTCATCAAGAAAAAGAGGGAGAGGACTCAAATCAATAAAATCAGAAATGAAAAAGGAGAAGTTACAACAGACACCGCAGAAATACAAAACATCCTAAGAGACTACTACAAGCAACGTTATGCCAATAAAATGGACAACCTGGAAGAAATGGACAAATTCTTAGAAAGGTGTAACCTTCCAAGACTGAATCAGGAAGAAACAGAAAATATCAACAGACCAATCACAAGTAATGAAATTGAAACTGTGATTAAAAATCTTCCAACAAACAAAAGTCCAGGACCAGATGGCTTCACAGGTGAATTCTATCAAACATTTAGAGAAGAGCTAACACCCATCCTTCTCAAACTCTTCCAAAAAATTGCAGAGGAAGGAACTCTCCCAAACTCATTCTATGAGGCCACCATCACCCTGATACCAAAACCAGACAAAGACACTACAAAAAAAGAAAATTACAGACCAATATCACTGATGAATATAGATGCAAAAATCCTCAACAAAATACTAGCAAACAGAATCCAACAACACATTAAAAGGATCATACACCACAATCAAGTGGGATTTATCCCAGGGATGCAAGGATTCTTCAATATACGCAAATCAATCAATGTGATACACCATATTAACAAATTGAAGAATAAAAACCATATGATCATCTCAATAGATGCAGAAAAAGCTTTTGACAAAATTCAACACCCATTTATGATAAAAACTCTCCAGAAAGTGGGCATAGAGGGAACCTACCTCAACATAATAAAGGCCATATATGACAAACCCACAGCAAACATCATTCTCAATGGTGAAAAACTGAAAGCATTTCCTCTAAGATCAGGAACGAGACAAGGATGTCCACTCTCACCACTATTATTCAACGTAGTTCTGGAAGTCCTAGCCACGGCAATCAGAGAAGAAAAAGAAATAAAAGGAATACAAATTGGAAAAGAAGAAGTAAAACTGTCACTGTTTGCGGATGACATGATACTATACATAGAGAATCCTAAAACTGCCACCAGAAAACTGCTAGAGCTAATTAATGAATATGGTAAAGTTGCAGGTTACAAAATTAATGCACAGAAATCTCTTGCATTCCTATACACTAATGATGAAAAATCTGAAAGAGAAATTATGGAAACACTCCCATTTACCATTGCAACAAAAAGAATAAAATACCTAGGAATAAACCTACCTAGGGAGACAAAAGACCTGTATGCAGAAAACTATAAGACACTGATGAAAGAAATTAAAGATGATACCAACAGATGGAGAGATATACCATGTTCTTGGATTGGAAGAATCAACATTGTGAAAATGAGTATACTACCCAAAGCAATCTACAGATTCAATGCAATCCCTATCAAATTACCAATGGCATTTTTTACGGAGCTAGAACAAATCATCTTAAAATTTGTATGGAGACACAAAAGACCCCGAATAGCCAAAGCAGTCTTGAGGCAAAAAAATGGAGCTGGAGGAATCAGACTCCCTGACTTCAGACTATACTACAAAGCTACAGTAATCAAGACAATATGGTACTGGCACAAAAACAGAAACATAGATCAATGGAACAAGATAGAAAGCCCAGAGATTAACCCACGCACCTATGGTCAACTAATCTATGACAAAGGAGGCAAAGATATACAATGGAGAAAAGACAGTCTCTTCAATAAGTGGTGCTGGGAAAACTGGACAGCCACATGTAAAAGAATGAAATTAGAATACTCCCTAACACCATACACAAAAATAAACTCAAAATGGATTAGAGACCTAAATATAAGACTGGACACTATAAAACTCTTAGAGGAAAACATAGGAAGAACACTCTTTGACATAAATCACAGCAAGATCTTTTTCGATCCACCTCCTAGAGTAATGGAAATAAAAACAAAAATAAACAAGTGGGACCTAATGAAACTTCAAAGCTTTTGCACAGCAAAGGAAACCATAAACAAGACGAAAAGACAACCCTCAGAATGGGAGAAAATATTTGCAAATGAATCAACGGACAAAGGATTAATCTCCAAAATATATAAACAGCTCATTCAGCTCAATATCAAAGAAACAAACACCCCAATCCAAAAATGGGCAGAAGACCTAAATAGACATTTCTCCAAAGAAGACATACAGACGGCCACGAAGCACATGAAAAGATGCTCAACATCACTAATTATTAGAGAAATGCAAATCAAAACTACAATGAGGTATCACCTCACTCCTGTTAGAATGGGCATCATCAGAAAATCTACAAACAACAAATGCTGGAGAGGGTGTGGAGAAAAGGGAACCCTCTTGCACTGTTGGTGGGAATGTAAATTGATACAGCCACTATGGAGAACAATATGGAGGTTCCTTAAAAAACTAAAAATAGAATTACCATATGACCCAGCAATCCCACTACTGGGCATATACCCAGAGAAAACCGTAATTCAAAAAGACACGTGCACCCGAATGTTCATTGCAGCACTATTCACAATAGCCAGGTCATGGAAGCAACCTAAATGCCCATCAACAGACGAATGGATAAAGAAGTTGTGGTACATATATACGATGGAATATTATTCAGCCATAAAAAGGAACGAAATTGAGTCATTTGTTGAGAAGTGGATGGATCTAGAGACTGTCATACAGAGTGAAGTAAGTCAGAAAGAGAAAAACAAATATCGTATGTTAATGCATGTATGTGGAACGTAGAAAAATGGTACAGATGAGCCAGTTTGCAGGGCAGAAGTTGAGACACAGATGTAGAGAATGGACATATGGACACCAAGGGGGGAAAACTGCGATGAGGTGGGGATGGTGATGTGCTGAATTGGGCGATTGGGATTGACATGTATACACTGATGTGTATAAAACTGATGCCTAATAAGAACCTGCAGTATAAAAAAACAAACAAAACAACTAATACTAAACTTTCTTTGGGTTATTTGTATGGAAATATGTTAATATAAATGTTTCAGACATTACATGAAATTTCTAAAAATCTTATATTTGTATTTGTATGGAAATATGTATGGAAATATGTTAATATAAATGTTTCAGACATTACATGAAATTTCTAAAAATCTTATATTTGTATTTGTATGGAAATATGTATGGAAATATGTTAATATAAAAAAAAAAAAAAAGTGTAGCTCTTATTTTTATTGTTATCTGAGAGACAGACAAGAAAACATATTTTCAGTCCACTGTGGTCAAAGTTGAGGATAAGGGTAACCTTGGGGTAGTAGTGCGGAGAGGTACCTACCCCAGCCTAAGAATGTCTGGAAGTGTCCTTCCACAGATAGCCCGTCAGCTGACTCTTAAAAGGAAAGAAAGAGAGGCAGACAGAGAAGACCAGAAAGGAGTTCTGTGAGATGAAACCAGAGAGATGGAGGCCAAATCCTAACCAGCTTGATGTATTGTGTTAGGGAGTTGAGTTTATCTTGCAGATAATAGGGCACCATTGAAGGTGAAGCCATCCAGAATATACCACCGTGGCATTCAAAATTATTTTGAGCTGAAGTCATTTGAGAATCAAAAGATGCAGAAAAGGGCCTTGTCTGAACTCCCCACCCCCATCTGCCTAACAGCAGAGCCTTCCAAGAGAATTCAGCTGCCATAAAGTCCTCCCTTCTAAGGCAGGCTTCCTGTACAGGGGGAAGATTGATTCCCATCACCAGAGACTAGAAGTCAGTATTGGGATGAGAAACTGCATAAACAAACATTGCCACAAAACTATCGTAACTCGCATAGATTCTCCTAAGGCCCATTTCTTTCCCCAAAGTCATTCCTTTTTTTATAAGTGCCCTTTCTCCCCTTATCCTTCTCCTATTAACTTGGTATATAAGCCCCCAATTTTTAAAATAAATAAATAAATAAATAAATAAATAAATAAATAAATAATTTTTTGGCTGCGTTGGGTCTTCCTTGCTGCCCACGGGCTTTCTCTAGTTGTGGGCGAGCGGGGGCTGCTCTTCGTTGCGGTGCGCGGGCTTCTCATCGCGGTGGCTTCTCGTTGCGGAGCACGGGCGCTAGGCGTGTGGGCTTCAGTAGTTGGGGCTCCCGGGCTCTAGAGCGCAGGCTCAGTAGCTGTGGCACACGGGCTTAGTTGCTCCGCGGCATGTGGGATCTTCCTGGACCAGGGCTCGAACCTGTGTCCCCTGCATTGGCAGGCGGATTCTTGACTGTCGTGCCACCAGGGAAGTCAAGCCCCAAATTTTAATCACTTCTTTGAGCCACGTTTTCTGCAAGCTCCTGCATACATATGTGAATGAAGTTTGTCTTTTCTCCTGTTAATCTGTCATTTGTCAGTTTAATTTGCAGGTCCTAAGAACAGAACCCGAAAAGACAGAGGAAGAGTTTCCCGCCCCCCCCACCCCCGACAAAGGATTTTAAATGCAATCATGATCACATTTGTGTTTCTTAAAGCTCTTTCTCGATGTGGGGTGAAGAATGGCATGAAAGGGGCTCCTGGCGCAGCTTTTCTCAGGAGATTACTGACGAGTGACTCAACCAAGCCAGTGGCAACGGGCAGCAGGAGGAGGAGGCCAGCTCAAAATACATCGACGTCTTAAAGTTAAATTGACTTCAGAACTTCAGTAAAAAGGATGGAGAGTCAACTGTGACAGGGTTTGGAGGATAGCACAAGTAAGATGGCATTGCTCTTTGCTGCTGAGCTTTTGGTACGGAAGAAACTTTGGAAGAAAACTATTGAGATTAATTCTGAAGATTGTACTCGAGGTGCCTGTGGGCAGCTTCCAGGTGGTGATGGCTAGTCAGCAAACACAGGCTGGAATTTCTAAGCCAGTCTGATTTGGAGCTAGAGATTTGAGAGTCGTGAGCTAGCAGGTGGTCCGTTAAACCATGGGAACAAATAGGATTGAACACAGAGTTCGAGAAGAGCAGAGGGTGTGGGGTGGGTCATTCCTAGACCTTCCAAGAGGCATGTTCTTGTCACTAAATATACTGAACAAGGAAGCAAATGCAGCATCGCCCCAGGACGAAACACGGCAGGGCAGAGAGAAGCCCCAGGCTGAATGCATTAAGGCTAAGGATATGCCACCATCTCCTACACGGAGACTTGCGGGGGAGGAAGCTTGGTAAATATCTCAACCCACATAATTGGCATCTTTCACAGAACACTCCAGCGCAGAAAAGCTGCCGGCTCTGGGAAGGGCACGATGGGGTCTGAAGGCTCACCTTCCATCTGGGAAACCAATTTTGTCAATAACATGTTCGCTCCTCTGCCTCAGGGCCACGCTGGATCCACCTCGCCTGTTTACAGGTGACAGGACCAAACGCCCCTCCCAGCTTCTCCCCAAGGCTGCCTCCTTAGAGTGGTACGGGGTGAGGCCCAATCAGCATTCAAACTGGCACCTTCCCAGGGCTCCCAGCAGAAAGGACCCCTGGAGGCTGCAAAGACCTCATCTGCACACTGGCAGCTGCCTCTTCAGTTTCCCAAGCCAGGATAAAAACAGCTCCCTACCTTCCAAGATGAAGCCTCCGCTAGAGAAAAGAGAAATCACACCCCCGCGCTCAGTCGAAATTCATCTTCCAATTTCTCAGCCTGTCACTGCTGAGAAAGACACAGCTACTGCTGCCACCACAGGCAGAAGAGGAAACAGCTCCCCCGCCCTCACACACACACACACACACACACACACACACACACACAGACAGACAAAGCACAACAACCCTCTGACCTGTCTCCAGATTAAGTCACAGGAGAGTTTCTTACAATGCGTCTTCCTGCCACTCAGGGAGGTCCCTGTGACATTATTTTAAAACTTTCTACAGAAAGCAGAGAGATGAGAATTGATCCCAAGCCACAGGTGCCAGAGCAATGGGAAGACATGATTCCTGAAAGTCATGGCCACACTAGATTTTGGCAAGAAAGCACTATATTTTACTGGTGCCTTCCAAACCTGTTTTTCTTTTTTACCATTATGCTGTGGCCCTATATACAATATTAGGTTATATAGCTTCAACCCTCCCCTCCCCCTCCTCCAGAATTACATCCACTTCTCACCAAGAACCCTTGTTTAGTATTATGGGTTGAATTTTGTCCCCCTCCAAAGGATATGCTGAGGTCCCAATCTCCACTTCCTCAATATGTTGACCTTATTTGGAAAGAGGGTCTTCCTAGAGATAAAGTTAAAATGAGGTCATTAGGGTGGGCCCTCATCCAATATGACTGGTTTCCTTATAAAAAGGGAAAATGTGGACACAGACAGACATGCCCAGAGGGAAGAAGATGTGAAGACACAGGGAGCAGACAGCATGGGACTGGAGTGATGTATCTACAAGCCAAGGAAGGAATGCCAAGAACTGTCGGTAAACCGCAGGAGCTGGAAGAAGCAAGGAAGGATTCTTCCCTAGAGCCTTCAGAGAGAGGCTGTGGACACCTTGATCTTGGACCTCTCGTCTCCAGAACTGTGAGGGAACAAATATCTGTTGTTTTACACGCAGTGCACGGTGCTTTGCTACGGCAGCCCTGGGAAGCTCATGCACTTAGATACGTGGGCCTCTTTGCAGACACTTTTAAGCCTTTCCTTTGACTTGTGACGTCCACCGCAATTCTCTGCCCTGTTCCAGGCCACATTTGTGCTCTGCGCGATGGCTCCAAGGCACAGTGGTCTTTTAGCTCCTTCCTAGTCCTCAGCAGTGGTGATCCTGACGGTGACACAGCAGTTCTAATTTTGAATGTTTTCCGAAAGGAAATTTGTACTGACTGGGCTCCCAGAACATATAAAACGAGGTGCTCCACGCTCTGGATGTCCCATTCCTCACAACCTCCCTGTGGGAGATAGCGACAACCATTCCAGTAATTTCCAGCAGAGGTGACTGAGCTTCAGAGACTAGGAAGGTGATGAAGGTCATCTAACTGGGGACATGGCAGGATGTGGGCTTAAATCATAGGCAAATGGCTCCTTAGCATAGGCTCATTCCTCTGAACCACAGGAAAACCTACCCTTTTTCTTGTCCGAGTCTGCATTTCTGTTTCTGCACATGTGATCAAGCTACTTGGAGCATTACCGTAACCCCAGAGCGTCTCAGGAGTTAATGTGCACACGAATCCCTGGGGATTTTGTTACCTGGCACATTCTGATTCAGTAGGTTTTGGGTGGGGCTGAAGCAGGAGACAGATGGGCCCCAGGGTAAGCAGCTGGAGTTCATTCCTTGAGGACAGAAACTCCAAAATATCAATAGCAGGACAGTCGAGAGAGGAGGCTGGTCCCGCCCAGATGAGAGATAAAAGACCACATATTCCTCATTCTGGAAGTCAAGGAGACCCTCCTGACTACACAGGTGCAGAAAAGCTCCTTGGAGGTCAAAAAGGGAGTGGGCGGCACCCCATAGTAAGTGACGTCAACTCTCCATAGGCCTCTTCGCTAGAATCCACCTTGGCTGAGAGATGCGCGCGCACACGTGGGAGGTTCCTGAGATCAACCCAATATGGACTCAGAGCCAGGCGAAGCAAGATGACTGGCCAAAGGAAAGGGGGAAGGAATGCCCCATGAAAGTGATTCAAACTCCATGAGGGCACGACTCTCTCCTCCCGTGTGTCTATCCATAGGTACCCTTTTCCTCCTAATAAACACCTTATTTGTTTCACTACTTTCCGTCTCTATGTGGAAATTCACTTCTACACAGCTGACTGGCCAGGGCATCATCACTGGCCCCTGGCCCCTGGTGGTCTAGTGGTTAGGGCTCAGCGCTCTCACCGCTGAGGCCTGACTTCAGTCTCCGTCTGGGAACCGAAACTCCGCTTCAAGCCACTGCTGGCCAGGCCACCCGAGATCAGGGCCTGAGAGACTGCCTTTCAAATATTTACTGAGAGCCTACTGTGAACCAGGCACAAGGCTAAGTGCTTGGAATACATCAGTGAAGAACACCAACAAATGTCTCTGTCCTCTTGCTGTTACTTGTCAAGGGCTGTGACCTCCTGTGATGCCCCGGCATCGAGTAGGTATTGGTTCCTGTTTGGAGGAAAGTCTGCTTTGTTTTCTGGGATCGGCACACAGGGGATGTGAGCATGGTAAAGGATGGAGATGACTGGAATTTACAATCATGAGGTGTGGCTACAGGTTCCCATCTCTCAATCGGTGTGTCAACATTCAGACAGCCTGCCTGCAGCGTTTCCCACCCCACCTGGATATGCTGCCTTAGACTCAAGCTGCAAAATTTCCTTTAGACTTAAGTCATTTCCAGGGTAATAAAACAAGTGAAAGAGTCCATATCAAATGTCAGTCTGAGGCTGAGATTTGAAGGGAAATGGGGGATGAGAAAGCTAGCATATATTTGATTACCTACTCCGTGTCAACGATTATTCTTTGTGTTATGATGTTGGACCTTTAAATATTCACAACACCTAAGGTATTATTTTCTCAACGTAGAAAGTGAAGCTCAGAATGTTTAAATGACTTGGCTAAGATCAGGAACTGCCATATTATCTTTTTCTATAATCGATTATAACTGGCCATCTATAGGGTCCAGTGCCATCAGCTGAGCCTGTCTTAAATGTCACATTTCACTGGAAGCCATTGTAAGGGTCACCCATGGCACTTGCACATCACAGCCCTGGGCGTGGTCTTCCAGCTTTTGCAATCTGTCAGTTTCAGTGTTACTACCCAAGGCTTCCTGGAGAACTAACAACCTCCCTCCAGCCTCCTCCTTCCTGAAATTACTTTGAGTCTCATTTTGTCATCCCCTACAGTATCAGCTTCCTAAATCAGTGGCTTTCATGAAATGTGCTTTAATTCTCCAAGCAATAACCTTAGAGGTACTTACAGAGGTGTTAAATTCCCTCAGTCTCTCACAAGGCTTTTATTTATTCATGTGTTAGAATGTCGTTGATTATATCTTCTTGGATTTAGCAGCTTGCCAAGAGCAGGGTGTGTTTGCAGCAGTTCACGGAATCAAACTAAGTAGCGGGGAGGGCTGGACCAGGTCATGGAGCAGCTCATAGGGCAGCCTTAGTTCTTCCAGCATTTCCAAAGTCTCCCCCCATTTCACGGCTGGACTTAGTTATGGAGGAGCAGCAGATCCTCCAAATAAAATGATTTAAGAGGCCCAGGGCTTTCTTCGTAATACGTCAGTCCCCTAATAAATAAGGTTCTGCCAAGGCTTTCCATCCATCAATTAATTCGTTGCTAGGTAAGCTCACTAGCCTGACCCTTAAAGTACCTCATGACTTTGCTTCTGTGTTTCCCTCCAGTCTTTTCTTGCCTTGCCCCACTGCTGTGGAGGTAGCTTCCTCAGCACCCCTTTAGCACAAATTCCCCCCTTTCTTCCCCATTCATTCAGTAGAAGCTTCCAAGTGAGGACTATATGACCCCATGGAATAGGCTGATCGGGCTGGGGGTGGGTCCCTAACCCAAGCTGGGCCAATGGAGTCTTTCTCTGAGAATTTAGTCTTGAGGCGTGAGAGATGCTGTCATTCTCTTTCTGGGAGCATGGGGTATGACATGTATTTTGGGAAGCTCTTGGCAATCCCCAAAGAGTCCAGGGGAGAAGGGGGAATGTAGGGAAAGAGAGAAAAAGAAGAAAGAAGGTGCTTAAGAGAAAGGAGAGAGGGAGGGTTAGTTCTTGTAATACCTTAGATTCAGCTCAGTAATCCAGGAGACACCCTAGTTTTGTTTCATCTTCAGTTTTTGTTTTAATAATAAATTCTCTTTATTTCTTAGGTAGCTTTGAGTTTCTGTTATTTGCAATCAAGAAATCCTGACTTTTAAAGCACAGGTCTCCAACAGTTTCACCCAACTTTTGATTTCCCACTTTTCATCCGATTGTATGCCTCCAGGCCTGTATTCATGCTGCCCCCTGACCCTCCTCCACTGGACCAAGCCCCTTCCTACTCTGTGAAGCTCCTGCCTGTTGCCCAGCGTGCGTCATGGAAGGTGGTGCTGTGAGCAGCTTAAGTGCACAAAGATGGGGCCAGGCAGACCCTGAGTTGGAATCCTGCTCTGACTAAGGGCGAACCTTGGGCCAGTGGCATGACTAAAGTAAATATTCCTAACTTTCCTCAGCTTCAGAGATGAAAACACTAGTTCCTGTCTTGCAAAGTTTGGTGTGAAGAGCAACTGAGATCACGCGTACTCAGCACTGAGCACACAGTGAGTCCTCGGTAGATGTCAGCTATGCCATCATGTCACCATCATCATGATCTTCATCACCATCAACATCATCATGATCCCATCATCATCATTATCACTAGTATCCACTCCCCGTTGTGTCATCTGACTCAATGTACTTTGTAACGTTATTGTGAGTGCATTACTTTTTCACTGCTGTGTGACTACCACAAACTTAGTGGCTTAAATGAGACTCATCTATTAGCTCACAGATCTCTGGGTCAGAAGCATCTCTGCTCAGGGCATCACAAGGCTGAAGTCCAGGTGTTGGCTAGCTGCATTCTCACCTGGATCTTGGGGTCCTCTTCCGAGGCCATTCAGGTTGTTGGCAGAATTCAGCTCCTGTGGTTGTAGGACTGGAGTCTCTGATCCCTTGCTGGCTGGCAGCCAGGAGCTGTTCTCAGCTTTCAGGGGCCACCCACATTGCTTGCTGCGTGTCCCCCTTCATCTTCAAGGCCAGCAATGGAGAATCTCACTTGCGTTGAATCCTTCCCAGGCTTCAAATCTCCGTTTTTCTCTGACCTTTGTTCCCAGATTTAAAGGGCTCATATGATGAGGTCAAGCCCACCCAGATAATCTTCCTTTCTTAAAGTCAAGTGTGCCAGATGAGATAACCCAAATCATGTCCTAATTCCACAGTCCCTGGAATTAGGCAGGGGCCAGGGAATGGTGGGGGCCACCTTGGAACTCCACCTGCCATCACGGGCTTATACAGAGACAATGTGAATAAACATCGTCTTGTGTGCTACTTGGCACAGAGCAGGCGCTCACCCAGTGGTTATTCTCTTGTTTTCATTATCAGTGTTAATCTCAGTCGTGTTCTCAATCAGGCTTCTGTTTTCTCAGTATCAACTCTGCTTTCTCTCTCTCTTTTTTTAAGTTACAAGAAAAGGCACTTGAATCTCTGCAAGCATCAAAGATTTATGGATTCTTTTGTATGTTTGGATTGAATAACCTGATGGAGGTCACGGTTAAGCTGGAACCATTTGGGAAACAGAGGTCCCATTGGAAAGATTTTCAAAATGTTCACTCTCAGGCAGAATCAAGTATTTTTCCAGGTGAAAACAGTTTGCCCTTTGCAATTGTGATTCTGTAACTGGGCTCGGAAAACTCTTCCCAGTGGTCGTGGAGTTAAGGAAGAGCTTGGAGATAACCCTACATTCTTTCTAGCTTGACCACATCAGTGTAGGTGGCAGCACGAAGAAGAATCGGGCTTTTCTGATGGATTCATCCAGAGACGAATCTCATTCATCCACTGCTTCCTGCCAGGCCTTGTGCTGGGCCACAGAGATACAGCTGGAAGGAGCCCAGCATGGACCCCACTGAGCAGAGCATCTGCCAAGAGGGGAGGCTGACAATGACACATGGACCCATATGTCAGAGGATTTCAGACAAGGGTTAAGTGCCATCAAGAAATGAACAGGGTGATGCCATTGGAAGTGGCTTAGGAAGGTGCTAACTCAGTTGGGGACAAGAGGAAGGCCAATCCAAGGAATGGCATTTTGGCTGAGGTCCAAGTGATGCAAAGGAACCAGCCCTACGGAACCCAGCAGAGCATTCCAGGCGAGTGTCAAGATTGTGCAATCATCACCACTAGATCCGATTTACTTTTTAAAATGATGGTTCTGGCCATTGTGTGGAGAATGGACTGTGTGGCATGAGGCAAGGAAGCTCCTGCAGTGGTCCAGGAAGAACTGGATGGTGGCTGGACCAGAGCAGCAGTGGTGATGGAGAAAAACAGATGGTCCTGAGGCTTTCTGTTTTCCAAATCGGGACACCTGATGTGGTGACAGGAGCAAAAACTGTGAGGCTGGACAACCTAGCTTTGGATCTGCCACTTTCTACCTGCCCTAAGCATGGGCAAATCACTTAATTGAGCTGAGCCTCAGTTTCCCAATCTGAAAAATGGGAACATGCATAACCATTTCATGTGTTTACTCTGAAAACCAAACAAGATAAAACACACATACATCCTATCACCATGCCCAGGAGGCAGTGTGTTCCATAAGTATCAGTTTTCTTCTGTTTTGAGACCTCTCTGTCTCACCCTCAAAAGGCAGCCCCACCTTAAGGTCGGGTCTCAAGAACTCTGTTCAGGCATTCCCCTGTCATTACACAGAGTTAATTTCCCAAACGTGGAATGGAAGAACTGTGGGGCTTTCACCCACCAAGGGAAAACCGTTTTTCATGGAGATGGGAGAACTGTCACAATCTGAAATCCCTTGCCTCCAAGCTGTGTAGTCTTGGGCAAATCACAACTCTCCTGAGATTCAGTTTCCCCATTTACAAAGGGAGTCATCTCCTCTGTCAGCGTTCAGCTGTGTATGCCTGGAGCGGGGTGGGGGGTGGCTAAAGGTGACAGTCCTTATTTATAGTGTCATCACATATCCTGGTTTGCCCAGGTCCGTTCTGGTTTACTCTGGCTGTACCAGCATAACTATTAATAGCTCTGCCTTTCACCATCAGAAGTGGTCTGGTCTGGACAACAAATTATTTGGTCACTCAATTTATTCACTTCATTACTTTTCCCGCAGGTCAAGTTAGACCTTTTCCTTTATTGCTTCAGCTGAAATATTGAAAGTGCCAGGTTCTGACAACTGAAGAGCAATTTTGGATGTTGGGTGTTTTTTTAAATTATTAAAGGAATCTTTGCCTGCTTTTCTGCCTTTAGAATCTAGTCAGCATAAGACGCAATTGCATTGCCTATGTATAAGTATCTAATTTATGTTATATATCCATATTAAGTTTCTGTCAATTAGTAATAAGGGCAAACATTTTTTCTGTGTCCTCAGGCTGAAACGGAGGGCAATGGGGGGGGGGAGGGAGACAGCTGTGTAGCTTGGTATCTCTCTTAAGCGGTGAAGAAGAGTGATGTATTCGTGTGTGAGATGAATGGAAGAGAGCAGGATGGAGGTCTCTGCTTTTTCCTCCCATCAGAAGTCTAAGGGGGGAAGCCAAAATTCCATGGATGCTTTTAGAGTAGGCTGTCCAGGTGATTCATTAGCTCGGGTTTTATGCTTATGTTGAACCTGCAGCTTACAGATAACCCAGAATGTATCCTAAATGCACTGGGCCTTCCACACGCCCTAGCAGAATATTGAGGTTGAGCAGGCAATTCTCACGTAAACCTAGGATTTAGCATTTTCTATTCCGGCGTCTGAGTAGAAATAATTTCATGAAATGGACTCGTGGAATCTGGATTAGACAGCAAGGGAAAATGAAAACAGGGAAGATTTGCTACTGACAGAATTCAAATCAAGTCATGGAATATGCTTCTGGTTGGTATTTGGCTGGAAAGGATTTTGAAAATATGAGTTTTTAATGTCTGATGTAGCTTTGCTTCTCACTTTTGAACAGACTACCGCTATCTCAGCTGGGGCCATGAGTGTGTTCCCTCCTGGATAAGGGTCGCACGAGAACACTCTGGGTCACCAATAAGACTGGCTTAAAGGAGGACATTTTATTTTTCTCACATAGCAAGATACATGAGGCAAGCAGCTGCTGACATCTGTTCAACAACTCAGCAATGCCAGAGCCAATGCCTGAATGACTGTCTTGGCTTTTCCCTCATATTGGTTGTCTCATCATCATAAAACACAGCATCTACAGGTATTAAACCCATGTACAGGGCAGAAGGAAGACACGGGAAGCCTTTTATAAGGAAAAGCCAAAAGCCTTCCTGCCACACCTCAGTGGCCAGAACTATGTCACGTGACCACCCAATCTACAGGGATGCTGATGGAGTTAGTGTCTGGGGCTGTTCTTGATGAAACTGGGTGTCCGTTAGTAATGCGAGAAGAAAGAAGAAAGGCTAGTAGTTGACTAAGAACATCTGCCACAGGGGTACATTTCAGTGATGATATTGTTTACTTGAGGGCTGTATTTTCGAAGCTGGGGCTGTAAACAAGTCTTGACCAAGTGCTTGCTCTGTGCCCACGGTGCCCATTTGTCGAACAAATGAAAGAACAAATGAATCAGTTAATAAGAGTCTACGATGTACCAGACACTGTATTAGGGATTTTCCACATTTTAAGTCCTGTAGCTCTCACAACAACCCTACAAAATTGCTATAATAATTCTAACCATTTCCTGGATGAGAAAATAGACAGAGTGATGTTAAATAAGTTGCTCAAGGTTACAGCTGGAAAACTGTCATGGCTCACATCACTGCGTTTATCTGCTTCTAAGCACAATGTAAAATTCTTCTTACTTTATAAAGATATTATGCAGCGACAGTATCTTAAATAATCATTTTGTTATTATAGTTATTGTTCTCCATCACCTCCCTTTACCTTTAGAAAAACACTGGGTGGTAGAAGGGAAAAGGATTATTTCCATTTTTCACAGAAGTGGAAACTGAGGAGGGAACTGAACTCACTTACTCAGGACTATAGTAAGCATTATACAGTCAAGGGCATCCGGAGAGATCAAGGATATTTTAATTTGCTTAGAATTTATTCCTCGTTGCACAACCACTTACAGCGGCACCACATTTCTTATGAGGCAGGAAGAAAGCTCAGCTCATTTTTTTTCATGCATTAGTGGAAAAGAAATATCTATTTGAGTCATGCAGAATGGCAAATACCTCATATGTGGGTACGGCAGAGTTGCTGACCTGAGAGGTGGTTAATGCACCTGCTTGTCCCCGTCTAATAACTTTTTACTAGCCAATCAACAGACATTTACTGAATAAGACACTGTGCGAGGAGTTACGGGGTGAGGTGGGTGGAAGGCAGTCCCACCCTGTGTAGGAACTGGGAGGGGCACGGACATCCGTGGACCGTCTATGATGTCTTGGCAACTTGCATACCCTGTCTCATCTGACCACCAGAACAACCTCATGATACAGGCCCTGTTTATCCTTAGAGATGTCAAGAGACCTACTGAAAGCCACACAGTTGGTAAGTAGAAGACTTGGGATTTGAAACTAGACTACTCTGATTTCAGAGCTGCAAGTTTACCTTCTGTACTACACCACTTTCAACAGCATAGCAACTGGTTTTATAATGATCTATTTTTTTGTTGGTTTTCTTGACTAAATAGATGATAGATATACTAAAAATGTAGATTCCATACCTTTTTCATTCACAGCCAGATCTCCAGCACCTAGGACAGCGCCAAGCACATAGTATGTATCATATAAAATAAACATTTATTGAATGAATGAACAATTGAGTTTTTTTTGTTTTAGAATCCCAAGGGCTTATCATGACACCTGACATTGTATTTTATGGGGAACAAAACAGTGTTTGTATTCATTTATAGGCACTTTGTTTACTCAAATCCTGCGGAGTAGACCTCACTTTCCTAGTTTTATAGATGAGAACATAAATCTCAGAGAGAGTAGGCACTTGCTTTGGGACAAACGACTTTTTGGAAGAGAGGCTGGGATGCCACCTCCTTTCTACCATGATGTTTTACGTAAGGAAATGGGGGCAGTCTGAATATTTCTGAGGAGGAATAAGACAATCGAATTCCTAGAAGGAACTCTGGCAGTAGGGGATAAAAGGTATCAGGATGGGAAGATACCAGGCAGGAGAAAGAGAAGAGCCATCTGATTAATGTCAGTTCAATTCTGACAATGGGCCACGAGGCTTAACTTTCATGATAAGGAGCCCATTCTACAGATTACCAACCTGAGGCTCAGGAAGGTTAAGTGACTTGCCCAAACTTACAAAGCTAGTATATGATAGAGCCCACATGTCGGATATGATACAACCTCACGAGTCTTTTTTTTTTTTTTTTTAAAGGATTTTCTTATTTATTTATTTATTTATTTATTTATTTTTGGCTGTGTTGGGTCTTCGGTTCGTGCGAGGGCTTTCTCCAGTTGCGGCAAGCGGGGGCCACTCTTCATCGCGGTGCGGGGACCGCTCTTCATCGCGGTGCGCGGGCCTTTCTCTATCGCGGCCCCTCCCGTCGCGGGGCACAGGCTCCAGACGCGCAGGCTCAGCAATTGTGGCTCACGGGCCCAGCTGCTCCGTGGCATGTGGGATCTTCCCAGACCAGGGCTCGAACCCGCGTCCCCTGCATTAGCAGGCAGATTCTCAACCACTGCGCCACCAGGGAAGCCCCCCTCACGAGTCTTATAAGTCTCTAGTCTCACACTGGCGGTCTCAAAAGGAGAAAAAAATAATGTGATCTGGAATTGTTCCCAAAGGCTTCCTGGAGAAGGTAACAGGTGACTTTGGTTTGGAAAGTGAGGTAGGGAAGGAATTCTTGGCAAAGGTTTGGAGGCCAAAAAGGAAACACATATAGGGTTCTGAGGGGTTTCAGCCTGAAAGAAGCAGAATAAAAAGCAGTAACTAAAAAGTGATTTTTTTTAACCCATTTATGAAAATTGTGTCAAAAGCCTCATCAAGTAAGACCAAGAGCTGCTTCATGGAAAGAGCCATAGCTTTGGAGCCAGAGATTTGGTGTCAGAGCCTGATTCCCAGCTTAATAGCTGTGTGTCCCTGGGTAAATTACTTAACCTCCCTGAGCCTCAATTTCACAGCAAGATAAAGTTACTAATGGTTCAATGTACACACTAAGTGCTCAATAATGGTTCATTTCCCTTTATCCCTTCCCTTCACGGCTGAACCTGTAAGGGTAGAAATACCCATCATTTTTCCTTGTATCCAGATTCCAAGCTCTTAGGAAAATATGTTGGTTTCACAATCCAGGTACCATCATTATTGTGCTGTGCACGTGTGCTCATCCTTCACTGAAAATCTGAGGAAGATCAGTGGCAAAAAGCATCAACTGAGCCTTCAAATGCCAGCTGATAGAAGGAAAACTACAGCCTAGTAGAGAAAGGGGGTGTCCTGGATGTTACTGCGCTGATTCAAACACGGATGAGCAACTGATGAGGACCGAGGTTCCTGGTCTCCCTCCAACCTCTTAGAGTCTCAAAACTGAACAGGACCAGAGACAGCAGGTAGTGCAAGGTTCTGAAACTTCAGTGATTACTCCTCCATATTTAATCACCACCTGTACCATCAATTACTTCTTTTTCTTGAGCTTGATTTTTTCACATAAAAGACATTTTCATATTTATTTTTAAGAAGGAAAGTATATTATTACCTGCAATCATTAGAAGGAAACTGTAAAAATAAGTACAATAAAAAAAAAAAAGGACCGTGACTAAATTAGAGCCAGATTCTGTTGGCTGGCTAACGTTTTGAGCCCAGGGCTTGCTCTTTTTTGTTGTTTAAGAAAAGAAAGAGAGAAAGAGGAAGGAAGGAAGGAGGGAAGGAAGAAAGCAGGAAGGGAGGAAGTAAAGGTAACTATTAAGGGATAGAGAGGTGTTGAAAATATACTTTCAACAAAATGAGAATGCCTCCTTTTAACCAGAAAGATTGAAAAGAATAAAAAGGGAAAAACTTAACTATGTGATTCAATGTTATCTAGGGTCCTATTTCTCCATTTACTTTTTAAATCATCTTATAGAAAGACTTCGCGTTGGGGAAAATACAGATCCAGCCCCTCACCATGCACATGAGAGACTGAGGTCTCGTCTGAGCATCTTGAATTCGAGTCCTTGTACAGAAACCAGCCCGACATCCTCTCTGCTCCCTTCCTCAGCCTGCACAGAAGCCCGGATACGGTGCTTCTCTCATTTCTGCCTGTGTCATCCCATAATTATTTGTTGGCAACTCTGGAGCCTGAAGGTAAAAGTTTTTCATTATTTATAGAAGCCTGGCTTTTATTATAAAAGTAACATAATCACAGCACCAAACTTAACCAATGAAAAGATGAAAAAGCTACTCACTACTACCCTTATCACTTTGGTATCCGGTCAGCATTTCTTTTATGCATTTATTTACATAATGGCAATCACAATATGCATACTCCCCCCTGCCCCACCTTGAATGGTCTTATCTCCTGAGGGATGTAAACTGTCACCTCAAGCTATATAATTGGTGTCTGACCATATCAAAAGCCTTGGAAGGGACTTCCCTGGTGGCGCAGTGGTTAAGAATCCACCTGCCAATGCAGGGGACACGGGTTCAAGCCCTGGTCTGGGAAGATCCCACATGCTGCGGAGCGACTAAGCCCGTGCACCACAACTACTGAGCCTGCGCTCTAAAGCCTGCGAGCCAAAACTACTGAGCCTACATGCCACAGCTACTGAAGCCCACGTGCCTAGAGCCTGTGCTCAGCAACAAAAGAAGCCACTGCAATAAGAAGCCCACGCACCGCAACGAAGAGTAGCCCCTGCTCGCCGCAACTAGAGAAAGCCCGCGCGCAGCAACAAAGACCCAACGCAGCCAAAAATAAATAAATAAATAAATAAATAAATAAATAAATAAATAAATAAATTTAATTAAAAAAATTAAAAACAAAACAAACAAACAAAAACCTTGGGAAAGAAGTGTTTCCTCTGTGATTAATTTCAAGTCCTCTATCCTTCAGTTTCCTCACTTGCAAAATGGGGGTAATTCTAGCATATTTACTCACAGGGCAGTTGTGAGAATTCAATGAGATGATATACGTAAAACACTTAAGAACTTGCTTGTTGAAAGAGCTACATATAAGTTTCTCCCGTATTATTCTTACTCAGTTTACCTTATCTGGGCCAAAGCTGGAACTGGCCAGGCCTCAGTTGGTCTCTGCAAGGACCTAGGACTAACTTCTGAAAGTTGGGATGAATTCAGTTCCTGCTCAAAGAACTTAAGGACTTTCTTCCACTGTGTTGTTCATCTAGGCACCCCTGGTCGTTCAGGATCTAATTTGTGCCCACCTTTCTTATGCCATCTCCTGCAGTTTGCTCCAGTTTGTAAGCATTTTGTTTCATCATTCTGGAAAACTCCTATTCATTCATCAAAGCCCTATTCTGATGTGCTCTCCTATAGGAAAACTTCCCTGAAATTCTCTTAAAAGGAGGGAATTATGAGCATTATGTCTGCAGCCTATACCTGCATTTAAGGTTGTGTTTAGCAACTGGCCTCTAAATATATATGCTATATGAACATTGACTGCTTAAAAAAGTCACAGATAAGGTTAAAAACTTCTGGACTTTTTAACCACCCCTCTCAAGCCCACCAAGAAAATAACTTAGTTGCTTCCACTACTTGTCTTCCAAGTTAATCATCAAAGTGACATAGGTTTATATGTCTCTTACATACCTATATTATACTTGGTGTATTATTTTCCTACTCAGCATGTCTCAGATATCCAAGCATATTAGGACAGATTACCTCATCCTTTCTAACTACTGCCTAGTATTACCTGGTATAAGCCTGTCACTATTTAGCTTTCCCCAACATACATGGCGTTGCATCCTTGAACTTACTTTCCCAGGCACTTAACACTGCTTGCTTGCTGGTAGCCTGTGAGCTTCTTGAGAATAGGGTCTAAATTTTACTTATCTCAGTAGTCATTTAACTTAGCAGAGTATCTGTTATATACAAAATGCTCAATGAGTAGTTGATGAATGAAGGAAGGAATGAACAAACGAATGAATGAAGAGAAACTCAAAGGATCCCTCCAGAATGCAGACATAGAAACAAGAAGAATCTCTTCATCTTTCCTTCCCACTCTGCTGACCCTGAGGATTCAGGACCTGGGCAGTTTTCTACATGGGACATGGCCAGGGGCCCTCAGTTATTTTGGGGGAGCCCACCTGCTTACAGTAAACAACCTGCCTGTCCCATTTTCTGCTTTTTGTACAAATGCTCAGAGCACTTTGGGCACAGGCAAAGGGGATTTAAATAACCAAGGAAATAAATAAATCATTGCTTCAAAATAGCCAAATAGGATATTTCCAACAAACCATTCCTTTCCAGGGGAGAAGGAATGTTGGGGGAATAATGCCCAAAGCAGCAAATTTAGGAAGAAGCTATAAAGTTTACGAAATAGGAAATAGGAGGTCTGCAGAGAAATGTGCTGCTTTCACATCCCAACTTCAGGGTATTGCTGGGGTGTTGGTTTCTTTTATGAGGCCGTCATGAAGTTGGAAATATAAACAACACTTTAAATCATTATTTAGCAAGAGGGGAGCAATTTCTTTGCTTAGACAAGGCTGATCACAGCCGTGATAATGCCTCTTGTTCATTTGTTCTCTCCCTCCAAGAGGCTGGAGATATTGGAGAGATTGTTCCAGTCTGTGCAATTTGCCATGACAGGGCATTACATCAGATTATTTAATGGAGTGTTCCATTTCAGGGTTGAAACAGCAAGTTCTCTCTCTCCCTTCTCTGCCTTTCTTCACACTGCCCCTTCCACCTGGCATGTCTTCCTTCACCTCCGTCTTTCCTAACCAACTCTGCTGACCCCTCGGGTCTCAGCCCAACATCCCTTCTTCCAGGAAGTACTCAGCACCTTGGAGGAGGGTATGGTGGGGGTTATGAGCACCAGCCTATGTATGTGTGCAACTCTGTGCACCTGCTTTAAACTCTGAGTCTCACTTTTGTCATTTATAAAAGAGGGAGAATATTGGCATCTCCTTAATAAAGTTCATAAACTATGTGTCAACGGCCACCGTCTAAGAAATCAGAGTCAAAAACAGAAACAAAAACAAACAAACAAAAAAAGAAATCAGAGTCATTGTATTATGATTGTTATTAGACTTTGTATCACCTGGTGTGGCTCTTGTTACACTATCGTGTAGTCATATATTTACTTGTCTTTTTCTCTAGCTGTGATCTCCTGGAGACCTCAAATTCTCTATGAGCTCCAACAAAATTCTAACCTTTGCCAATGTACATGCATTTTTTTCTCCTTTATCTAATTTCACCTGCACAACAAACCTAGACATTGAACTGCGTATATTTTACATTTGCTTTGGACAGAAGAGAAAGTGAAGTTAAAAGGTGACTGAGTGACTTCAGCAGGGTCCCCCAGGTGAGACAAAGTCCAAGTCCACAGCACAACCTTGCCATCATATATTAACTCACATTAGCCACCCTCACTCCTCATTTGCTGAAAGGGTAAGAGAAATACCTATTAAAGGCCGAGAATGTTCCATTCAACATGATTGTTTGGAACAAGGAGGGAGAAATGAAAATAACAGTAGCAATCAGTTATATGTCACTTACTAGATGCTTCACAAATATTAACTAATTGCATCCCAGACCAGAGGAGTAGGTACTATTAGTATCCTTATGTTACAGTGATGAAAACTGAGACATTAAACAGTTACCAAAGGCTACACAGCAGGTAAGTGGCAGAGCTTTCCTATTCTTCTGACACCAGACCCCAGGTTAATGGCTCCCAAAACTGACCCACAGACCTCTTCCAGTCTGTAAATTTCCATCTTAGATATAGATATAACATAGGATTGACAGTACTATCTTTTTCCAAGTAAGCACTTAAATAGGCATTCGAATATGCTTATATATTCATGTACATATGACATACAGATTCAAATGCTTATTTACGTGTTTGCTTGGAAAAAGAGAGCACTGTCAGTCTTATTCATGTTAGTTCACCAACATCACCTCCCCAATTAAAAACAGAAAATGAGTAGAGCAAGGATTCCTTTGTACTGGCCTCTAGGGGGACCTCAGTACCCAGCTCTGCCCCTCTCATAAGTCCTCTATCCAACACAATGGGCAAAATGAAGAGACAGCTCAGATTCCAACAAGATTTGTTGGGACCTTTCCTCTAATCGCAGCACCTCAATACTCTTTACTTACCCTTCCACTCCTACACACTCAGTCCATGTGATTCACGTGGGGCTGCTCCTCCCCACACCCACCAGGCAGAGGCACAGACCCCAGATCCAGGCAATCAGCAGACTCCCTCCCATCCTGCCACGGTGACTGCAAGTTAGTTCAATTAGAGACAATGCAGGGATGGATGTTTGCTGGAACGATTGGTGTCTCTCTTCATTGGAACGGCTCATTGCTAGGACCTCATCCTGGGGAGAGTCCAACAGAGAATGGAGCCAAGAGACAGGGAAACAAAGGGATCCCTGACAACACCGTTAGAGCCCCTAGACTCAGGCTGGCTGGATCTTCAGCAATTCTTTAATGGAGAGATATAGAAAGGCTGACCCCATGGAATAGCTTCTATGAATGTGATGTGTTTAGGCTTAAGTTAACTATGTAGTAAATAGTCTGTGGTTATCATTTCATATGATGGGGACATCACATACTTTTAAAATATTTCATAAAGTCCTAAGTTTCTAAGGTGAGCTTCAATAGGGTTACACCTACCTAAAATATGGAGTAGAGGTTTGAGGGCACGAATAGCCTAGTCATACATGAATATGAACAGATTATAAAGACAATCTCTGAGGAGATGTCTGGCCCATCTGTGGGCCATTTCACCATCCCCAAGAGGAGTGAGTAGACCCCGAATTGGGCTCAGGCCCTTTGGGACACTTGCTATCTCACAAAAGGGCACCAGGTCCTTCCCCAGATCAGTTCGTTCTGTCCACTGGTCACTCCTACCTGGCAAAATGCAATAGTTGCCCTTAGAATACTCAGGAAGGGTGACCCCAAACTCATCCCCACCCACTAGCTCCCAAAGTTTTGGCAGAGGGAAACTTTATCGAGGGACATCTTGTGAAGTGCTGTTCATCAACTGCCCCAGGTATTCTAAAATCAACCCCTGGTCCAGGTACGATCAGGAGAAGATGTGCATTGCTCTCCCAAACCTGCTTTCATTGAATGGTGTGGAAGTGAAAACACGTTGCTCTTCTGGTGAGAAGGACCATGGCGGCTCCATGGGACCCCAGTTGGCATCATCTCTCATCTTTGTCTCGAGGTCCCTGGGGATGCTCTTGAGCGTACTCTAATCTGATGGATCCTAATGGCCCTCTTTTTATCACAGCTCTTAGTCGCTTACGGAGTGACACTGCTCCAGGTAAAACACTGCTGTCTCACTTTTGCCTTTGTCACCGGCTTCTAGGAGGCCTGCCAATCCATTTTGCCTTCCTCACCAGTAGAATAAATCATCTCTGGAAAAGCACCTTTTCACTTCTTCAGAGAAAGATTTCACAAAGGCTCCTACACTTCCCTTTCTGAATTTCACCCGCTCATCTGTTCAAGCAGAAACAGATTTATAGAGAGTGTCCTGTGTACCAGACACTGTGTTGGGTGAGGACCTCCCCAGAAGTTTTGCATCCTAGCAGAATGTGGGGTTCACTCCCAAGAAGCAAAGACAGCAAGACTTGGAAGTTAGATGCGGGCACCACTCCTGGCTCTGATCCCAGCTGTCGACCTTGGATAGGTCACCCTCTCTGGGCTTTGGTGACCAAGTCTTTAAACTTCAGTCATAATGTCTCCCTTGGAGAGTTAGGAAAATTAAATGGCATAATGGGTAGCAAGGACCCAGCAAAGAGCCTAGTGATAAAAAACGAGAACTAACATAACTCAGCACCTACAGAGGTGGTTGTATGTGGGTACTAACGTTATCCCCATCTTACAACAGAAGAAACTGAGGCACAGAGGAAACAGGCCCGAAACTGGAAACAAGATGCTCTCCTGCAGCTCCTAAAACACAGTCGCTTTGAGCACAGGGGTTTGCCTTCTCCCTCTGCCTTCCTTTCTTCTGCTTTATACACTTTCTCTCCTCCTCCTTCTTTTCTCAGAAAAGGTATATCGATATAAGAGACACCTGGCATGTTTTGAAACCATTCAGATTTCTCCTGGCTTCCCCTTCCCCCATACTAATAATGCACAGCACTCAGAGAATCCAACCATGTTTGATTTTACAGTGACCTGGAAATTCCCTCCATCCATTCCTGGACTTCGGGCACAACCTCACCAAAATCCACCCTAGAAGATGAACTTTTTCTTCACTCTGAAAGCCCTGAAGAAAATCCCACAGGATTCCTCTGTGACCCACATATGAAAGTTCAAGCGCATAAACAGCCCAGGTGAAGAAAGCAGATGGGAGCTATATTCTGTCAAGGAGATGTAGGGGGCAGGCTTTGGAGACCAATGCTGCTAAATCTTTAGGACCTTGCTACTCAAAGTGTGATCCATGGACCATCATCACCCGGGAACTTGTAAAAACACAGAGTCTCAGGACTCATCCCAGACCTACTGAATTAGAATGATTTTAATCAGATTTCAAGTACCCATTGACATGTGAGGATATAGCTTTAGAGAGAGGGGGGGAAAGGGATGCATGGAATAAACAGGAGAAGGGATGTCCTCTCCACTGCCCGGCGATGAAGAGTAGATGCATTCCATGTTAAGCAAATGAGTCACTGTTAAGCAAGTAATACAGAATTTACAGGGGCCTTTAAGGAACAAATAAACAATTAAAAAAACCACTTGCACAGACAAGTTAGGAATACAGACAATGCATAAAATGAGGTGTACCACCTTGAGGGCAAAGGTTTTAAGGATAAATGAATAGAAAAGACAGTTCAGGAACAGCAAAATAAGGTCCTCCTAAAGCCCTCTCCTTCATACAAGCAACAAAAACCAGAATCAACTTTTCAGAGCTCTGGAAATTAACCAAAGGCTTGGAACAATCCAGGAGTATTTATTCAAGAAAAACGGCTGAATCTCCGTAGGAAGAGTAAGCTTTGTTGCATTTTAATGTGCCTTAGTCCCATTTCTTCCTCTCCAGCCCCATGACAGCCTTGAAAACCAAAAGCCCCACAAACCACCATGAAAACCAGCAGTCTAGTAGCCTCTGGAAGGGTGAGAATGGGTTTTCAGTGCCTTCAAAGCCCAGTTCCCAGAAAACTGTCATTATTTGATCTGTCTGGCAGTTCCCTGGAAAATCCCATTGCAGGGGCTGGTCTTTATTTGACCTAATTCAGAACTTGCCCAGTGAGAGCTGCTTTTTTTCCCCTGAGAGTATCTTCTTGAAAACCATCAGTGGAAACTGTTAAACATCATAGCTGACTGAGGTGGCAATAACAGTTGGGGAAAACGATAAGCTAACCAAAAACCTTAAAGGGAAAATCTGGGCCACGAGGGTCCCTGAATATTCCTGGGAACCTAGCAAACGAAGCACATGCATAGGGACGCGCACATGCCCAGGGCTAGGTGTCTGCTCAGGAAAGACCTGAGAAGGCTCTTAGCCTTCACTTCTGGCCGATTTTGAAGCAGAAAGTGAAGACCACGGTGGAATTACAAACTGCCTGCCTGAGCATTGAAGCCATGCCCTAACACACATGCAGAGTCCCTCAGTACAGGCAGGGAGACTTACTAGTCCCAGGAACTTGAGAAAATCCCTGTCTAATCATTAGTTGACCACTAAGCTAAGTGAAGACTTAAGTGGCCACACAGGAAAAAGAATACAGATTTTAAAGAATTAATTCAGGAAACTCACTCAACAAATACTACCAACAACAATAAACAGCAGCAACAACAAATCCTGAGGGTATCTGATTTCTAGGGTTGCCAAATCTTATGATTTAAAGTGTCCAGTTTCCAACAAAAAATAAGCCATGCAAAGAAACAAGGAAGTATTGCTCATATATTAAAAAAACAGGTCAACAGAAACCATCCCTGAGGAAGCCCAGATGAAAGACTTCTAGACAAAGATGTTAAGTCTGCTAGGTTAAATATGTTCAAAGAACTAATGGAAACCATGTATAAAGAATTAAAGTACGAGAACAATGTCTCACCAAGTAGAGAATATCAATAAGGAGACAGAATTAGAAAAGGACATTACACGAAATGGAATATTCACCAGAAGAACTCAACATCACGTGTGTACTGGCAGGAGAAAGAATAAGCCAACTTGAAGAGAAGTCAGTTGAGATTATTCAGTGTGAAAGAAGAAATGCACAATTTAAAAATTACTGGCGATTTCAATACTGCATATTCAATAATGAACAGAACAACCAGACAGGAGATCAACAACAGCATAAACCAACTAGACCCAACAGACATCTACAAAACATTTTTTCCAACCATAGCAGAATGCACATTCTTCTCAAGTGCACGTGGAACATTCTCCAGGATCACTATTTGCTAGGCCGTAAAACAAGTTTCAAAATATTTAAAAGGACTGAAATCATACAAAATACATTTGACCAAAATGGAATAAAATTAATAATCAATAATAGAACGAAATTCTACTGTTTTAACCCAGGATATTTTTTGCTTCTCACCGTGGAATGCTCCCCAACCTACTCCCATCCTTGGAAAAACAGCAGCTAAAATAAAATGTTATCTGCTTGAAGCTTCCGTAGTTCTTTGTTTATCCATTTCTGCTTTGATCCTTCCAACCCTCCATCCATCCATCTAATCACATATTCATCCTCTCATTTATTCTTTCTTTCATTCTTTTATTATTGAAACCTCACCCCCATACTACAAAAGTCACTTTTTTAAAGTGTAAAATTTGTTGGTTTTTAGTATATTCACAAAGTTGGGCAACCACCACTACAGCTTATTTCCAGAACATTTCATCATTCCAAAAAGAAACCCCACACAGACTCACCGTTCACAACAGCGCTAAAATTTAAATCTCTTCTAAGGAGGTCAGAGGCAGAAGAGGGACAGGGGCCCAGGAATGTGCATGCAATTCAGCTCTGTATCTGGAGTGCACTGAAAAAAGTCGGGGTTCGGGTGGGATGTCCTGAAGCCACTGATCCTTGCTGAGGTACTGGTTTTCTCCCTGAAGTCGGAGAGGTATCTTTTTTAATATCATGCTTCTTAAGTGCGGCCACCTTCACCCACGCCTGACTCTGCCCGATCAAGTGTGCTCCGCCTTGCCCAGCAGGGCTCCGTTTGCCAATCGGACCTGCACCAAATGACCCGCTGTCCCGTTCTCACTGTGCATGTGCGTCCCCACCCCCGGAGACATCCTTTGTTCTCCGACTGGCCCGCATCCTCATCCCCTGCTCTGCAGCAGGCTTCCCAAAGGGTGGAGGATGTTTTGAAGCTAGGACGAGGGAGGCAGTATGCAGTCGTCCCTCTGCAGAAAAGATGCAAGTGGCAGGATGTGACGGTGGCAAACAGAGTGGGGACCCACTGGTGGCAGCAGTGGCAGCAGATGTGACTGGAAGAACGGGAAAGACTGCAGTGGGGAGTCTTGGGGGGGTATCAAAGATGACTCTGCTGCTACCCCTGGGCAGCTCCCCATTTCCAGCCTTTACCTGCACAGCCCTGGAGGCCAATGTCCACACTCTGCTTGGGGAATCAGGCTGCTCTCTTGGTTTTCGCTTTAGCCACAGAACAAAACTCTTCATATGTAGCAACAGGGCTGGGACTAGGGTGAGGGGAATGAGACGCTCGCCTCATACACAAAATTTAAGGGGGTGCTTGTACACAGGTGCTCATAGCACTAGTAAGAACAGCCCCAAAGTGGATACAACCCAACTGATGAATGGATGAACAAAACGTGGTGTATCCATACAATGGAATCTTATTTGGCAATAAAAAGGAAGGAAGTACTGATACGTGCTACACTGCAGATGAATATGGAAAATATTATGGTAAATGAAAGAAGCTGGACAGGATACAAGAAACGTCCATTTAAATGAAATGTCTAGAATGGGCAAATCCATAGACAGAAAGTAGATTAGTGGTTACCAGGGCCTGGAGAGAGGGGAGAACAGAGTGACTGCTAAGGGGTATAAGGTTTCCTTTGCAGTGATTAAAATATCCTAAATTTGATTTTGGTGATGGTTCCACAACTCCATGGACATACTAAAAAAACTCTGAATTATACACTTTGTATGGGTGAACTATAGGGTTGTGTGAATTATACCTCAGTAAAGTTGTTACCAATGAAAATTTAGGGGGATGTCAAAGGTCTCAGCAATCAAGATATTTAATGCAATATTTAAAAGATCAAAATTAATGCAAAAAAAATCCATGATGAATAAAGTATCAAAAAAATTTTAAATAACAGGATCAACCCTGTACTGGCATGATTATCCTCACCCATCTCCTGTTTGTCCTGGCCGTGTATATCAAATGCATATGTGTGATAAACCCTATGTTTAGAATAGTAGTTACTTCTGCAAAGGGATTAACCTGGGTAGGGGGTACACAAGGGGCTTCTATTTCCACATTCATAATATCTTATGCTCAAGTTGGATGGTGGGTCCATAGGTGTTTATTGAATTACTCTTTGCACTTTTTTTGAATATTAGGGATAATTGTTAATTCATTAAAATGTTAAAAAATTTGTCCTCAAATTTATTTATTTAAAGGAAAAACATTTTGCATGGCCGTTAAAGAAGTTAAAGCATAAATAATCAACAAAACAAATCAATCCCCCCAAAATTCTCTACTGGGGCATCATGAACCCAATGATAATTCAATGTCTCATGCAACACAGGTCTCTCAAGGGTCCCTGTGCTGGGGAAATGTATAGAGGTGAGTGGCGGTCAAGCCCGCCTCATTCATTCAGACTTCCACTCAACCATATTTATTGAGCACCTACACTATTCCAGGCCTTGTGCTAGGGACTGTGGACTCTTGGAGGTGTTGGCAAGCCTCCAACGTTCAAGGAGCTCATTATCAGGCTACGCCAGGTGAGGGATGGACAAGGAGACAGATCAATACAGTCTGACATGATAGGTCTAATCCTTAATGCGGGTGTCAGCAAAGACTTCTGCGGGGAAGTCACCTCTGAGCTGAGGGGTCCAGGATGACTAGGTGGGGGAAGGGCATTGCAGGCAGTGGGAATAGTATGTACAGAGGTTAAGAGGCAGAGACCAGCAGGCTGCATCCCGGGGATGGGACTTCTATCAGCCATCCGGTATCACCATATGCTCTTGAGGATGTAGGCACATGCTAAGGAGGGGAGAGGCAAAAAATAGAAGGTGCTTTGGGTCCCCTGTGACATCCTGGAGCTGCCACACCAGCCTTGGAGAGGCTATGCCCAGACTTCATGAAAACAAGGGAAAAGAAATATCTCACCCTTTTGTCACTTAGGTTTTATACATCAGAGCGTAACCTGAACTGAAATACCAACACCATTTACTGAGTTCTTACTATGCATGACCTAAGTCCTTTGGAGGCACTGACTCATTTAATCTGGCCAACAAACCTTTGAATGGGTACCATCATTGTCCCCATTTTAATCAAGGGACCTGAGATGCTGAGGAAGTGCCCAAGATTCCATACTTACTAAGAGGAGGAGCTGGGATTAATCTCTCTGACCCCAAAGCTGACGCTCCTTGCATTGCTTTGGTTTCCCACTGAGTCAAAATTGAGTTGGCATCACTCCTTCATCCCGCTGGTCTGGTGCTAAGCTCACTGCTAGTTTGGATGGTGACAGAGGACCACTCACTCTGGCTGCTCCAGCTCTTACACTTAGTCCTAGGCCTGGCATCTGCCTGGTAACCTGTCCACTCTGTGACAGTGATCTCAGATCTCAGTGTGCTCTTCGAAGGGCTAGCTTCCTGGGGCTAGAACCTCACTTTCGGGCCTAGGGCCCTGATTCCCATAGAGAGACTGATTTGACTGCTTTACCCTGACTCACCACTCTGTCCAGTTCTGTGCTCAAGGGCACAGCCCAACAGGTTGCTGCTAAGGAGGTTTCCTGGGGCGGAGGCTGGTTTGCTGGCTTATTACTTCAAATGGCCAGAGGCAGATGGAACCAGAAGTCCACCTATGCAGACTGTAAATGTTAAACCATCATCAGGTCCAAAGAAAATCTTGTTGATGAAAGCGAAAGAAACAAGTTACTACAGAGGCCAAGAACAGAGAGAGAAATGAAGTCAGGAAGGAGGAAAGAGGTCTTAGGATGTTGGCAGGGAGCGGGGCCCGTATCTTCCTCTTACTGGGGGCCGAGGATGCGGTGGTCTCTGTCTGATTTAATGGTCCAGGTTAGAGCGGCAGCCTCAGTGCTCAGCTGGCCTGTAGACACATCTGTGACTTCAGAGTGGGCTCCCAGTGCTGAGCCCTCACTTTGCCTGTGCCCAGAGACTGCCTCGCTCCTTGGACAGTGTGCGTTCCCACCAGGCTGGAGATCTTGAACTTTCGGGGTCACTGCTGGCCACGTCATGTCTCACCCTAGTGGCTCTAGCGCAGGTCCCGGTCCCTCTACCCCACCCACTTCTCCCTAGGCAACCTGAGAGCTCACTCTGTGTTAGGCACAAAGCCCAGCATCTTCAAAATATCTAATGTAGCGCTCACTATGATCCTATAGGTATATCATCATCCCCAGTCTGAGACACTGAGGTTGAGAGAGGCTGAGTGACTTGCCAAGTTGACCCAGCTAGCAAGTGGTGAAACTGGGTTCCAATCCAGGTCAGTCTGCCTCCAAATTCCATGCTTTTGGCCCGTAAGCTAGGCTTGCTGCTTCATCTTAAATTCCCCCCTTGGCTCAGCCTCTGTCCACAGGTGTCCAAAGGACTGGGCTGGAACAGCCTCAGGTAACTGCTGAGTATTGAGCTGCGCAGGAAGAACCAGAGCCGCACCCCCACTGCCCCCAACAATCAGGTGGGGCTGTGTGTTGGTGTCATTTCCCCAAAACTTCCTGGCCATCTCCTGTCATGCTAACAACTGGGGCCCACTGAGGCTGGTGTGCAGTGAGTTCTATTTGGAGAGCCCAGGTGGCCAGAAGGAATGGAACTTGCAGACACACAGGGGCTTCTAGGCAGGGGCTCCTACTCCAACTCTATCAGAATCTCCTGTGGGACTTAATAAAACACAACTTGTGCCAGAGTCCCACCCCAGAAATTCAGATGCCTTCCAGGTCTAGAGCGATAAAGCAAATCCACTTGCCTGGGTTCAAAGCCATGGTCTACCACTTATTAGTTGTGTGACCTTGGATAAGTTATCTCACTTCTCTGTGCTCTGGTGCTTCACCTATATTCAGGGTTTTTGTGAAAGTTAAAGGGACTTAGAATACAGCCTGACCTTCAGTAAGCATGCAGTAGGATAAGTTGTTATAATCATTTATTACCTATAAACTTCTAAAAAGCTCCGAAGGTTAGAGTTGAGAAGCATGGAAAAAGGAAAAAAGGGTTCTTTCTTCTTCTAGCGGAAAGAACCCAGGCTTGAGCTTAGACAGACCTGTGAGCTGTGCGACCTTGGGCAAGACGCTTAACCTCTCTGAGCCATAACTGCCTCATTTATAAAGTGGGAATAGCTACCTTGTAGGGCTGTGGAAAGGACTGCTAGTAATTAAGGCACAGGGGCCTGGCACAGTGCCCAGCATACAGTAGATGCTCAACAAATCACAGCTATTGATGTTAAGCCATTCTAGAATAAGAAAGCTTAGCTAATTTCTACTGAATCTGGTGGTTTTAGGATATGAGTGGCACTTTATCCTCTTTCTCTGGATGAAATAGGTGCTCTGCATTTTCAGACAGGAAATTTGTATTTGCTTGTAATAGCAAGGCCACGCTGTGTCAACCAGCATGCTTAGGATCCCCGGAGGGGAGTGTTAATAGCACAATTTTAATTCCTTGGCAATGAGTCTGTCTGTTATTTCCAGCTCTCCCAGGACGCTGAATTGCAAGGCAAGGGCAAGAAAGCATGGCATTCCTTACAGGCCCCACTGTTCCGACAGGATTTGCTGTCTCCAATGCCTTCCTAACCCCTCAGACAATGTCTGAGACACACAGTCAATCACCATGGAGATGGGGGCTTTTCCCACGGAAGCTTGAGTGTCACACCCTGTGCATCAGTACAGCAGATTTTAGCTGTGACACACGCAAATGGTTTGAACTGACGTCAGAGCACACCACGGCCTCTGTGTCTACCGTTCATATGCTTAGCTCATCTGGCTTTTTAATGGCGTTCTATGAGTCAGTTTGCCTTAAATTTCTGGGGGTTTTTTTCCTCCCTAGAACAAGGTAAGGAATGAAACACTGGCACGTTTAATGTCAGTGTCTTTTTCTGTCTCTATGTGATGTCATCATCTAGATTGCGAGCTCTCTGGGCTTGGAGGCACCACCTTCTATTTTCCTGTCTCTCCTGCAGCCCAGATGGCAAGCCAGGTAAAGCAGAAAAAGTCAGGCAGCCCAACTCAGCTGTCACATGCCAGCTGGGGACCTTTGTAAACAATTTATGTCTCAGAGCCCTGGATTTCTCCTCTGTAAAAAGGGAGCTAGATGTCATACCCCCCAAGGTGTAAGTTAGGAATGAATGATACCACTTACCTAAAGTGCCTTTCAGATAGTAAGAATTCACTCAGTGCTACTTTAAAATCATTATGTATAGAGTCAAAGCATTTGTTGATTGAGTTGACTGGTGGATGGATCTCTCTGGATGTGTTCTTTGCAGAACAAAAACATTCCCAAGCAGCAGAAATGATGGAAGATTAATGACTCCTGACCATCTTGAGGGTTCAGGGGCGGGATAGGTAGGAAACTAAAATTTACTGAGCCAGGAACTGAGACTACATTTTATCAAAGAATTCTCACAGTAACTCTGTGGCAGAGCTTTTTTGTGCCTGCTTTACTGATGGGAAGACAGGTGGCATGTTGCAAGCTCTTCATCACAACCTGGTTTTTATTCTTTTAGGATGTTCAGACTACAAATCCCAGCCTGCTTCACAGGAGGTGTTTTCCAGTAGGAATGGGAGAGGAAGCGACCTGTATCCATCAGGACGTGGTGCAAAAACACTGCTATCCACACCTCTCCACCCTCCCCCTTCAGGTGGGAAGCAGAGGGCTACAGAGGACTGGAGCAGTGGTGATTCTCAGACTTGAGTTGCCTCGGAATCCCTGAGCGTGTCTGAAAGCCCAGATTTCTGGGACCCTCCTAAGTTTCTGATTCAGCAGGTCTGGTGAGAAGCCTAAGAATTTGCCTTTCTAATAAGCTCCCAGGTGATGCTACCGGGCCAGAAACACATTTTGGGAACCTCTGTTCTAGAGGATGACAGAGCTACAAGATGAAAAGTGCCTGGGTCCCTGAATCACCATATGGAGAAAAGCATCCCTCTGTATTTAACATTTGAAATCTTGTGTTATGTACCTGAAATTTGAAGGTTTATTTATTACCGCTGCTAGAAGGACACTGGAAAGGAAGGCTAAAGAAAATGTTTTCTTCATGTGGAAATGGATGATTTGCAGAAAACGAAAGCTACTGGACGGGAAATAAGGAACCAGGGTTTCCTACCAGGACCTCAACCCGCTCAGATCCATCAGGAAACTCCAAGATGCTTTCTGTGGACTGCGGTCCTGATACCAAGAGCCTCCTTCAAATTCCACTGAATGTAAAGAAGTGGTTGTAATATGCTATCAGGGATACATGCAAAGAAACAAAACCGCCCACTTACCCAGGGTCCCAGATTATATTCAATCTTCGTTACTGGAGTTCAGCCATACTCCTTCCTCTTATTTCCTATTGGCATCATCTCAGCTCAGGAGTAAACATCACAACTGAAATGTGTTGCTCACTTCCTCCGTGCCAGGAACCATGTAAGTTCTTTGCACGTATTAATCACACTGAATCCTAGCATGCCTTTCCTGGACATGTGCAATGGCTTTCTAGCTCACAGCTGCAGATTCATCTTCTCAAAGCAACGTTTTGAAGTTGTCACTCCCCTGATCAAAATCTTCAGGGCCTCCTTACAGGGCAAAGTCTAAACTCCTCAGAATAACCTTAAATTCTCTCCAAAATCTCACACATAGCTGCTTGTCAATCCTAAACCCTTATTACAGTCTGCATCAGTAACTCCTAAATGTTAGTATATATCAGGACTCCTGGGATGACTACGGACCCTCCTGAATGAAAATAGCTGGAGGAGGAGCCCAAAAATCTACATTTTGACATCTCAGTGATTCTGGTGCAACTGGTCTAAGGACCACACTGAAAAACACTGCTTTTTACCCGTTAATTTATTGTTACCCATAAGCATTGAAACAACTAACGCCCTATCCGTGTTGCCAACTGGACTTTATTATTATTATTTTTTAAAATATTTATTTATTTATTTATTTTGGCTGCGCTGGGTCTCAGCTGCGGCACCCGGGATCTTTAGTTGCAGCATGCGGACTTCTTAGTTGTGGCATGCCTACGGTATCTAGTTCCCCAACCAGGGCTTGAACCCGGGCTGCCTGCATTGGGAGCACGGAGTCTTACTCACTGGACGACTAGGGAAGTCCCCAACTGAACTTTATATCAGAGAGAAATTACCTTTTAGGTTAAAGTCCTGTTACAGCAACTAGAATTATCTTCAGTAATGCACAAATTTTGTCTTCCCCACTAGACTCTTGCCTCTTGAATACAAGGGCCTGATCTCGGTGCCCCTTGCATATTTCTCTCCTCTTCCTGACTCCTGCTCTCTCTCCATCACAGCCCCACCTAACATGAATCCTGATGCAGAGCCGGGACTCAATAAATACTTGTCAAAATGAGATTTCTGACTTTGTGCATCCAGTCAACAGTGAGGCTGGGCGGGGGTAGGCAAGGCAAAAGGATGGGGCTCCCTCTGTAGCCCACAGCTCCCCAAAGAGAGAATTTACAATTCCATCACCTACTCTGAAGTGGCTAAGTTTGTCAAGTCGTTTCCAAGTGGCCCATTATCTAAGGGACCACTTTCTCTAACCTTCCCACCTTCCCATTAAATACCTGCAGCTTCCCTAGGATTTCCGAGCTTTATGATTTTTCTGGAAAAACAATTAAGCAGACTTTATTATGCAGCTTTGCCAAAGTAATCAGAGAAAACTTTAACTTGATGTTTCAATTAAAACTCTGGCAATGGATACTGACACTGCCAGATTGAAAACTGATGGTTGGGAAAAGGCCATTTTTCTAAAAATACCAAGTCAAGAATTTTCCAGTTTCCAACTGCCTGAAAGAGAATCTCCATATGCAGGGAGTCCTGCTCGCAGGCATTTCATCGCAGAAACAGGCACATGTTGTTTTCCAAACACACTCGTCTAAGACCATCCTTCCAAGAGCTGTGGGCAACCAAAGGCAAGGCTTGCACTACTTCCCTTTTAATTCTGACCATGGACAAGACTTTGAGCCTCTCTGAGCCTCAATCTCCTCATTTGTAAAATGAGGAGCTCTGGACTCAGAGGTTGGCAACTATGGCCTGTAGGCCAAATCCGGTCATTGTCTGTTTTTATAAATAAAGTTTTATTGGAACACAGGCATGCCCATTCATTTAAGCATTTCCTACAGCTGCTTTCATGATGCAAAGTCAGAGTTGAGTAGTTTCAACAGAGACATCCATGTACGAAAAATTTAATAAATTTATATTTTTATAGAAATATTTCCCAGAGTATTTTTTTTCACAGAGTATTTTTACAGGATATTTCTTTACAGAAAAGATTTGGTTTGTTGAATGAACCAATGGCAAAGGTTATACTTTGTCACTGACACTGTTATGTAATCACAGAGTGAAACTGACATCATTGTGCAGTGACTGACCAAAGGGCTAAAAGGCCACTTACTGAAATGGAAGTCGCCAGGTATCACATTGGTTAGAGCCAAGAAAAAGGTGGGCTTCTCCTATGACCTGTTCTGCCTTATTTATTTATTAAAATTAAAAAAAATCTCTTGAGAACTCTGCAATCAGCTTGTTTCTATGGTAACTTTGGCTGTCAGGCATTTCACTTCTGGTAACTTCCCTTCACCCAGGCTGTCCAGCAGGATGGAGAGATGGGATGGACATGGGCTTTGACATCAACCAGATCTGGATGCAAATCCAGCTTCATCTCTTGCTAGCTCTGGGTAACTACCTTGAGCCTCATGCTTAATCTCTCTGTGCCTTAGTTTCTGAATCTGTAAAATGGGGAGAATAACATATGCAAAATGCCTAGCATAGTGCCTGGCACAGAGTGGGTTCACAGAACTTAATAGTGTTACCAAACCGAACTAAGGTCTGCTTACCCGACGCAGGGCAAAGCCAGTTCACTGATGTTGGGTCACGGTGAAAGTACAGCATTTACTGCAGGGCACCATGCAAGGAGAATGGGAAGCTAATGCTCAAAAGACCCAAACTCCCTCACGGTTTTCAGGGAAGGGTGTAGGAGAGGGCCACAGGGTGCGTGATCAGCTCATGCACAATTCTCTGATTGGTTGATGGTGAGGTAACAGGGTGATGTTTGGGGATTACAGTCATCACCCTCCTTCTTGTTCCAGCCGGTCTGGGGTCTACATGTAGGTGGTCAGCATGCAGTTAACTTTCTCCAACTGTTGGGGGTTTTAGTATCTGCAAAACAACTCAAGGATACGGCTCAGGATATTATTGATAGCCTTTGAGGAGGAACTAAAGATTCTTGACTTTATTTTATGGCTAAACTATTATTATTTTGTCTTGCTCGACTGCCTTCCTTTGTTTCTGCATTTTCTCACTTCTCTGATTAAATTTGCTCTTTGGAACTCGGGGAAGGCCTAGGAGGCTAAAGCTTTTCTACAAACAAGAGGCGGGGACAAGGAGCTTTGTCCCTGGCAAGGCCCCTAAGGGTCCTGCTCAGTTTCAGTAGTGTCCCAGCCCTTCCCTCCCCTGCCATTGGCAGTGTTGGTCCAACTCTGGTCCACATGACTTAAGACTGCCACCATTCCCATAGTCACTGTCTAGCCAGGAGAAAGAGCCAGAACGGCTGGGCTCTATTTCTGTCCGGCCAGGAACTGAGTCTCCTGGCAGGTCAGTTTCATTGCATGCTAAATGAGAATAACTATCGTACTATCTAACAGGGTACACTAAAGGATCAAATTACAGCTCCTGCTTTTTCTGCACAATATATTGCTCCCTTCCCTGTGCCTCTGCTCTTTCTAGAACTCGTGTGTCACATTTTATTCATTCATCAAATACCGATTGTGTCTGATGCACTGTGCTAGGCTCTGCACTTGCCATCTTCAGGAAACTTGTGGCAGAGAGAGAAATGTCAACAAACAAACAAGTGTAAACTGTGAAGTTCTCAGTGGAGTGCTGGGAGGTGGGCGGCTGTTTAGGTAAGAGGGGACCCTGAGCTGGGTCCTGAAGAATGGAAAGGAGGTAGCCATAGTTGAGGGCAGGGGAAGGATCCAATTTATCTTTGCTCCCCAGGGCCTACACAATTCCTAACACGTAGTAGTCACTGAATAAATACCTGTGGATTGAGTGAACCAGTGAAAAGGCAAAAGGGCATATGGGAAAATGTTTTCTAAACTACACAGCATTATACACGTGAATGGATGATTGCTACTATTGAAAGATTATTTACACGCCCTCTCACATCGAATAAAAGCAAACAATGAATTCACTGTATTATCCCTTGCAGGGCGGTGGTGGCGGGGGGAGCGGGTAAGAAAAAGCTATGACATGACACCAAGGAGTTCCAGGCACAATTGTTTTTTGCCGATCAGCCTTGGGGAGTTAGAAGCAACCAGGAAGGTCAGTAACTCCACCCTCCAGGCCCACACAAGCCTCATAGGGTCCAGGGGTCGCTCTGAGGATAATGGAACATTCCCTGTGTGCACTGGCTCTCACTGGTGACATCTGAAGCCCGCCTTTGGAACCACCTACTGAACCTAAATAACAAAACTAAAATCTTACTACCACGACCATCACCGTCTACGATTTATCTATCGAGCACTGACTAGGTGCAGCCGTTGCACTGGCCCCATCTCGTCCACAGCCCCAGAAGACGGTGCCCCAGAACAGGCCTTCGATTCCAGGGCTGCTCTTCAGACAAACCGTAAAAGAACCCAGCCTTTATTTTCATAATTTATTTGTAGGAGTGAAAATAACGCTTGAAGCTACGTTTACTGTGTCCTCCCCACACTTCAGAAATGGTCCTGGGCACCTGCCCTGGATTATCTCACAACCACTGCAGGAGCCGGGGGCCCTTTATCAATTTTACAGAAGAGGAAATGGAGGCCCTGAGGTGTAAGGGACTCTCGGCAAAGATCACTCAGGAGGAGGGCCAGAGCCACGGACAGAACCTCAGGAACGTCCAGTCGAAGACTCTCCTTACCAGGGAACCGAATGGGCATTTGGGAGCCCCTGCCCAGCCCCCTGCAGGCGGCCCGCTTCGCACCTTCAATGGTGGGGAGGCCACCGGCCCCAACAAGGACACCCACTGGGGTTCCAGGCATGAGGGACATTTAAAACTATTTCCTCACATTGATTCAAAATGGGTATCTCTTCTCACTCCTCACAGGCATTTTTAGCCTACTCGGTGCTGAGGTCACACCTGCCTTATTTTGAAACATCAAGTAACCCTCCAAAAAACAAATTTTTTTTAAAAGAAGTTAAAATAAATAAATAAATGAAACGAAAATTTAAAACAACAACAATAACAACAAACGACCCTCCATGGTCAGGACTATAAACGAAGTGAAGAATCTGTGTTCCAGAGAACACCCGACAGAACCAGGATCGATCCCATTCTGCCACGCAGAGTCGCATGACTCTGGGAAATCACTCAAGTCCCTCGAGTCTGCACAACAAGGATAATACCGCCGATGGTAACGCCTGGAGAAGTGGTGCTATGAGACCAAGACTCCGTAATGCATGCACAGTGCTTGGAACAGAGCTGGTACTTAATCAGTGATCCTTCAACTTTCTCATCTTTTTAGCACAGAATGAACATGCTGCATCAATGAGAGACAACAATTATGACTGAAGGAAATTGCAACAGAACTGGATTAAAGATAGCAAAAAAGAATAAACAATATCTTTTTTAAAAGAAAGGAAAAATCTTTATTGAAACTTACTATGTGCTAGACAGTATGCTCACCACTTTTGTGTTTTCTGAGTTTACAACCTATAAGGTAGATGTTACAGCCTCTTTTCACAGATGAAAAAGACTAGGACTCAGAGACGCTGAGCAACTTGCCCAAAGTCACACAGCTTTTAAGTCACAGATTCAAACTCAAGACTCTTGACCTCAATCCAGCCCTCTTTCCATTCCATCTGTCCAAGCCATGGTTATTATCAGTGTTTGCTCAACCGTGGAATAGATGCGGGTCATACTAAGCACTGCCAATACACAGGGGGAACTAGATGCCCAAGTCTGCAAAGTAAATCTTAAAAAGACTTAGAGAAGAAACTGCGAGGCTGCCAAATTAATCTGAAGGCGGACTCAATAGAGAAGGAGGGAAGGGGAAGACCGGCTGGGGAGACAGATTTCTGAGCGTCTTTTCGCGAAATCTAAAAATTACTAACCTTCTACATGTCAAAAGATTTTTTTGTCAACACATGCGAGAACGCCCTGCTGAGAAGGAGCCCAAATGAGCAGATGGGTGAATTCGCAGACTCGCAGACGCTGAAGTTGGAAAAGTCCCTGCTGACAGTCTCCAAAGGACAAGCCCAGAAACCCCCACTGTGAGCCGGGCTGGGTTAAATATCCCGGGAGCCGCACTGGATCTTGTTGTCTGAAAACCAGGGCGGACAAAGGTCTTTTTGTTTCTGAAAATGAGACTCCTCCCTCTGCTTTCAGATCCTACCTGCCCTCTGTGTTTCTCCATTTTCCACTTGGTGTCCCATCTCTCCTTCATCCTTGTGGGGTAGGTGGGGGATGACATCCTTCTGAGACAGGGCGGGGCTTACTCAAGGCTGGGATTCAAATGAGTCAGGAGGACCGAAATCCATCTGTCTTCCGAGACCACAAGATTTCCTTCAATTATGAGAGTAGGCAGACCACAGGAGTATTAATAGTGCCCATGCCTTTGTCATTAATAGAAATCACAGATGTTCTGATATCACATCATAGTTGTAGCAGAGATCTCAAAATAACATTCACTCTTTTCACTGCTTTGCAATGACGGTACTTATTAGGCTTGTTGCCGGATCTTGTTGTTTAGCATATTACTAAAGATGCACATATATTACTGTTTCAAAAATGGTTTGTTTTGAATTTTGATAACTGCATTTCAGTATAATTGGCTTCTTGTGTAATCCTATTAATTTTATTTTATGCATTTAAAAAACATTCTGCTGAGAATGCCATAGGCTGACTGCCAAAAGGGTCTGTTGCACAGACAGCAGAGAAGAATGCTGAGCCACAGACACTGGCTTCCTAAGATCGCACTTTGGAATCGGCATTTTCCTTGAGCATTTCTTTACTTCGCCAAGGCCTGGGGAGACAGATAAGAGAGGTGCAGAATCTGAAACAGGACCCATCACTGACAATTTCCATTTGGATGGGAAGACAAGCATTGTTCTCATGAAATCAACTTCATGATTATGTCCTCAGTGTCCCTCTCAGCATCTGTGGACAGTCATCAGGGATGTCATTTTACAGGTGAGGAAATGGGTCGCCCAGGCTATTCCCGGCCCTTGGTCACTTCTGGCCAACAGGTGCCCTGGCTGCAGGAGCATAGAGGCCAGTCTTCAGGTTTGAATTTTACTGTAAGAGCCAACAGAACTGTTTGCTGAACTTCTTTCTCTATTTCTTTTCAATACCTGGGAGGAGAGGAAACACACCCAAGTCTGGGCATAAGAGTGACTATGAACTGATATGCCCAATCAACTCCAGACCAGGTAAGGGAGACTCCTATCCAAGCCTAGTTTTCACATCTGCGAAGTGGAGATGATATTACCTGCTCTGTTGATGATGAGACACAAATATACACACACACAAACACTAACATATGATTGTATATGTATATATGCACACACATGTGTAAGCATATACATATATACGCATACCTATACGATTGTACATGTATATGTATGTATATATGAGTGTGTGTATATATATATGCATGTACATCTGTACTTATACACACAAATATGATTGTCAAGGGAGATCATGGATCTGACAAGCTTTGACAAATTCCATAAGGAATTAACAATTGGGATAAACTTAATGATAAGACACTCATTTGTTCATGTAATATAATTACTGAGCACCCAATATCTATCAGACTCAGTTCTGGGTGCTGGGCACACAGTAGTGAATAAGAAAAACCAAGCCTCTGGTCCCATGGACCTTACACTTCAGTGGGGGAAAGACAAGCAATGAACAATAAACAAATACTCAAGATAATTTCAGAGAGAGAACAATTCTATGAAGCTATGCCAGAGAACCACGACTGAGGAGGGTGGGCTACTTTAACTTGGATGCTAAAGAAGACCTTTTGATGGGGGTAACATTTAAGCTGAGAGTCCAAGGAGCCAACCATGAAGAACTGCAGGGACTGTATTCTAGGCAGATGGAAGAGCTGGTGCAAAGATCCAAAGGCAGAAATGAGTTCATCACGTTAAAGGAGGAAAAAAAATCATTGTGTTTGCCTTGTAATTGGCCAGGGGAACACAATTAGGAAACAAGCGGGAGAACTGCTGGGATCGTAGACCAGGGGTAAGTGATACAGGGCTTTGAACAGTGGAGGAAGAAGTGATGGGGTTTCTTTACTTGCCTGGATTCCAGCAAGACCAGAATGGAAGCTAGTATCAAGGGTGGCTATTCCGGCTGGGATGGGGAGAGAAACCTGGGGTGGGAACTCACATTTATTAAGCACCAGCTACATTCAGCGGCAGGCCCTTGTGGCTTTGTTTCATACTCCCCATCAGTATGGAGCATTTCCAGTGGATAAGCTATCACTGTCTGCATTGGACAAACCTGGAAACAGACTGAGACTGAGCATCTTGCTCATATTATGCCACTGATGCCACCTGCCCTTCCGTTCAGACAGCACGTCCCCTGAACACACAGCTGAGAGGGACACTGTAGGCAAACCATGGCTGTGTGCCAGCACTCCCAGGGGTAGAGCAGCCCCAGGACATGTTCTGGTCCCATGAAGCGCCTGCCCCTCCTCCTTTGCTACGGTACTCCAGGAGGTCATCACTGACCCCCATCAAAGCTGTGTCCAGTCCTAACAAATTGACCTCCTGTGTATATATATATGTTTCATAAATACAGACATTTAATATATATGTATATAATTCATCTACTTTACTCCATCTCCATCTGTATCTGCATCTCCATCTCTGCCTGCATCTGCATCTCCATCTGCATCTCCATCTGCATCTGCATTTCCATCTCCATCTGCATCTCCATCTGCACCTGCATCTCCATCTCCATCTGCATCTCCATCTCCACCTGCATCTCCATCTGCACCTGCATCTCCATCTCCATCTGCATCTGCATTTCCATCTCCATCTCCATCTCCATCTGCATCTCCATCTGCACCTGCATCTCCATCTCCATCTGCATCTCCATCTCCACCTGCATCTCCATCTGCACCTGCATCTCCATCTCCATCTGCATCTGCATTTCCATCTCCATCTCCATCTCCATGCTGGTGTAAAACTCCATGAGGACAACTGTGATAGTCTCCCCTGGGCCTCCACATTCACTCCTCACTTAAAGGCAATTCACTGCAACCTGGGAGAGCTTTATAAGAGCACGTCCTTGTAGACTCGGCATGCTGGAAATCCCACAGTGGCTTCCCACTGCTCAAGGAGCAGAGCCCAGCTCCTTCTACGGTTCAGGAAGCTCCCGTGACCCACCCCTCCCCCTCCTCTCGCTCCTCTTGCGATGGTCCTGCAGGAAGAGGGAACTTGCTCCTGACCTCTCTTCCCTGGGTCCTCTGTCCTAGTCATCTTGCTCATACTCTTCATCCGTCTCACTCCAACTCCTCCCTCAAGCCTGGATGAAAGGTTCTGCGTGGCATGACTTTTTCTAACCACACCAGGTCATGGCTCTATGTCCACAAAGCGCCCTACACACAGCATACCCTGTAAGACTCATTGGAAACACCCACTCTGTCAGCACCGGGAGGTCAGGGACTGGTTCCGTCTCCCCAGCCTCTAGCGGAGTTTCAAAAAAAACCCCACCTTCCTGAGTGAACTGAATTTATCTGTGATTTCCTAAATAGCAGGCACAAGAAAAAGACTCCCTGAATGTTTGTCTTCTGGCCCTTTATCCCATCCTCAGCAGGTTAAGCAAGGCCACGTCCCATTCCTGAATGTTAACAGGATGAGAACCTTTAGTCCGCGCTCAGAAGGAGAGAGCAGGCCACCCTCATTCCCAGCCCTGTCTGTCCCCTTGCTCAGTTTTGAGGGACTGAACACACTTTTGTCCCTGGCACACTCCTGGTGTCTCCCGGGACCCTCTCAGGAGCACAGCACTGGGGTGTTCCTCTCCTCTTCTTCTGCTGTTTGCATTTCCCTCCTGTTCCTGTACACGAGAAAAATTCTGTTTCTAGGATTCATGTTCTGCCAGGGCGGCTTGGCATTGGCACCGAGGCCTCCCTCCCCTCAGCATCGGATATCAAGAGAGCTCTGTGGGCCTAAAGCTCCCCAAATAGAACTGCGCCATGATCTCCACTTAGCAGGTTGCCCATGTGATGAGAGCCTGCTGGTGGCCTGGCCCGATGACCACAAGGCTGCTCCGAGGCCGGCCACGGGTTCCCAGCAGAGTGGGGCTGGGAGCAGTGCTGGCAGGAGGGAGTCAGGCTGGGAGAGAGGGAAGGAGGATGCTGAGAGCAGCCCAGGAAGAAAAGAGCGAGGAAGGCAACAACTGCGGAAGAGTCCCGGATGCGAAACAGAACGGGAGGAAGAAACAAGGAGAAAGGACACAAGGAGAACCCTCTGAAGTTGTGTTCTTCTTGGTGGAAGATACTATAGAAATTCCTAATGAATATCTGCTCCACTGCTTCTAATCAGCTGCCCGGGCCTTTTTTTTTTTCTAGCCAGGCATTATTATTAATTCCCATTTTCCAGAGGAGAAAACAGAGGCTCAGAGAGGTAAAAAGACCAGTATTTATCTTTGACTCTCCAGCATACAGTCCTGAGTCAGGATACAAAGCAGGTTCTATCTAGCAAAGTGTTCACTGCATGGAAATATGAACAAATGAATGGATTCAGTATATCTGACTTCAAATCCTGTTGTTTTACTATGATATTTACCTGCATTTCTCTCAACAAGCAACACACACGGAGGAAAGACCAGGGTCATCAAGCAAATATAAGTGATTTGCTCCTTTCCGTATGTTCTTGGGCATTTTGCTGGCAGAAACCCCAGGGCTGGGCGGGAGAGCTTCTTCCTGGTCTCACGTGAGTCATCAGCAGTGCAGGTCAGCATGGCCTGCGGGCTGCTGACCCCCAAGACTCCTCCAGAGGTCCCTGCCACCTCCCTGTCATCTGCACCCTGTGCCAGGTCGGGAGATGGGGAAAAGTCATCAGGGGGACAACACACTGGATTTGAAAGTGCTCTGAAAACACTGAGAAATATACACATGTGGAAGGTGACACAATTCTGCAAAATAGGGGCTGGTGTGTCCCTGATGTCATCTTTTACAAACTGGTTCTTTATAACATTAGCATCACGTGGGCACAGGATCACAAGACTAGAAAGCGTAGGGCTGGAACCCCAATCTTTTGATTCCTATTCATTATTCAAATAAATATTTTTCTGGCATCTACTTTTGTGCCAGACACCAGGAATACAGATGGGACCCCTATGTTCACAGATCCCAGAGAGGAGATGTACATTAAACAACAGGACAAGCAAAGAATTACAAATTGGGTTGTGTCCCATGAAGAAAAGAGGTGAGATGTTGTAAGGAATCTGCTCTGCTGAGGCTGAGGGCAGGGAGATTCTCTTGAAGGAAGGGACTCTGGGGGTTGGGGAGGCATTCCTGGTCCAGTAATGAGGAGGTAAACATACCTTGGACTGTAAGTTACACCTCAAAAATAATAAAATCAAGAAAAGGTCACATCTGCTTTAACTCAATCATAACAACCATTTATTAACACCTACTATGTGTGAGTAGCTATCCAAGGTGACACAGCCAGGCAGTGGGCAACCTGGTATTTGAACTTGGATCTTCTTCTGAGGCTCTATGGATTTCCTTGTGTTCTCCATTGAGTACCCCATGGAGATGAAGAAAGGGGAGCAAGTGTCAGCCTGTGTATGGAGAATTTTCTACAGTGTTTTTATGAATATCTTTCCATGGGAAAAAAGTTCAAGCCGTATTGACTAGGCTTAGGATTAGACACTTAGTTTGTTTTGATGAAAAAGTACTATAGATATGATAACCTGATCTTTCCCTTTCTAACACTATAACAGAAATATTTCCCCATGTTATTAAAATTTCTATAGAGTCATCTCCCATGGCCATGGAACAGTCCATAGACTGGGCGAGAGAGTGATCACACACCCAAAAGGAATGCCTTTGAGGGAAAAGAAGAGCTTAATGTGGGCATGTAAAGGGGTTGAGTATAAAACCAAAGGGAGCAGTTGGAACTGAAGCTAAGCTGAGGCATACAGGCCGACCAAAGACATTCAAGTTCAATTAAAAAAAACTGACAATGAGCAATTCTACTTCTAGGTATGTCCCCAAAGAATTGAAAACAGGTATTCAAACAAAAACTTGTACGCAAATGCTCACAGTAGCAATATTCACAATAACCAAAAGGTAGAAACAACTAAAATATCCATCAATGGATGAACGGATAAACAAAAAGTGGTATATCCATATAATGGAATATTATTCAGCCTTGGAAAGGAATAAAGCACTGATACATGCTACAACATAGTGAACCTTGAAAACAGTATGCTAAGTGAAAGAAGCCAGATATAAAAGGTCGTATGTTATATATTTCCATTTATATGAAATATCCAGAACAGGTAAATCCATAAAGACAGAAAGCTGATTAGCAGTTTCCAGGGACTGGGGGCAGGAGGGGGTGGGAAGTGATTTCCGTTTAGTGTGATAAAAATGTTTTGGAACTAGATAGAGGTGATGGTCAAACAACATTCTATATGCTAAATACCGCTGAATTATACACTTCAAAATGGTTAATTTCGCTGCCTGCCACCTTGTGAGCTCTGGAAACCACAATTTATTTTGCTTTCCCTTCTTCTTGGACAGAGAAGGTATTTGCTGATTTTGACATTATAAATACTGCTGCAATAAACATCTCTATGCCTGACGTGTTTCCATATTTCATCTTATTCCTTTAGGATAGACTCTTGGAGGCAGCATCCTCGGGGTAAAATACGTGGGTATTTTTATGGTTTTAACTACATATTGCAAAGTCATTCTCTAATAAAACTGGATTAACTCAGCGTCCCGCCAAAAGTATGCAAGAGGTCTTATCACCTCATCCTCATCGACATACCCGTGGCGCTTAACATTTTAAAAAATTGCTTGTATGATACAGGGCATGAGGCAGCTCATAATTTTTCTTTCCGTCTTGTAAAAATCACTTCTCCACATCAAATTCCTGTAGGTAGTTCTCCCACGTAAATATGAGCTGCTCTCCAGTTTCTGGACTATTTGTTTTTCCCTAACTCTGGAAGTGACTCTCATTGCCTCTGTCCATGCTGGTTCTATTGCCGGATAAGCACCTACAAATTCCCAGATTGCCCACGCTTCTCTACTGCTCTCTGACTCTCCATCACTGTATCAGTTGTTTGCACATCTCTTACTTGCAAAGTACTTTGCCCCTACCTCTTTTTCAAGGCAGCACATTGTATGAGAGTTCTGGTCTTATGCGTCTACTTTGCTCTCTGGATTTTGAGATCCTTGCATTTGGGACTGATATTTACAAATCTCTGAGTTGAACTGAACCCACTAGCCCAGTCCCGGACCCACTCCACACAATTTATCAGCCTCTGCATGGACCCACCTCAACAGCTTGGAGACACAGTCGGAATACTTAAGAGCCGTTCACAGTGAAGGGAGAATGTTATCATTCACGTTATTGGGTGGGAAGACCTTGTGCGTGGGACATGATTACACTATTCGAGACACAATGCAAAAGGCAGAAGTTCAAAGTGGCAGAACGATGTCTGATTTTCAAGCAATCGAAGTGGATTTCAATAGGATCCCGAAAAGCGAAGATGTCAACGGAGCTACAAAGACACTGGCTATAAGAGGTGGGTTGGAAAATAGATCACTCAGATATGTTCTCATTCAAGGTTATAGGAAGAATATACGACTTAAGTCCTCCTTTAGCAGGAATATGCATTGAGAAGGCTGGAGAGAGAGAGAGAAGAGCTGTGAGCATTATGACGTGGAGGGCTAATTAAAAATGCATAGATTCTAATGGTGAGCACTTCTTACACATCGTGATTTATATTATCGATATTTGGGCGTGAAGTTTCCTGAAGCTGCTGTGACAAATCATCACAAACTTGGCAGCCGAAAACAACAGAAGTGAATTCTCTCAGAGTTTTGGAGGCCAGCAGTCCAAAATCAGTATCGCTGGCCTGAAACTGAGATGTCAGCGGGCCACCCTCCAGCTGGAGGCTCCAGGAGAGAATCTGTCCCTTGCCTCTTCCAGCGTTTGGTGGCTGCTGGCATTTCTCAGCTTCTGGCCACATCACTCCCATCTCTGCCTTGTCCCATGGCTTTTTCTCTTCTATCTGTGTGTCACAACTCTCTGTGCCTCCCTCTTATTACAAGGGTACCTGTGACTGCATTTAGAGCCTATCAGGATAATCTGAGATAATCTCCATATGTCAAGACCCTAACTTAATCACATCTGCAAAGTCCTTTTTTTTCCAATGCTTTTATATTCTCTCTCTTTTGCCTCCTTGTTAAATTACAGACTTCCTGAAAGCAGGTATTTGACCTCTCAGGTATCTTATTCAATCTGTGACTACATCCTTGGTAGCAGGCAGAAAAATCCCAACATCTCCAAGTAGGGCTAGGTCCCAATGACACGGCCCTACTCTCTATCTCTTGTATAGACTCTTCCTTGGTTGTTTAGAAGTAGTCTCAGTGTAGAAAAATGGTTTTGTATAAAGCAGACCTTCATACATTCAGCGAATGTAGAAGCCCATCTCCAAGTTCACGTATGGAAGATAGCCCATGCTCTTTCACACCAAATCTGAAGTCCTAATAAGAAGAACATTCATAATCCATACTCCTGACACAGAAAACGTGCCCAAGACTCTGACTAGTCATTACGTTAAAAAATTAATGTTACTCATCTTGGTGTCCTCGAGACCCAGCCAAGGACTGATTATCTGGCAGATGAAGGAGAGAGTGATAGAGGATGAGGCAGGAGAGGAAGAAGAAGGCCACTGCAGGCTCGGTAAGGATGCTGTGCTTTATCCCAAGAACGATGAAAGGCACTGACGTGTTTCATCTGGAGGCGGGATGCGGGGAAGGGGAGAGACACGACCCAATCTGCATTTTAACATGGGTCTCTCTGGCTGCTGGGTGGAGATTCAAATAGATGGAGAAAGAATGGTTGTTGGGGGGGCGGGGCATTCTGGAGGCTATAATCATACAGACTGGAGATTATGGTTTGAACCAAGGGCATCCTTGGAGATGGAGAAGATAAAGACTTCAAGAGATATCTGGAGGCAGACCCAAGAGGTCTCAAAGATCAACTGGATACAGAAGATGAGAAAGAGGGAGGTTTCAAGGATGTTTTGTAAGTTTCTGGTGGAGAATGGGTGGAATTGCCACCCATTGGGTTAGAAAATACTGGGAGAAAAAAACAAGTTTTAGAGAAAAGATGAAGTTATTTCAATGGCAATAACAAGAAGGCAGTTGGACGTTCAGACTGAGAGCAGACACACAGACACATAATCGTGAGTGACACGCGCCTGGAAGAGAACTGGTGTCATGAGTGTGAATGAGACTTCTTAGGCACCATGTTCTGCGTGGGAAAGACAGGTACCTCCAAGACAACAGGGAACCAACAGTCAGAGAGGCGGGGGGGGGGGGGGGGGAGGAAAAGCAGGACATCTAGTGTCATGAAGATAAAGGAAGAGAAGATTTCCAGAAGTGCTGAATGTTGCTGAGGTGTCAAATATGTTGAAGACAGGAAAATGTCTACTGGATTTAGTGTCATGCATTGGAGACACTGGCAAGAACTATTTCGGTGGATGGCGCTAAAAAGAAGCCAGACCAGGGTGGGTGGAAGGGGCGGAAATGGAGACAGCAAATTCAGACAATAATTTTGAAGATTCATGGAAGCTGGTAATGTGTACAAAGCACTCAGCACAGCGCAAACACCTAGGAAGTGCACAATAAATGTTAATTTCTTGGCCTTCCTCATCTTGAACACAAACAGCCTTTTGGATACTGAGAGAGATGAACACAAATGTTCTTTTCACAGCTTGGGAAAGTACCAACAAAAATAATTCTCCATCACCAAAATTTAGCCTGCTGATCTGAAATATCCACGGAAGGACCACTTATTATTATTATTTTTTTAATAAATTTATTTATTTATTTATTTATTTTTGGCTGTGTTGGGTCTTTGTTTCTGTGCAAGGGCCTTCTCCAGTTGCCGCGAGCGGGGTCCACTCTTCATCGCGGTGCGCGGGCCTCTCACTGTCGCGGCCTCTCTTGGTGCAGAGCACAGGCTCCAGACGCGCAGGCTCAGTAGTTGTGGTTCACGGGCCCAGCCGCTCCGCGGCATGTGGGATCTTCCCAGACCGGGGCACGAACCCGCGTCCCCTGCATCGGCAGGCGGACTCTCAACCACTGCGCCACCAGGGAAGCCCTATTATTCTTTTTGTTGCTGTTTTCCAGGATATTCCCGATGTCAAGTCATCTAACTCTACGTCATAAGAAAGGTCATTTGTTAATTAAGTTGAAATAATTTTTATGCCTCTGCTACAGTTTTCCAATGTGTTTCTCAATCACATCTAACCAACACTTAGTTCAGATAATATTGCCCCCAATGTGTATCTGTGATTGTATACAATATTCATGTTATCCCTTTCACCTATTAAAAATCCACATGAGGCTTCACTTGGGAAAGATAAAGGCGGTCACTACTTGAACAAAAGGTATGAAAAATGCCGTCTATACATAACTGGATGCAGAGAAACTATAGAGACCCTCAAGAGAGGACCCCAGAGCCAGGACCTCCAAATGGTTGGGGTGATCCATTCATGCATGCTGTGTGTAACTGAGTATTGGAGGCCAGATGAGGACCTTAAGGGAAAAATTAATTTAAAAAGAACCAACAACATTAAGCCTGTCTTGGAAGATAAAATTTAAAAAAATGACTTGGCCTCCACGGGTTGCAGACAACAGAAGAGATAACAAAGGTAATATCCTGCGGTACAGACAGTCCAGGCTCCGACTGACACAGACAGAGCAAGGGCTGCTCCAAGGGGAGATTTTAAGACCTTTTGTCCCCAAACAGCCCCACCCCACCCTAGTCCTGTCCAAATGTCTGAAATTGTTCATTACTTACACAGTGAAGAGGTCTAGAGTTTTCACATATTTAGTTTTAATTCCCAAATGATATGCTTGACTGATCTGTTGCTACTTCAAGTGATAGATGTTGAAATAATCAACTACATAAAATGCAGGAAAAGTCTGAGTCTCACTGGGGCGAAGAGTTCCTGGCTGATGGGCAGAACTTGTATGTCTTTGGTGTCCTTGGGGTCTGTAGTGGGTGATTAATAATAACAGCTAACTGTATATCAGGAAGTGTTCCCGAGACTTCAAATGCATCATCTCAGGTAATTCTCACCCAACCCAAGGAGTATGAGGTAAATATTATTATTCATCCTCCCATGCAGATGAGGAAAAAGAGGCGCAGAGAGACCAAGTCACATGGTAATAACATAGAGCTGGAATCCCAACCCATGTAATTTGACTCTAGAGAGTAAGCTATTGACCACCACATTACACATGTTTGTGAGTGGGTAGGTGGAGATATGGAAGGAAGAAAAGAAGAGAGGGAGGGAAGGATGGAGGGAGGGATGAAGGAAGTAGGGAGGGAAGGAAGAAAGGATGAACAGATAGGAGAGGTGGAAAGACGGTTGAACAAATGCCTGAATGGATGGATAATGAGATGGACCAACAGAGGGATGGATGGATAAATGGACGGATGGATGGAGAGCTGAACATATGGATATTCATTTTGTCTTAGGCTCCGGAAAAAACATGAACTTCCCAGAGGACTAGCGACCGTGATTTAATATTGACTCTCACATTATTTTAACCCAGTTTCACATGAAGGAATGACTCACCAGTTATTGCAATGCTGTGCCTCTTATTATGTGAAGGCTGGGTTCTGTGTGGCATGAATCACAGTGATGCAATTGACCTCGAGGACTGGTCAGGCCTGAAGAGGGAGGCCCATCGAAGGGTCAAGTCTTCAGACTGGGTGTTGAAGGGGAAGGCACTGGGTGGGGAGGAGGGCTCTATTTCTTCAGGTCTTGATGATCAAAGGGTCATGATGTGTAGGACGATGCTCGAGAGACTGGGTGATCAGATGCTACCTGGCACGTGTCAGCAAACAAATGACAGGCAGGGATCTCTGTCCCTTCAGGTCTCATGTGAACTGGGACAGAGCTGATGAGCCCTGGGAAGGACCAGAACTCTCTCCTTTGTAAATGACATTACTGAAAGATTCCTCACAGGCTCTGAGATGATCCTGCTAATGTTCTCCCTTAGTGTTCAGTAAGGTTGTTTGGAAAGACAGAGTTTATTCCAGTGATGCTGGAAAGAGAAAGGGGTTTAGGATTTTGTGGGCCATTATTATCGGGAACAGTGCTTCTGTGCGGGACACCTTAAGTTGAAAAGAAGAATCAGAGCGAGAAAGAAAATCCGAACTGATGTGTTAGGCAGTACAGCATCAGGGATGTTTGGTCCTAGGGGTCCTTTCCACTGGGAAATTCTCATTCTGGGGCTAAACTTTCCAGATTTCGAGATTTATTTCATAATCCAGAGAAACACCTCCGTAAGCACTCGTGGAATACCTGAATGATCAGATACTCTATATTTTCTAAACTGTAAACATCTAGACTTACGGCTGACCCTCCAGCCCGACGCTGGTCACACCGGCGGCGGCCCACCAGGCACTGTCCCTCTGAGATGGTGTTTTTACGCACTCCTTCTCCATAGGCGTGTGGAACAAATAAACAGGTGGTGAAAGTAATAATTTTTATATTTGAGCAACAATTCCAAGTCAGGTATTTTATATACATTTTCTCTATTCCTTAAAACTATTGGGCACTTGAAATGCGGTTAGTGTGACTGAGGAACTGAATTTTAAATTTTATTTAACTAACTTTGATTGATTTAAATTTAAACAGTCACACGTGGCTGGGGGGGGGGGTGTCATATTGGGCAGTGCGGAATAGAACATTCCCACCACTGCAGAAAATCCTACTGGACAGCGTTCACTTCACCCAGTAAGACAAACTGTGTAGGCAGCTGAGTCAGGATGTGAACTCGGGTCTTTGTGACTCCAAAGCCTCAGAAAACTCTGATTTCATGGACAATTTACTGCTCACCATTTTAGTGGGTGGGGAATCCAAGAGAGTTTAATGTGCCTTTTTCTAGAACCTTTCCCATTAGAGCACAAATACAAACTAACTTTATGTCATAAATATATTCTAAATTATATATCAGTGGATCAGTCATGTAGGATAATTTATGCTACTGTAACACACAATCTCCACATCTTTGTGGCTTAACGTGATGAAAGTCTATTTGTGTCTTACTCATGTTACAAGTAACATGGGTCTGTGTGGGTCTGAGCAGAGGTTATGCTGAAGGAGGCTACAGTGCCACCTGACCTTCTGCAGTCCCCCCAATACCCCGGCTCTAAAGCCACCAACCAGGACCGATAAGGTGGCACAGACACCCTCAAAGGGTGCAGATGGGGGTGGGATAAGCAGTGAAATTACCGATGACTTCTATAAGCAACTTACCGTCTTGGTATTTGACTCTTTCTCCTAAACGTGTATTTTAAGTTATGCAAGCTCTTTGGTCGTTCCGATTCTGAAGTCACAAACGTTTACGCTGTGCTCTCAAGAGGTTATACTGGAGCCTGTGTCCTCGGCTCTGTGCTAGGGGAGGACCATGTGAAGGGCAGCCTTCTGGCTAGCAGCGGATGCGCATGGGGAATCAACCATCCCGGTCTGCCCAGGATGGAGGAGTTTCCCAAGGCATGAGACTCTTAAGTGTTAAAAGTAGGACAGCCCTCTGCAAACTATGATGATTTGGCCAACCTAGGGGAAGAGCAAGCAGAGGGCAAAGCCAGGTGGGGCTGGAGCCTTGTAGCAGGAGCCAAGGATGCCTTGGACCAGGGAGTGGCAAACTTTTTTCTGTAAAGGGCCAGGCAGTAAATGTCTTGGGCTGTGCGGGCGGCAGTGTCTCGGTCGCCACTACTCGAATCCCTGATGGATTACGCAGCCACAGGCAACGTATAAACAAACGGGTGTGGCTGTGTGCACACACTGTGTGTAAAGCCTTGCTTACAGAGAGACACGGTGGCCCACGGGCTGTAGTTTGAGCACCTCTGCCCTGGACTCTTAAGGATAAGATGTGTTTCAGTAGTCAGTGACTGGGAGCAGTAGACACTCTCTTTCTAGTGCTGACCGGTCTGTCACTGTGCAATCTTCATTTACTGAGCACCTACCTCATTGAAGGGGCCAGATCTGAGGGACACTACAGGTAATACCTTAGGAGTGATCTCTTTTCACTGGAGTATGAGGTTTGATGGGCACCCTATCCAGGTGAACAGACCACTGTAGTCCTGCATGAGAGAATTATGATGGGGAGAGCATGGGATATTCTGGAAGAAGAGAGGCGGAAAGGTGGTGGGACTTCCCTGGTGGCGCGGTGGTTTAAGAATCCGCCTGCCAATGTAGGAGACACGGGTTCGAGCCCTGGGCCGGGAAGATCCCACATGCCACGGAACAACAGAGCCCGTGCGCCACGACTACAGAGCCTGCGCTCTAGAGCCCCGTAAGCCACAACTACTGAGCCCGTGTGCCACAACTACTGAAACCCACGTGCCTAGAGCCCGTGCTCTGCAACAAGAGAAGCCACCGCACTGCAACGATGAGTAGCCCCCGCTCGCCGCAACTAGAGAAAAGCCCGCGTGCAGCAAAGAAAATCCAACACGGCCAAAAAAAAAAAAAAAAAAAAAAGAAAAAAGGTGGTGATGGTGGGTACCAATCTGGGTGTGGGCACGAAAGGTTTCTGGAGGGGAAGTGTGTACCAGGCAGAGGAAACTGCTCCTGCAAATGCACGGAGGCCAGAGAGAACACGTCTCATTCAGAGAATTGCAAATAGTCAAGGATAGCTAGTGTATAGAATTGGAGGTTGGTACCTTAATATATTGGAAGAAAGGTCTGTAGATTATTTAATTAATTTATTTACTTATTTATTTTTAATTCTAATTAAAATTATTTTGAAATGAGCATACATTCAAATGGCACAGTACTGAGTAGCGTATAGCAGTAAGTCTCCCTCCTACTCTGCTATTTAGACAACTGTTCCCATTTCCACAGGCAACCAATGCTTCTAGCTTCTTATATATCCTTCCAGACATATTCTGTGCAGATACAAAAAAAAAAAATGCACATTGTTCTCCTCCCCAAATTGTTTCCCACACAAATGTTACCAGACTATACACTTCTCTACATTTTGCTTTCATCACTTAAAAATCTAACCTGGAGGTGGTTCCAGAGCATTTGTATTCATAGGGAAGCTAGATCCTTGAGAGATTCTGATGGACATCCAGGGTTAAGACGCATGGGGGAAATCTGCTGTTTATCTGTGTATGCCCTGTGCCAGCAGCGTTCATGGCAAATTCGCACTGGATGGATTGAGAGAACAAATGAATAAATAAATGAAGTGGGAGAAGGGAAAATGCATTTTAAAATGAGATAAGGATGGAAAAAAGGAAGGAAGGATCCTATTAATATTTAATCCCTTGGAGGCATCTTGCTCCAAGATCTGAGAAGTGGCATGTCCTCATTTTGGAAAGTGGAATATAATTAGGGAGGTGCCCCGGCTTTCAGCCTGTAGGTCCCATGGCCTCTTGCAGAATCGGGTGCGCAACTTTTTAAAAGTCTCAATCAAGCAGTCCTTTTCTGCCTCTCTGAAAAATGAAGCAATTTAAATTCTGTTTATAAGGTCAAAGAATTGAGCCCAAGGCCAGGCAATGATGGAAATTGTCTCCCTGTTGGCAGAGGGGATACTGGCTTATACAGAGGCCATGTGCCCCTTTTCTCTGCCCTCTCAGAGCTCTCTGGGCATCCTTCCATCCCAGCACCTCCAAGCCCTGATTGTCAATACCTGTTTATATGTCTGTCTCTCTGACTAGTAGGAAGCCATCTGCAGGCAGGGATGTCTGTCCCCTATAACACTCCAGGGACATACTAACACATACAATAACCTGGGTCCTATTGCAAAGGGGAATGAATGGAAGAATGTGTCTATTATGGGATGGAAAGAAAACAAAAGAGAAAGAAGATAAAAGACAAGAATAGACCACAGATCATTCCACCATGGAAAAGTGACAGTTTTTTTTTTTTTTTTTTCATTTTCTCTTCCTGACAGGGAAAGTCCTTTGCTGCCATTTCAAGTGGCAGAATGTTGGAAGCAACTTCTGCCCATTTGTCAGGAGTGCCCCGCACAGAGATAAGAATACATGGATTTGTTGCACGATTTCTGTTTTTGTTCCCGGTAGGAAGGGCTATTTCTGTCTTATCTTTGCGGGGCCACTTAAGGCAGGCACAACGATGCGCTCACAGGCTGTCAGTAAGTGGCAGGTTTTAAAACCGGGTACCTGCTGAGAGGTGCCCCAGAGGCCTTTTCAGGGATGTGAGACGGCAGAGGGAAGTCCAGATCTGGGACCCATCAGCACCTGGCACCATGACCCCATGCCTGTAACACCAGAGCCGGGCTGGGTCTCAGGCCCAGGCAGGGTGGGGAAGCGTTGTGGTTTCCAAGGCTACCTGGGGAAGACAGCCCTATCCATCACACACTAAAACAGAATCTCGGGGGGACTGCACCCAAAAAACTATGTTTTAAACTGAATCTCAGGTAACGGTTCCACCTGCCTGGGACTCCCCGCCTGCCTGGCCTCGGGTATGTTAATCCTCCTCCAGGACCCTAGCGGCCTCATCTGCAGAGGAATCAGGAACGGCGCCACTGATGACGAGGCAGGCTTGGCGTGGAAATCAGAGAAGGTGGTGAACAAGCACTTTGTCCTCTGGAAGCATTCACAAGGGTTCACCAGCCTCAGGATGCTGACAATGATTTTTACCCACTTGCTGTTATAACAAGGGATCAAGCCAGCCAAAGAAGAATGAGAATGTTGCCAGCGTAGCCAAGTTTTTTTCTTTCCACTTTGCTCGAGAGAAGGCTCACTGTCAGCTCGTGCTTAGCAAGTCGGACTAAAAGGTGATGGGTTCCCTTGGTCTCTCTCTTCCTTTCTGCACACTCCACACCCCTGTGATACCCAAACTCTTCCTTCAAACACTGTCTCTGCCCAGACATACCCTGGAGTCCACGTGCCTTGTGGCTGCCCCAGTTTCCAATGGACTTCACGCCCATAGTTCATGCTTTGAGCCTTCCCCACCCTTTGCTTGTCTTATGTCCTGTTCCCTCTTACTTGGGGCATGGAAACACAAATCTCCTGCTCAAGAACCAGCCAAGGCTCTCTATTTCCTTTTTTTTTTTCCCAAACCTTTTTTTTAATACCAGACCCTGAACTTCTGACAACTCAACACACCTTTTCATTGCATAGTCAGCTCTTACAATTGCTCTTAGGATCTCTACCAAACATTTTAAAAGCATTTCTGTTGTTCCTGTTGTCGGTTTGTTTACTTGTTTTGGAGCTTCAAGGCTTGTTTGTTTTTTAAACTTTTTATTTTATATCGGAGTATAGTTGATTAACAATGTTGTGATAGTTTCAGGTGTACAGCAAAGTGATTCAGTTATACATATACATGTATCTATTCTTTTTCATATTCTTTTTTTTTTTTTTTAAAGTTTAATTTTTAAAATTTATTTATGGCTGTGTTGGGTCTTCGTTTCTGTGCGAGGGCTTTCTCTAGTCGTGGCAAGTGGGGTCCGCTCTTCATCGCGATGCGCGGGCCTCTCATTATCGCGGCCTCTCTTGTTGCGGAGCACAGGCTCCAGACGCGCAGGCTCAGTAATTGTGGCTCACGGGCCTAGTTGCTCGGCGGCATGTGGGATCTTCCCAGACCAGGGCTCGAACCCGTGTCCCCTGCACTGGCAGGCAGACTCTCACCCACTGCGCCACCAGGGAAGCCCTTTTTTTTTTTTTTTAATGTCCTATCTGGCCTTCTCAGGAACGCTTATCTCTGCCATCTTTTTATTTATTTATTTATTTATTTATGGCTGTGTTGGGTCTTCGTTTCTGTGCGAGGGTTTTCTCTAGTTGCAGCAAGTGGGGGCTACTCTTCATCGCGGTGCGCGGGCCTCTCACTATCGCGGCCTCTCTTGTTGTGGAGCACAGGCTCCAGACGCGCAGGCTCAGTAGTTGTGGCTCACGGGTTTAGTGGCTCCGCGGCATGTGGGATCTTCCCAGACCAGGGCTCGAACCCGTGTCCCCTGCATTGGCAGGCAGATTCTCAACCACTGCGCCACCAGGGAAGCCCTTTTTCATATTCTTTTCCCATTTATGTTGTTACTTAATATTGAGCAGAGTTCCCTGTGCTATACAGTAGGTCCTTGTTGGTTACCCATTTTAAATACAGCAGTGTGTACATAGCCTATGAATATCTTCTTGAGGTTTCCAGGCCCTCCAACTATGAACCTTTTGGCTCATTCCCCTCTGTCTACTATCCCGTAATACTCCACCCCAGTCAGGCCGACGATCCCTGCTTGCTGTAAAATGGCCCTGCTCATTCCAGCCACCATTGCCCCCTCCCTGCCTGTCACACCTTCTTTTGCCACCTGACCGCCAGCCTACCCAGCCAGTACAGCCCTGCTCAATTCCATTTTTCTCAGGGGTCTTCCCAGAGTTTTGTGCAGTTTACCGAAATCTGACATGAAAACAGGCCCACAGTTAAACAATTCATTAAGGAAGCATTTACTGACCACATACTAAGGACAGTTTGGACTAACTGAGAGGGATGGTGATTAAACGGACATACTGAAAGGAGGTCTTGCTTGGTCATTGACAGGATGCGGAAAGAGAGGGAAATGAAGGAATCTAAGATGACTCTCTTATTTCTAGCCTGAGAACTGGATGGGGTGCTGCCCTTCACTGAGATGAAGACATATGAATGGGATTAGGCTTGCAGGAGGATGCAAATCAGTTCCAAGCAGGACACTTCGCACCTTGGCTGCCGTGATGCACTTGGGGAACGGGGTTCCGCAGAAAGCTGGCTATGTGCAATGTGTAGTCCCGGAGCTCAAGAGTCTAACTGAGGCAACCCCCAAATTAGAATATAAAGTAGCAAATGCAATACACAAGGTGGAAAAAAAGCTAAGGGAGCCAGAGGAAGGAACAGATGCCTGGGGATGTCAGGAGACTTCCAGAGGAGGTGACAATTGAGCTGGTCCTGGAAGGACCAGTACAGGCTTAACATATAAATGGGAGGGAAAAGGAATTCTGGGATGAAGGAACAGCATGTGCAAAGGTACCGTGGTGTGAATGACAATGGAGTGTTCAGGCCTGCCCGCCTCCCTCTTGGGCGATTGATAGCTCTGGCTGAGAGTATTTTAAGGCTGTTGCCCTTTTGACTTGAGTCTTTCATCCCCGCTAGTCAAAATGGCAGAAGAGTAGAGTGTATGAAGGAATCCAGGGCAATGGAGCTGAGGCAGATGAAGGGGCAGCAAAATAACAGCCCTTGGACCGAATCTGATCCAGAGATATGCTTTACTTGGTCCACAAAGTATTATAAGAAACTAGATATTTTACACCAAAATCCAGATTTCCCTCTTCTAATAAAAGAAAAAGGAAAGCCTGGACTCTCATTCTCTCGTATGACAATAGGCCAGTGGAGCGGTGGCTGGTCCCTCTGAACAGCCACGGACTTTCCAATTTGCCAGATTCTCCAAACTGTTACTTTACTCGTGGTATCATCCACCTGGCCCTCGTTGGCATCTGAGACTTGACCTACTGCTGCCCCTAGAAAACAGTGCTAAGGAGTTTAGACTTATTTCTGGGGGCAATGCAGAGTTGGTCATAGGGGACAAGATAATGAAGACACAGGGGCAAGGTTATTTCCTTTGAGTCCCTTCTCCTGAGAGGTTTGACCACAAACCAGTTTTGAATAGACACCATCAAAATGTTCTCTGGTCTTTGAAGTCAGTCTCCTAGGACTAAGCTTTCTTTCCTTTCTCTCCTGCCCTCTCAGTTCTCAAACCCATCTGTAACAATGCTGTGTCCCAGGTATTGAGTCAAAATGTCTCTATCCAATTTTACCAGGGAATTCATCCACCCCAGGACCCCTCCGTTCAGCGGTCCTTTGGCTCATGGCTGCCCTGGACATCCAGAGATGTATGTGTCTGTCCAGCAGGCAGCTGGCCATTTTTGCATGCTGCTCAGGAGAACCTATTGAATTATATCACAATCTCCAGGCACCGCTGACCCACCACCCTGCTGGGGAGGCATGTAAGGCAACGTGTAATGACTCGGGGAAGAAAGACTCAAGTCAAAGGGCAGCAGGCTTAAAATACTCTCCGCCAGAGCCATCAGTCGCCCAAGAGGGAGGTGGGCAGGCCTTAATTTTCTCTCAGCAGAGATCATGTTCATCTATAGAATTTAAACCTATTAAGGAAACAGATGAGATTAGCACCAATAAGCCCCATGCTATAACCTTACCATTTCAGTGCTATGAAACCCATGAAGGCAGCAATGACGGCAAAGCACTCATTTGCCAAACTTATTCTTTATACCTACTATGCATCATACCTACTGTGAGGTCATCCTCAAAGACCTCACACTCTATTAAGAAATGTAAGCAACTAAACAGGTAACTGCAATACGATGTGAAAGGTACACTGGCTGAGATACTGACTAAGTATAACGTTGACATGTCTTCAAAACTTTGCGTGGGGATTATAGAGACTTCATGGAGGAGGAGAGAGTTGAGTTGGATTTTGAAGGATGAGTAGGAGTTGGCTGAGAGGATGAGAATAAGGGTATCTGGGCAGAGGGAACAGTCGTGGTATAAAGCTGAGTGTCTTTGGGGCCAGTGAAAACAGGGCTTCTGTCCTGACTCCATCATTTACCAGCCAAGTCATCATGGACATGCTACTTAACCTTGCCAGGACTCAGTTTTCTCATATCTAAAATGCAGATAAAGAGAACCCCTTTCAGGGCTATTTACTTAACAGAGTAGCCCGAGCCTCTAAATCAAGTGCAAATTAACTAAAATTAAAACTCCAGCTCATTATTCACTGTAGTCATAGCTTGATAGCCACATGCGGCTAACAGCTACCATACTGGACCATGCAGAAAGTTCTGTTGGACAGTGCTGATTTAGAGGCTGAGACTTCTGGGTATAAAAGACGTCCTGTATAAAAATGTTCAATAACATATAATAATGGATTATTTATATATTATATTTTTATTTATACAATGCAATATATATTCTATTTATACAATACAATTATAATTTGCAAAGGCTTAGAGCAGTAATTCCTAAAGTGTGAAATGACTGGAGGCAAGAGTGATAGATTGTAGTGACACAGATGAAGAAGAATTAACATCAGTTGGGAAATGAAGAAATGAGGGAGGGGGAGAAGAAAGGAAAAGGGGCAGGGTGGCAGGTAAGGGTGCTGGTTCTTCTACATTTGTCCCCCAGAGCCATTTCTCTTTCCTGTCCTGCCCAGTGCCTGGGAGACTGATCTCTGAAGACCATCTCATCAGGGCTCCCTTGCCGGCTGCCTTCTGGTTTGGTTTGGCTAATGGGAGTGAGAAATAAAACAGAAACCAATTTGCAAAATGAACGCTGACCCTAAGAAGGGATAATCTGAACCAGCCCTGACATGCAACACAAATTAAGCTCAAAGCGTTTTAAAACCAGCTCGTTCAGTCCCATACGTTCCAAGATAAGACCACAAATTGATGTAGCAATGAACTCATATGTTCCAGAGATAAGACCACTGACTGTTCCAGGAACCTACCTAGTTCATAAATTCTGGTCAAGCTCTGTCCAGATCATGCTTACTACCATCTGCCCTCAAACCCTCCTATGACTCACTCCAGCCCCACAACCAGACAAGTACTTTCCCTAATGCTTCTCCTTTGAGATAGTCTTGAAATTCTGTTTTGGGGCTGCTCGACCTTGCTCATCATGTTTCATAAACCCAGCTTGGGAAGATCACAAGTTTTCCCTAGACAAGCTAGGAAGAGTTAGTGTGAAGCAGAAGTTAGTTTAAAGGGTAGCAAAATCTTCCTAGATAGATCGAACTGGTAGCCTTAGAAAGACTGTTATTTAGGGCAGAGTCTCATGAGTGATATCCCTTAGTTATACACACATACACACTGTTCTGGAGGAAGAGGATAATGGAATATTACCTGGCTTAATAAAGGTAGACCCTTGACAACATCCCTTTATATCTCGAGCTGGGAGGTGGTGAAATAATCTGCCCAAAGAGTCATGGGATTCTAGATGGGAATAAACCAAGACAGGATACAAAGTGGCTCAGAGTTTGGGGGGAAGTCTTGGTCAGTGACATAGATTTCATACATGAACCATAGAATCTGTGAGAAAAGGTTGGTTCCCCTATTACAAGCAGCCAAAGTTGATCCAGCTGTAGAATTATTCGTTACCAATCAATGACTGAGCATATAAGCATGCAATTAAATAGGTGAAATCTTGGAACCTAAGTTTACAGCATCTTGGAAGCAAGTATAGGATTTGGGCCAGCAATAGCTCCAGGGCAGGGTAAACAAAGCAGCCACTGGACTGTACAGGACCTGTGTTCAACAGTGACACCATGTGGCAGTGAGAAGTTACAGCAAGAGTGGACTGAGTAGCGGTCCCAATTTTTTTTTTTTTTTTTTTTTGCCAGGCAGCATTAAGAGTACGACTGGCTCCTTTTTGAACTACGTAAGCCCTTTGAGATTGTGGCTAATTCTAGAAGAACTTAATGGTCTTCTTGCTAATAAGTAATAAATTGGGAAGGCAGAAGTGAAGTAGGTTGTAACAGTCACCTTGGGAAACCCAGAGCTTAATTCCAGTCACTTGCTGTGTGTGACTTGGACCAAATCACTTATTTTCTCTGGGCTTAATCATCTCATTTTTAAAACATCTTTTCCAGATCTGAGACTCCTCAGAGGACTGTAAGCTCCATAACAACAGGACCAATGTTTTGTTCATCACAGAATCCCCAGAGCCCGGTGGTGTACAAAGCACTCACTCATAAATGCTCATTTAATTGAACTGAACTAATGATCTCAGGATGATCTATTCCTCAGTGAGTTTCGCCTTGAGGCAAATGTAAAAGAAAAATCAGCTCTGGGTCAAGATATTGATCACTAACGGATTCACGGTGGTGCTGAGTATATGGAAGACACTGATAAATGTCCATCCCTTTATCTGTTCTTTCCCCTACCTGTCTTTGTAACTGTTAGTGTAAGTTTTAGTGTCATACATTCTTGGGCATGGAGAGAGAGACACATAAATGATCTTGTTCAGAGGCATTTAAAATTTTTTAAAAGCCAAATAGTCCCATCTTGTAAAGGAAAAGCCTAGAGGAAAGCTCAGTATGTAAAACACTTTAGTCAGAGCTATTCTAATTGGCTGTGTAAGAAAGGAGAAGCCTCTGTGATTGGCAGGGTCAGAAGGGGTGGGGCTTCCATGACCGGCAGGGTAAGAAGGGGAGGAGCCTCTGTGATTGGCAGGGTAAGAAGGCAAGGATTCTCCCCTTGGCTATGGGACTCTCCCTTCTTTCCATCCTGGGGGCTGAATTTGCCTGGAGAATGCTTTGAACTCTGCTGAACACGGTCGGAAAACTGCTCTTCTAATGCAAGGCTTAAGTCTTACAGCTGAGGAAACAGAAGATCAGAGAAGTCACGTGACTCTTGCGGAGTCACACAGGTCCCCAAGCTTCCCTTAGGGTTGTCTTTATGCTCCCTGGTGACAGAAATGTGTCCACCAGCTTCTTTTCTCCCTGGGCCAGCTGGTTCCTCCCATGAGAGCCTGTCTCCTCCTCTGGCCCCCTGAGGATGGCAACACTTGCCTTCTGTCCTAGAAGCAAGCTCTAAGGCTTCCTGGGGCTTCCTGAGATCTTTCAGTGTCAGGCCCGCAGGGAGCCACAGGCAGGAAGGCAAGAGAACAAAGAAAGGCAGGACATCTCCAGGGAACTCACAACAGAAGCAGTCCTAGGATTCTGGTTGAAAAAATATACAGCTGGGCTCCGTGGCTCCCCTTGGCTTTGAGCCTGGGTCTCTTTCTTTCTCTATGGTCTCCTGGGTCCCTGGGCTTTCTTCTTTATCAGTGGCTCCAACTGCAGTCCCTCCCGGTCCAGTGAGGAGGAGAGCAGATGAAGAGACATCTCAGCATCCGTGGCGATAACCACGATTGCAGAGGGGCTGCTGGAGCACAGAGAAGGGGGCGATGGACTCAGCCTGCTGGGGAAGGGCTGGACGAGGGACCTGGCTCTGGAGGGAAAGTAGACAAGGATAAGGTGGGAAGGCATTTCTGGGAAGACTATATAATTAGCAGGGAGAAAAGGAGATTTCCCAAAACTACTATTAAGGATTCACGTGGGGGGCATACGTGAGGCAGGTGTACGAACCACGCACTGTAATTCAGGAACTGCCTGTATTTCTTTTAAAATCATTATTATCATCAATGGGAATAATAATAACCACAAGACGTAACACTTACTGAGGGCTTGCGATGGGGCAGGTACAGTGACCGACATGGTTTGCTTGCTCATATAAGTCATATGTCTCACAATAACCCCGTGACATAAGAATGTTATCATCCCCACTCTGCAGATAGAGAAACTGAGGCTCAGAGAGGTTAAGTGAATTGCTCAAGATCCCACAGCTGCTAAGTGGCAGAAACAGGATTCTAGACCAGATCTATCTGACTCCGGATTCTGAATTGTTAACTATTATCATCTCTTGTTGCTCATTCATTCATTCCACAAATATTTTTTAAGCAACTACTCTATGCCAGGCACTGTTCTATATTTTCTTATGTTGATTCCTGACATTTGATTTAGAGGCGAATTTCCAGGGGCACAGCTACCGTACGGAGCAATGTGCAAACTGGAAGAGGGCTGTGAGCTAATGAATGATTCAGCTCCACTCTGGCACCCCAAACACACTAGTCTGCATTGACAGGTGTGCCTCAGAACATGAAACCAGCTTCCAGCATCAAAACCAAGCTAATTGCAACTCCCAATAGCAAGGACCACATGCCAGAGATCTGACTCTCACTGAATTCCAGCTAAAGGAATGAACTGGTAACCGCATGATAAGGATTTTGCACACAAAAAAATGAATTGAAGAAGCATGGGCAGGCAGGACAAATCCACATCCTTTTGATGACCAAGTCTTGAAAACAGGTCCCTCTATGGCGTTTGAATCCCAACTACCTCACAGAGAGCTCTGAGCTATGAAATTCTAAACTTGGAAGGACCCTCGAATCTCTAGACCTTCCCAAATGTTGGTTGGTCAGATAGCTGATCACCATCTTTGCCTTATCCAGCAGGTACTACCCATACTATTAATTACTTTATATTTTTAAAATCCACTTTCCTTTCCACTTAAATCCAATTACAGCATTAGAAAGGGGAACTTTATATCACAACCTTTAAAAGGAGAGTCAGATGCCCTCACGTAAATGAGTTACTGTTAGAATAAATGTGCTGGCCCCAGGAAGTCATTAAGTTCAAAGCAACCTGAAAACTAAGGTAATAAATCTATGTGTCCCCCATATTCGGGGGAGGAAAATAAGCAGCAGGGTGGGTAGGCACCCTGCCTGGACCCCTGAGTGGCCGCTGCCTGGCCAGGACTGGCCATGTACATTCTATGTCCTCACCCAGGAATCCTTCCATGGCCAGCCCATTGTTTGATGGATGCCTTTTCTTATTTACTAGCTGCATGTCTGTCTGAATAGCTAGGCATCCCAGGCTCATCTCCATTACCCTAAAAGTTCCCCAGCTGCCATGTCCATTGCAGGCTTCTCCATGTCTTAGCATGAATCTGTTGCCTATGCCTCTCCCACTCTATTCTCCGTGGAAGTGCAGGTGAGGGGTACAAAGTGCTCCACTGGGGTCACCATGGTGAGGGCCTGGGGAAGAGTCATCTATCTATATGCGGAGCAGGTGTGATGGCGTGCTAGGAGCTGAACCCCACTGGCCTGCATTGGCTGTTTGCTCCTGTAACTGACTGACAGGAAGCTGGACATGTCCCTCTTCTCCCATCCCCATAAGTGAAGGGTCAGACTGCAGTGGTGCTTCTCAAGGTGGGGTTGCATCACAGACACATACAGCTGCACATGCTGATTAGGCTGTGGGACATTTCCCCATTTTTGTATTATGGGCTTGGGGTGACTCAGGTGGGGTGGGGGTAGGGAAGGTGAGTCCAAAAAGCCCACCCAAAGGTAAGACCCAGTGATGAGGTTCTGACCCCAGGTCCTACCAGGAGCCTGATGATGGAAAACAAAGGCCCAGGGTAGTGGGGCTCCCAGGGTGTCTGCAACTCTACTGAACATGTGTAAGTGACACTCACTGCTCCACCCACGATATAATGTGGAGTCATAAAGGCGGAATATGAGCTGAATAGTCTCTATTTTTAAAAAGGGTTAAAAGTGAATTTGGAAAACTACATCTGAATAAATCTTGGAATTCTTTGAACAATTCTGCATGGTTTATTAAAGAGATGGGTTTTAGGGGGGGACAAACGGTGATCACCAGGAACTAGCAAAGATTCACTACGAGCAAATCGCATCAGAGTCACCTACGTCTATATTTAATAAGACAGCTAACCTGGTAGAGTAAAGTTATTTGTTTAGTCAACAAACCTTTACGGAATATCTACAGTATGTCAGGGAGTTTGCTAGGTGTTCTCCATATTGCCAGGTCACATGTATTACACAGACACTGCGTGATGGCAAAATAAGGTGCCGCCAAATAATTTGGGAATTCGGAAATAAGAGTGCCCTCTGGTTAGTAATTTATTTTAAAAGTAAGCATACAGAATTGGAGGACAATTATATAAGTTGTCCTTAAGGAGACAGAAAGGTCAAGGTGATGTCTGTCCAGCAGTCCCAGTCTCCTTCAATTGATACTTCTCATTAAAATACCAATGAGGACACAGGAGAAACTGGCAAAATTTCCTAACTCATAACCACACTGAAAACCAAAAGGGATAAGTAAACTTTTGCCAGAATTAGGAAAGAATTTTCATTAACAATATTTGATGAATTCAAGCATATAAAGTGCTTGGCACAAAGAAACACTAATTGTTAACTGTTATTCATTTAAAGTCAAAGGAGCTAGACTGAGAAAAAGTACTGGTGATCTTGGCAAACATTGTCTTGTGAAAGAGAGAGCCCCAACCAGGCTGAAAGGTGTGAGGAGGAGCAGTGGATTGAATGGTGCCCCTCAAAATTCACGCGCACCCAGAACTTCAGAATCTGCAGACGTGACTAGTTAAGATGAGCTCACACTGGATTAGGACCAGCCCTAAATTCAATGACTGGTGTCCTTATAAAACAAGGAGAGGAGACACAGACACACACAGGCAAGAGGCCATGTGCTGATGGAGGCAGAGACTGGAGTGCTGTATCTATCAGCCAAGGAACTCCAAGAAATGCTGGTAGCCACCGGAAGCTGCAAGAGGCAAGGAAGGATTCGTTGCTGGAGCCTCCCGAGGGAGCGCGGCCTTGACCACACTTTGATTTCAGACTCCTGGCCTCTGGACCTGTGAAACAATAAATTTCTGTTGTTTTAAGCCACCCAATTTGTGGTACTTTGCTATGGCACTCTAGGAAACTACTACAGGAGATGTTACCCCCCTCCTCTCCACTGGCAGAGAACCAGGGTCTGTATTCACCAGAAAAGTGGTCAGTCACCTTTCTGCTTTTGTGTGCTGCTTTATGAATCGGCCAAGGCTGTGTTCAGTCGCTTCCTGCTCCCAGTATTTTCATCTCCAGGGAAAAGACAAAGCAGAGAGCAGCAGTGATGCAATGCACCCTGGGGGATGGGGGTCACTGCAGGAGAAACACTCCATTGGGGATGGAGACGGGATGGGTTTGGGGGCTTCATGCGCAGGAGCTTGGTACCCTTCAGGTGCTGCACCGCTGCAGACACACAGACAGCTCTGACTGCCTGGGAATGGAAGCTCCCACCACAGTTCATCAAAACTGCACACAGCAGATGCCTGTAAGACCCCAGGACCGGGGCCAGAAGGCGCTGGGCACACCAACCTCCTAGATGTACCCCTGGGAAAGGCTGTGACCATCATTCATGTGGCAGTGGCCAAGGCCAAAGGCAGTCCACGTAAGTCTGCCTGTTGCCAAACCCTGGCCTGGAGAGACACCCCTTCTCTAGAAACGAATAAAGAGAAGGAAATAGCAAAAATAAAGCCCATGAAAAGAATAGTGTGACCTGAGTGGAAGAGAACGTTATCCGCAAGTCTCTAAGGAAGAGGATACCTCTGGCAAAGGGGAGACTGAAGAATGTTTTAGAAACGCAGAAAGGGCTTTTGCAATGGGACATCAGAGAACCCGGCTTCTATGAAAACGGGAATAGGGAGTTACAAGGAGATCATTTGGAATGGAAGGAGAACTGAATATGACCAAAGGCAAATACCTCCATGAAGAAGATGGCTGCAAAAGTCCTTCAGAAAAATGGTAGCATGTGGATTGCCGAAGAACATTTTAAAGGAATAACCTACAATGACTAAATAGGGTTTATGCCATTGAAGGCTACCAGGGTTTAAAATCAGCAAATCATTTCATTATTTGTATCAGTAGATCATTTGACCAAGCTTACTGTCCATTCTTGAAAAAAAAATCTAGTAAACCGAAAATGGAAGAGTATTTTGTTGACATGAGGAACTATGGGAATGGTGAGCTATGAAATGGGATCCAACTAATGTCATGGACAAGGACCCACATTATCATCAAAGTAATTTAATGCTATCCCTTTAAAAGGAGGAGTCAGGGGAATTAGAAACCAGAAATAATAGTTCTTGCGTTTGCATGTACCACTGTTTTTAGTAACATGACTGTCTATCTCCAGCAACAGCAAGAGTAACATTCACTGAAGCCTCAAAAGGACTAAACATTGGTTAACACTTTACATAAAGTTCCCAGCTGAATCTTCACAATAACCTTATGAGGCAGGTACTATTATTATACTCAATAAGCAGATAAGGAAAACGAGGAACCGAGAGGTTAATTTTTTCCAGATCACACAGTGGTTAAGTAGAGAGCCAGATACATTGGCTCTGGAATCCACATCTGAATGAGAACTCCCAAGCAAATCAGCTGAAAACAAAACAGAACAAACAGCAACCAAACCAAGCAAACCAAGCATTACAACTAATAAGAGACCAGGTTGTAAAATGGCTGGATATAAAAAGAAATGCATACGCACAAAACAGTATAAAAACAGGAAAGATAAAATTGGAAGAAATAAATCCACTGAAATTAGCAAAACCAATAATAACTCTGGCAACCAAATAGTGAGGGAAAGAAAATCCTAACATGAATTACTCAGCCCTGTAGGAAGACAAACAAAGGAAAAACATGTTTCTGGAGGAAAAGACTAACTGTAAAGATCTTGATCATGTCCCAATTAATTTTAGGCTTATTATAGTTCTTACAAAACCCCAGGAGAGACCTGGTTAAACTGATGGATTTTAAAGTAAACCTGGGAGAATATACCAGAATGTTTGGAAAAACGGAGTAATGAGAAGTGCCTTGCCCTAAAAGAAAATGATAGTGAAAACTGTTGAGAGAAAATCATTAAGAGTTCTCATGATGAGAAAAAACATTTCTTTTTTTTTTTTTTTGCTTTCTCTTTGTATTGTATCTAAATGAGATGACGGATGCCAGCTAAACTTATTGTGTTCATCATTTCACAATATACGTCTAAGTCAAGCCATTATGCTGTACCCCTGAAACTTACACAGTGATGAATGTCAATTCTCTCTCAATAAAACTGGAAAAGTGGTTATTAAGTATACTTAATAATAAAAAATAAGGTACAAGAATTATAACTTGTATAACAAGAATTGTTGGGTAAAGATAACTGAGCAACATAACTGAAAAGAGGTTCCAGTAACGGGAAATTTAATTTATGGGAAGGTGGCATCAGAAACAAGCGAGAGAAAGAAAAACCCAATAAATGTTGTCCAAAACAATTAGCAAAATGAGATGTTTCCTCCATTCCAAACACCAAAATAATACCGGAAGTCCTACAGGGTGTGGTGTGAGAGAAGTCTCTGAATATGAGCAGGTTTAGGTCAGATGAACAAGTAAGGTAATGACGATCATAGCAGGCAGAGAAGTTAATTGTGAATGCAGGCGTGACAGACGAAATGTGTTCAGACATTTACAAGAAATTGTTTAGACTGAGGATAGAGTTCCAGAATAGGGAACATAAGGAAAGAAGACCATGATGGTACACTGGATTTAGTTAGGGAGTTTAGGCTATCCTGTAAGTGATGAAGAACCAACTACGGAATCATTTTAAAAAGATAAAAGACGTGGTCAGGTTAGGATTTTAGGAAGATGTTTTGGTTGGAAAAATGGAGGAGAAAGCAGAGAAATGGGAAACAATATAATTAGGAGGCTGCAGCAAGAGGCCAGGTGGAATACAATGAAGGTATGGAATAGGGCAGGGAGGATGCAGGGAGAAGGGTGGTCAGGTATAGAATTGAGAGACGCTTAGGTAGTAGAATCAACTAGACTAAGGCTTGCCTGGACGGGGAAGGGTATGAGAGCAAAACTGAAGGGGAGGTCTTGGTTTCTGGTTGGTGACTCTAGGCCCACTGATAGAACTGAGGAATTCAGGAGGCAGAAGGGATAATGGTTAGGAAACGTTTATGTGACACGTGACTGAAGAGATTTGGGCTGTGACTCCTGGGGGATTAAAAGGTAAGAGCTCATACTCCTAGGGTTTGACTTGTCCAATGCCTACCTTAAAGGAAAAGTTGCTTTTCCCTGGCTCGTTTTTTGGGGGGGTCTTTGGGGTTGTAATACAGGTTTCTCTTCTGTAAGTACTTTCTTCAAGTTGGAAGATAACTTATTTCTCCTAACAGCTCAGTTCCTGTTTGTTTTCCCTTCTACAAGGGCAATCCATGTCCTTTAGTTTTCTTATATCTGAAACATTTCTATTCAATTAGCTAATTTCTCCCTGAAGTCATATCCTTCACTTTAATAAGAGGAAAATGAGGCCACTCTATGTATTATTAAACTTCATTTCAGGCCGAAATTGAATTATACACTAGCAGTAGTTCCTCTCATGTATCCCAAGTTATTGGTCTATGATTCATGCTTCTGAATGGTTTTCCATCTTTTGGAGGCAGTGGGGGAACTGTCTTAAAGGAGCCTGAATTGTAGCTCAATGAGTATTTTTGAGAAGTCTGTAATTTTGGAAATTTTTACAGAAACATTTTTACTAACAACGACCCTGGAACAGGGAATCTGCTTCAGGCTTTACACAGGTGAGTTACTGTTTGTTTCTTTACTTATTTTCTTTTCCCAAATGTAGTGGTATTTTAAACGACCACATTTATCCCCAGATGAGGCAGGGTGATGAGACAGGTCCATTTTATCCAAACTCTCTGATTTCAGCAGTTCACTCTGGCATCATCCTTTCCTGAAAGATTATATTTAAGTGCTCAGCTCACCTTGTCTGCCTTGAATAGTCCCTGCCTCTGTTTCTTCGGATTCACTCTGACTGGCACAAACTACTCACCACCTCACAGAGTTGGGTGTTAGCAAGGAGATGAGAAACGATGGTTAAGAACAAAGTCTCTAAAGTCAGACAGACCTAGTTAGAACCTTGGTTCTGCCAATTCCATGCATGGCTCTGTGATTTGGGGGCAAGCTCCTGATGTTCCGAGACTCTGATTCCTCATTTGCGAAGAGGGGAAAGCAGAGGTTCCTTCTAGATAGGCCATTCAGGCCATTGTGAGGTTCAGTGTGTGATCCTGGAGAAGCACTAGTATGGCATCCAACCCAGAGTAAATGTTCAATATCGCACACATACACATGGCATCACGCAGCCTGGGACCAAGTACCGCTGCCGTCTAGCTGTGTGACCCCAGCTAAATCACTCACCCTCTCTGAATCTCAGTTGCCACCACATCAAAATGCCAAAATGAGGGAAATGGATGTGACTCATGCAGTGACGGAACCCATCTGCTGAGTGCCTATTCTATGTGAGACACAGAAGCATCACTTCTGAATCCACTGCTCCCAGAAATGCTGGGCTCTGGTCCTTAAGGATATCTAGATCCCATGACCTTGGAGAAGTGCCTTGGATTGGCAGGAGAAATATTAAGGAGAGAGTGCAGGAAGTTTTTATCCTACTTGCTGGACTCCCTGAGGGCAGGGACCTCGGTCTAACTCATCTTGTCTCCCGGCGCCCAGCAGGCTCAGGACTTAAACTTGTTGAGTGAGTTTAAAGAATAAATCAACACACAGGCGCCTGAAAAACATGCCTGAGATCAGAAGAGAGAACAGAGGCAGACTTTGCACTGATCCGAGACAGGCTGCCCGGGACTCTGCAAGTCTCCGTGGTTGGTCTGACCATGGTGTGATGGCCTGTGAATTAAAGCGCCGCTGACAGCCCACCATGAAGCAGCTGTACTGCCCGGAGGTGACGGATGACGGCTACAGGTCCCTCTAGACTCCTGCGTCCTCCTCTCATGCCCATGTATGATCCCTGGATCACTGACACAGCGTGATGCAGTGGGCTTTCCATTGCTCTAATGGTCTGGCGTGTCAGTGTGGATTTATCACAACATATACGGGGACACGGGGGCATGAAGCCTACTTAGGATGCAACGTGAAGAGTTTACTTAGGCCAACCTCAGTCTTACCCTCTCAGTTCCCCAGAAGTGACCCCACCCTCACCCCTACAGCCCTTATGGTGGCCAGACTTGGACAAACTTAGCTCCCTTCTTCAACTACATGTTGAATGAATGAACAGAATAAAATGAATAAATGCTCACTATGATTTCCAGTGAACCCACAAGATCTCATTTCCAACAAACAATAAAGCTGTCAATTTTTTTTTTTTATGGAAAATGCACTTTTTATTTCCTCAAAAGTCCAGCTTTTCTCAAACAAGTGCAATGTTAGTTCTGTCATAAATTAGGTTTCTTGTATGTGTGGGTCTGTTACTTGGTTCCCTCTCCTTTCCATTTGTCTTTTCCCCTCCTCCTGTACCAATACCTCATGGCCTAATTACTGGAGATATAGAATAATTCTTAGTATCCTATGATCAGTTAAGTCTTCTCGCCTAATTTTGCTTCTTCAGGACTATCTTGGTTATTCTTACTCTTTCCACTTCTATGCAAATATTATTGATAGAAACAAATATTAGAAACAGATCAAGTTACACAACCACAAACCCAACAGAACACAACAACAACAACAACAACAACAAAACACACATCTCAACCACTTCTGTGTTTTGACTGGAGTGCGTCAAAGACATACATCACTGAGGTTTTTTAATGTAAGCTGTCAATTTTGAAAGTACAATATCCTTAAAAAAGTTTAATGTATGGTTGGATTTGTATAGTTTCAGGTTCCCAGAACACTCACATATCACTTTATCTGGTGATCAAGACCATGGGCTCTGGAGTCCAAATGCCAAGGTTCTATTCCCGGTTCTGTCACTTATCAGCCGTAGGACCTCAGAAAAGTTACTAAACTCTCAGACCTCAGTTTATTCATCTGTTAAAATGAGGATAATAATGCCTATTGGCGCAGGGCTGATGCAAGGAATAACTGAGATACACACAGGTAAAGAGCACCACCGCGCTGCCTCGTGTGAATGCTGGCCTTGTCTTGTAGGAACGGCATTACCTGCCTATTTTACAGATAAAGCCACTAAGGCTCAGGAAGATGACATGATTTACCCAAGGTCACAGTGTCACCAAAACCCAGGAAATCTAGCTCGCCATAGTCAGTTTCCAGCCTGAAATTGACCCAAATTGTTCACGATCCACGTAATTCTGCCTGATCCTTTCACCCCACCTAATTCTGAGGGCAAAAAGCAGCCCACACTCAAAGGAGTAGCTGGGACTTTATCTTCCAGAAGGAAAGCTAATATATCCCGACAACCGCATTTGCTCAGAGCCAGAGCCCCTGAAATTACATTCAGCACCAAGCGGAAGAGGGAAGTCTTAATGGATCTACGCGATGCTGTTATTTACAGCAAATGAGAAAACCAATTGATGCTGGTGCCTGGTGAAGCTTCAGAATGCTCACAGCCTATGGGCGTCTTCGTCCGCACCTGCTGAAGACCGTCTATATCCACTTGCAACCGTAAGAACTTCCTCTTCACCCCCATTCCCTCTCACGAGTGAGTGGTTCTCAATGGAGGTTGCACATTAGAATTGCCTGGGCAACATTTGAAAAATAAATAAACAAGCAGAAGTATGTGAGATCTACCCACAGAGAGGTCAGATTCAAAAGGTCTAAAATGGGACCTAGTCTTTGCTTTTCAAAAGCTCTAGGTGACTTAAACGTGCAGCCAGGGTTGAGAGCCACTGGGGTAGCTTGTGGTTATGGAGTGGCTGGCTGGCTGGAGACATGAAGTCCTCCCACTGTGTAGAGCGCAGACAGACTCAGGAGTCACAGAAACACAGGATGATGGATACCTAATGCACCGTTCTCCCAAACTGGACCCCACCCCTCCTAGGTCCTGCCAGGTTCTTATTACCTGACCGAAACCTGGAAGAGCCCTCCATTTTGTCCTGCTAAAACCTGGCTCTGACACCACTATCTCACCCTACTGAAACTGCCTAGGTACCACCATCTCGCCCTGCTAAAACCCTGGCCGTGGGCCACCCGCCGTCTTGCCCTGCTAAAACCTAGCACTGGTACCACCATCTCGCTCTGCTAAGACTTGGCCACGGTATCACCGTCTTGTAGGAGCCCTAGGTTTACCATGAATACCATCTTCTCCCGCTGCGACTCCCTCCTTGAGGCCCTCATCACACCTTTCCTGGGCTATTGTGGGTCTCCCTGCTTCCACCTGCTCTCCTTCCACACAGAAACAGAAGGATGCATTTAAGCAGGCAATTTAATGTCACTTCCGGGCTGGACTCTGATTCCTAAAGCATAAAATGCAAACTTCTCAGCATGCCCACAACCCCAGCAAGACCTTCGCAATTTCCTCTGGTTTTCTAATCACATTTTTCTGTGGCTTCTCCACATTATTTCCACCTGAGCCAAACTCACCCATATTCATTTCTAGAACACACTATTCACCACCATACCTCTGTGCTTTCGTCCAGGCTGTTCTTTTCGCCAAGAACATCCGCACACCAGTGTACCAGGTGAAATCCTACTTGCTCCTTAAGATCTATTACATATGGACAAAGAATCTAGCATCACAGAAAGTGTCCTGGGCAGGCAGTCCCCAGCAGGACCCGCCTCCCCCACTCTGGGCCAGCCAGCCTCTGGGCTACGTCCCCTCCAGCATTACTGTTTAAAATCCCTGCTACAGCCCTATGGAAAAGGTGTTATTATTATGTCCACATTACAGGTGGGGAAATCGGCACAAAAAGAGCTTTTCTAGCACATTTTCTGGATAATGGCTTGGATGTGGCCTCAGGGCAGGCTTTGGCAGCAGTGATCGAGCAGAGAGGGTAATCAGAGCAGGAGGAGAAAGGAATAGAAATGGGCCTTGGGAGGGAGGGGCTCACAGAGATATCCGGCCAATGAGCAGTTCTTGGGGATGAGCATTCATCAAATAACACAGATGTCTGATACCCAGTTTTAATGGTTTGCTGTTTAGTGCATGATTTGCCTGCTTCTCCCATCTCTGATAATATCCTTTATTCTCCATAAATTCAGCTCTCCATGCCAATGCTCCAAGGAAGGGATTTGGAAAGAAATCAAGGCAAGGGGCTTAGTGGGACGTCTCTGTTGACTCAAAGCAAAGAGGTGAGCAGGCATAGAGGGAAGGCAGGACTCAGACGGAGAGTCCATCGGAGCAGGAATCTCAGAGCCAGGTGACACATTTGCCTGTTCCCACCACTACCCCACCAAGTGGCAGAGGTGTTGGGGGAACAAAAAGAACTCACTGGGTTTCCCATCATATGTGGAATAAAGATAAGTAGGTCCTATCTTTTATTTAAATCTCAAAGATAAGATACCTGTATGACGTGGCAAACCATGACTGCCCTACAGCCCAGGCCTTCAGACAGCGGAGACTGGGACAGGCAGGCCAAATGTGTCTCTCTAGTCACTTGCTCAGCTCAGATACATTTGCATAGGAATCCTGGAGCAGAAAATGTGGTCTTCATCCCTAGATGCTCGCTCTGAACCGTGCAGGCTTCCAAACCTCCACATAACCAATTAAAAAAACAGGCATGTTATGAGGGCTTTTGGCCACAGTTGGTGACGACCCATCTGAGGGAATGGAATTTCCCCAAAAAATTACATTTCTCCGTGCAGCCCACGGACAAGCGCAGACGGGGCCACTTGCGAGGTTGTTAGATCGGCGCACCTCGGGCCCTTTGTTTCAGAGAGCAGTGATTATGTTTGCCGGACACGCCGAGCTCCCAGCGCCCCTCTCCTGTATGTGCCTTCACCACCCATCACAGGCTGGTGAGGCTTCATCTGCCCCCAGGAAGCAAGGAAGGCAGTTTGCATTTGTACCAGCCCCTGTGCTCCCTACGGAGGCCCACACTCGTGCCTGACTACAAAGACACCTGCCTTCTTCCTCCCAAACCAAATCCATCCAAGCTTAAAGCTGGAAGAAAGGCCGAGAAGAAATCCCGTGGCCTTAGGAAAAGGTAGGCATTAGGCTGACTGGTCCAAATCAGAGATCAGCAAACTACAATCCATGGATCAAACCCAGCAAATCCAGCCTGCCACACGTTTTTGTAAATAAGGTTGTATTGGAAGACAGCCACGTCCATTCATTTATGCATTATTTGTGGCTACTTTCATGCTACCACGGCAGGGCTGAGTAGCTGTGACAGTGATTGTTTGTGGTCCCCGAAGCCTAAAATATTTACTTATTATCTAGCTCTTTACAGAAAGAGATTGCTAACCTCTGGTCAGCTGAAACCATCCCGATATACTTACAGCCACCGTACTTCTCATTTAATCCCCACCACAACCAATGGTAAGCATTACTGTCCCCGTAATAGAGTAAGAGTGAAGTAACTTGCCCAAAGTCATGCAGCTAAGAGTTGAAGTCAGGATTTAAGCCCAAGACTGCCCCTGCCCTCAAGGCAATCACAACCTCCTTAGGAAAAAAGAGAACAGAGAGTCTATTAAAAGTTGGAGCCAAAAGAGGCCTCTGAGATCATCCTAGGTCAACCCCTCACTTTGCAGCAGTGATGCCAAGGCCCAGGTGAGGTATGTGTATCCCGCCTTTGCTCGGTCCTCTCAGCTGGAGCGGTGCTTCGTACCCCCCTGAAGGCTCAGCCCTTCCCAACCAGGACGTTGAGTAGCCCAGAGCCCCCGGGCCCACCAGATAGAAGGGTCTAGGGTGAGTTATGTCGGTCTGTTTCCTGGTTTCTGAGATGAGCTTTGGGTTGTCTCAGTAGCTGTGAAGTTTCTGACTCTACGGCGAGGCTTCTACTTCAAGGAATGATTCAGCCCTCTAGGCATCGTCGACCTCTCTGCTACGACCCCAGCCTGGCAGGCCTGGCACGCTGGCTTGAACCAGGCTCTGCCCCGCGTTGCTGGGCATCTTTCCAAAGCGGAACCGCCACCAGGGTCCTGCGCTTGAGGAACTGGCCTCCTGAAACCACGGTGTCTTGTACAGACCACCCGACCCGGACTCTGCAGCAGCTCCCACCCTCGGAATGGACTTCCTTGGACATCAACACCCCCAAGACCAGGACTGTCTCACTTTCAACACTCTGTGAGCATCAGGTTTCCCAGAATACTCTTCTCAGTCTCCGTAACCTCCATCTTCTTCCTCTCCTGTATCGTCAACTGCAATCCTTGTATTGATGACTTCCAATCTCTCGTTAGCCTTGATCACTGTGCTGAGCTCCAGACACATCTCTATAGTTTGCACACGCTTCAGTTTTTATACCTTTATCTCACGATAATGTCTTTCCCTGCATTCTTTCTTCCCAGCAAAACTATACAATTTTTGAGAGCAGGACCTTACCTATTTATCTCTGTGTCCCTAATCTCTAGACACAACATCTCAAAATCAGTAGATATTTGTTAACTGGATGAAGTGAAAAAATGCACAATGAACGAACGGGTGGGTGCAGACAGCCCTTGGCCCTCACTTTCCCATGTAAGAAAACTCCCCTCTCATCTTTTCCTTACCCCGTTAGCTGTATCTCTAAGGAAGGACCACACTTGAGGAAAAGTCAAGTGAACACAGTTTAAGGTGAGAACTAAGGATAGTTACCAAACAGTATTTCCCTTTTTATTAAGGAACCATTTTGGGAGCATCTACTAGGTACCAGATATTGTGCCAAGTTCTTTATATGTATATTTCTTAAATAGTTATGTGAAGGATGATGGGTTATCAGCTCCACTTTTACAGAATGAGAAGACTGAGGCGAGATGGCAACCTTCCCAGAGTTTCCCAGCTGGCAAGTGATGGCACAGAGGGAAGGGCCCAGCCCTCCAGCTGTTGTCATTACAACACACCCCCTTCCTGAGCTTTCCTGCGATTCTGCTCCCCTGTTATTTCACTGATTTGTGAAGCAAAGTTAGAGGCTTCCGACTGAACAAACCCAGAATAATATCGTTATGTCCTAGTTAATTTTTTTTAAGGAAAAAATAAATAAGGGCAGCGTGTTCCCTGGCCTCCATCCCATTGTTTCCAGGATCGCCACCCACCACAGCTCAGTAGGAGCTCAGAGTGGGCGGAACCAACACCCACACAGCGACAGGCTGGCTTTCTCCAGCCTCTTCCCGAGGCCCTGGAGGGATGGGATGGGGGAAGATGAGGACTCACCCAGTTACGAGAGGAGAAACCGGCCGAGGAAGAGCAACAGATGGGTTTCCGAAAACATGATCACATCGTCACGTGGGATGGAGGGGGAAGAACAGTGTGCTGGGGGCAAAAAAAACTGGGTCCCTTCTAAATTCCAACACTGAGCTGGGACCTTAGTCAAGACCCTTCCCTACTTTTGGCCTCAGTTTCCACATCTGGGAAAGGAGATGGTGGCTGGTGTCATGGGCTGAACTGTGTGCCCCACAAATGCGTATCAAGTCCCAGTACCTGAGAATGTGACCATACTAGGAGATAAGGTCTTCACAGAGGAAATTAAATTAAAATGAGGTCAAATGGGTGGGCCCTAATCCAATAGGACTGGTGCCTTTACAAGAAGAGGAAATTAAGACACAGACACACAGAGGGAAGACCTTGTGGAAACACAGGAAGGGGAAGATGACCACCTACAAGCCGAAGAGAGCAGCCTCAGAAGGAACCAACGCTGTAAACATCTTGATCTTGGACTTCAAACCTCCAGAACTGTCAGAAAATAAACTTTGGACGTTGAAGCCACCCAACCTGTGTCATGGCGGCCTGAACAGACTCATACCGCCGGACAGGATGAACATCTGGTTTCTGCTCCAGCTGTGACACGCAGGTGGGTGTGTCCAATACCGTGGTGCCAACTGAAGAGAGGAGGGTTACGAGAGGCCAAGAAAGGTGGCCAGATACGGAACTGGGGCTGTTTACACTGGAGAAGGAATCACAACCATGGAGGAAACACAACCTTTCCTTCTCACGACACTTATTGGGTGAGGAAATTTGTTTGAGTCAGTTAGGGCGGCTATAACAAAAATACCACAGGATGGGGGGCTTAAACCACACACATTTATTCCTGACAGTCCTGGAGGCTGGGAAGTGCAAGATCAGGCTGCGGGCAGATTCGGTGTCTGATAAAGTCCCACTTCCTGGTTTGCAGGCATCTGTCTTCTCGCTGTGTCCTCATGTGGCAGAGAGGGATCATCTCTCTAGCTCCTCTTTTCTCATAATCCCATGACCTAATCACCTCCCAAAGGCCCCACCTCCACATAGTATCACCTTGAGGATTAGGTTACAACATGTGAATTTGGGGGGGGGGGACCATGAACTTGCAGTCCACAGCAGAGCTGGTCACCCTGAATGGACGCAGCAGGGGGACAAATGTCACCATGGGCGTTCCTCAGGGTCATGAACTTCCCATCTCGGGGGGTATTTAAGCAGAAACCCAAACTGGATCTGGGGATGGTGACAAGGGCTCAGGCTGGATCATGGCAGAAGAAAGTTGATGCAGCATACAATGTAACATTTGAAAGCTTTCTCAAAAGGGAGATATAGCTGTCCAAGAAATCATGGGATTCCCATGCCTGGAGACGATCCAACAGGGTCCCAAGGCCACCTGCAGGGTTGTATAGATTCCCACCCCTGGTCAAAGTTTATACTAATAGACCTGCACTCATCCGTAGGACAAGTCTTTTGAGCATCCACTGTCAGGCATAATGCAAGAGGCTTAGTGACACAGCAGAGACAAGACCAAGTCCCTGCTCTCAGATGGTTAATAGTCACTCATTCATTCACTCACTCATTTACCTCTTTAAAGAGCCTTCCCTGGACATCTCACCTGAAACAGTGCCTCCAGACGCCCTTTCTTGTTTTACGTTTTACTGGAGTACTTAGAACCTCCAGCCACATTCTACATTTGGTGCTTGTTTGTTTGTCAATCTCACTCACTAAAATGAAAGCACCAGACAAAGGAGATTTGACTCTTTTACTAATTTATTCCTTGCTGTGCCCAGATTCCAGGAAGTCAACAAGTAATTATTGAGTCCAACTCCACGCAAGGCACCAAGGCAGGTGCTGGGCAAACAGTGGTGTATCTCACAAATCTGGTTCTTGTCTTTATGGCCAAGAAACACACCAACCCGAGGAAATTGAGAGAATAGCATGAGCTAACACTTACTTCCTGTGTGCCAGGCACCCGAAGACCTTCTATATCTTATTTCTTTGAAGTTATGTGCTATTATTATCCCTGTGTTACAGGTAAGTCAACTGAGGTTCAGAGAGATTAAGTAACTTGCTCTAAACCACATGGTAATAGGCGGAAGTGGGGTTTGAACCCAGCTTTGTGGGCAGTGCGGTCCCTAGGGCTGGGCACCCAGGGTCCCTGTCCTGGCTCTGGCTTTAGGGAGCCCACTAGGATCCTCCTTCTACCGTGTTCCCTGCCCCTGCACAGAAGGATTCTGCAAGACCAAGACAATGTACCAGTCTGAAAGCCCACGTCCCCACTCTGTCCCACCAAGGACCATGCAATTCCCCTGCCCAACACCGCAAAGGTTTCCTGGGCAGGGCAGGCCTCATCTTGGCTCTGGGTTCCCTAGAGCAGCCCAGGCTCCTGCGGGCCCGTGAGGGGGTCTAAGGTGAAGCCGGAGGGAGGGCCTAAATGGGTGGGGATGGAGGAGCTTGGATGTGCGAGCCGGGGGCCCAGGGGCATGCATGCGCACAAGTCCCTCATGGTCTGGGCTGCAGCTGGGGCAGGGAGGTGGGGGACAGCCGTGGTCTGGAGGGCCCCGTTCATACTTCAGCCCCTGCCTCACAAATGTTAGAGGCGGGCCTGTCTGTGGGACTCCAGGCTCGGACCCTTAATTTCCGTGCTGTATCCCACAATGATGACATCTTACCCAGCCCAGAGCCAAACTGGGGTAGGGTAAGCAGGATGCCTGCTCTCCAAGCTCACGCAGGACAGCTGAGGTGTCACACGGCATGTTCCCCTGGGAAGGGAGCATGCCGTGTGGGGAAGGGGCTGAATTCAGACGGCTGGGAGGACGCGCCCGCAGGTCCAAAGGGGAAGTGACACAAGGCACAGGGTTCCGCCGCTCCACTCAGCCTAACCAGCCTCCTGCCCCAGAGCATGGTACCGCCGGCTGGTGTCACAGCCGTGCTGCCTGGGAGTGGAGAGCAGGGGCAACTGGACCCCGGAGTTACGGGAGAGATGACCAAATCCCTCCTTCATCAACCTTACGGGCAGTTCTGTCTGCTTATGTCTGTCTGTCTCCCTTCTCACTGCCTTGCCCTTTATAAGAAATGAAGATAGACTATTTTTAAATGTTTGCTCCATCTCTTAAATACACCTTTATATTCCATATTTTAATCAAAATCCGATGAGTTTCAAAATACTATAAAGTGCTGAATGAGTATAAGAAATTGTCCATACGAAACAGTCAGGAAGAAAATGCACTGGGATGGATGGCTCTGGGTGGTGGGTTTATGTGTTCTATGTCATCTATCACCTTGTTTAGGCTTTTCTGTACTGTGTAAACTCCAAGTCAGAACTCTGACTTGCTTTTCTAACCACTTTCAGGTGAATGAAATTTTAATGATTCAAGTATCTTCTTTTTCTTTACTGAGAAATCCCTAGCAAGATTAAGCAACTCATTTCTTTAGTATGAACCACTGATTGTTCCCATGGGATGGTAAAAAGAATAGATTCCCCATCTTTGCCTTAAATAGGCATAAGGGAATTGGAATTTTTAATCCCTTAAATGGAAACAAGCCCAATTTCAAGAATGCTATAAAATAAGAATCAAGAGAAAGACAGGTAAGAGTGAGAAATAGGTAACACCAGGTGAGTAAAGTGATCTGGAGCTGTATGGGGTGGGGTGGGCCATGGGGGAGGGACAGCTGGGACCCTGTTGACCTTGTCAACAGGTCAAAGTTTGGCTCCACCACTTACTTCTAATTATGAAAGTTGGGGCGAAACGACTTTTCTGAGCCTTACTTTTCTCATCTTTAAATGGGGATAACAACCCTGAACTTCCTTTTCTCCCCCTTCACACCTTCTATCTTTCCCCTGGCTAATTCCCATTCTTCCTTTAATTTCAGTTTATGTGTTGCTTCCTCCAGGGAGCCCTTCCTGCCATCCTGGCCCAAGCCGCATGGCCCTGTGAGATGGGGTCCCACAGCTCACAGGCTACCTGTTCACCTGTATGTCCACTGTGAGTCTTCACAGATAACTGGTTTTAAATGGTCTGTTTCCTCGTTAATTGGTGAGCTCCTGGGCAGGTGACAGCTAAAAACTATATCTCCCAAATCTAGTAGGTTCTCACTAAGCGTTTGCTGAAGGATGGTAGCCTGCAAGACGTAGCACTGTTGTTTCAAACAACAAATATTTATTGTGTTACAGTTTGCCTGGGTCAGGAGTCTGGGTGTGGCTTACTCGGGTGTCTCTGACTCAAGGTCTCTTATGTGTTGCCGTCAAGCTGTCTGCTGAGGCTGCAGTCTCATGTAATGGCTAGAGTGGGGAGGGAGCGTCTGAGTCCAGGCTCACCCACGTGGTCCTTGGCAGGCTTCTTGCTAGATGCCCCTCGTGGTGCAGTACCTCAGGGAGATAGGAATGCCTGTCTCCGGTGCCGCCCCCAAGCTGCAGGCCATAGAGCAATGCTTACAGGTGGGACAATCTCAGAAATACCTAATGGGGGCAGGGGGACTCAATAGGACATTCAAGAGCATTTCTTTCTGGGAAGACTGCATCCCTGGCTTTCATTCCCAGTGAGACCCTTCCCCCCGCAACTGTGCACACATGGTTATTTAACTTATAGTCCCACTGCCACTACCCTACTTCAGACCCCCACTATCTCAGACCCGGATATCACAGCAGTCTCCACACTCTGACCTATCACTGCCCCATTTACTTTAAGTCCCCATCTTTCAGCCAAAGTGGTCTTTCTAAAATTACAAATCTAAAACCAGAGCATCGTAAATATTTTTCAACGGCTGTCCACTGACTTGCACCCCAGGCTTTCCATGACAGTCCCAACTTCTCTCGAGTTTCACTGTCTCCTCTGTGACTACACCCTCTCACTTTTTAATAACTATTCACTCTGTGCCTACAAAGGGCCAGCGACTGTCATCACTGATGTGGATACATGGCAGGAAGGCATAACTCCTGCCCCCAGGGAGCTCGAGGTCTGGTGGAGCAATCAGAGGATGACAGTCTGGGTGACAAGCATCCAGCAGAGGTGTGAGCAGGGCAACGCACCCATTCCAGAGCTCCCTTCTTTTCATTTAAAGCTTTTATCCCTTCACACCGATCACAAAACCTATTCCCAAAGAGATTGATCTAGACTCCAAATGCAAAATCAGAGAGAAACCTTCTAGGAGTTTCAAGCAGTGGTATTTAGAGACGTGTATGGGGGAGGGGTGGAAGGGTGGGGAAGAGAACCTACATCCTCTTTGTTCCGTGTCACTTGTTTTTATGTGTTTCCCCTCCCCTCCCCGCAGTGGTCTCATTTATTCAACTTCAAGCCTTAGAGTCTCACCGTGAGCTCCTTGGGCTGGGACCTTGTCTACTCCCCTCTGCAGACCCAAGACTAATTCCTGGAGAAGAGGCTCCTTCTTCATAAACAGAGCTGCACGTGTAGAAGGGAGCTGGCCTCACAGCAGTGGGAAGGCAGGGCCACCATCACATCACCTGAGCTCTCATCCCATTTCCCTGCCTCCCCCACCTGACTAGAGGTTCCCAAAGGGCAGGTGCCAGTCTGGGCATGCGTGGACTGACCCCCGACGAGGCTGGCGGGGTTTCCAGAGACAGATCACCTGCATTACAAGCAGGGCTCGGCGGTGCCTTCACCTCCCCCTCTGTGCAGACTCAGCGCCACCCGCCACCTTGGAAGTCAGTGGTTGCTTTCCAATCATGGCTCTATTCCACGTGCAAAGGGCAAGGCGCTCAGGAGTGATACAGTTTCCTCATCGGTTCATCTCAGGTAGAAGGTACCTATCTGATCCGACGGGGAGGGGAAGGACAGCGTTGAAGGCTAATCCCGTGGGGCTCCAGACACGGAGCAGGTGGTGATTACAGCCATGTACTGACCTCCCACTCCACGCCAGGCACTATTCTAATGGCTTCATATGCACCATCTTTTCTAAGCTCAGAAACACCCTGTGAGTTAGGATCTTCATCCTCCCTTTACAGATGAGGAACTGAGACAGAGACCATTAAGGAGGATGCCCAAGAGGTATACGGGGATCTGACGCCAGGCAGCTTGCCTCTGGGTCCACGTGCCCGCATAGCGTGTCCTCCGCCTCCCCTTGTCTATCACGTTCATCTCCATGTTCCTGGAGGTCCGCAGATGAACTGGCCTCCTGGTTAAGCGTGTCATACGGATAATGTTCCCTTCTCTCGGCAGTGATCAGGTTTGCAAGTTCTAATATGCTACACTGTACACTTATTTTTGCCCACATATGGAGAGATTGCAGAAATAATTTTTAAAAACCGCTACATAATAAAAGACATTGTTGCCTGGTCTGAAAAAAAAAAAAAGGTCCAGTGAACTGTCACACACAGTCACAGTGTTTGCTCCATCCCCTTCCTCATACTTATTCTCTGTATGGGGCACCCTTCATCTTATCACCATGACTAATACATCTTTTTGGATCAGAGATGCCCCCATGCAACCCATAGACCCCCTCACTCAAAACGATCGTATTTACAGGCAACAATGCACAGGGCGTCCCCAAAGGTTGTTCAGGTTGTGCACTGCATAAGGGCACCAGGCCAAGGGACCTCCAGTGGAGGCTGAAATCTAGCCCACACTCCACTCAGAAAGCCCTGACCCTGGAGAGGGCATCCAGGAGGAAGGGGACAATCTTGATGATGGATCTGCCCAGAGAAGAAGCCCCTTTTGCAGTTTTTCCTCCTGAAAATGTCTGGCATTGCCTTTTTCTAATTTGTATAAAGTCCTCTTTTGAGCTAGAACTGGCCTCGGCACTTACATATAATTCAAGGAGAGCAGAGTCCCCAGAAGCCCATCAGTGGACAGACCAGGGGCATGATGGTTCCTCAGGCCAAGAACTGTGGAGTCAGCTCCCACCTTGTGAATGATGGGCTGGTACCAACAGGCTCCCTATTGGTCAATAGTTTGGGCTCAGAACACATTTCTACAGACAAAGAATTCACAAGGTGTCAAGGGCTCAGCACAGCCCCCTAAGCTACTGACCTTGCAGTTCAGGAATCACGGTGAAGTCGTAGTCATGGCTACAACTAAATGCATTTGGGCTCATTTATGAGGATTAAAACCAACGTGCCGGCCCCATGTCTGGCATATAATAAATACTCATATACCCTGCCCCCGCGCTTTTTGGGGTTGATTCTGTGCCAGAATGCCAAACTTGGACAGTGTAAAAATGAGCTTTGCAAAACACTTGTCAAGGGAAACCTCATAAAATACACGTTCTATTCTTATCATCCAAATATTTTTTTTCTAAATCAACCTAACATTGGAAGATAGGAACCACCTCGGGGCCATGTAGGGATGAGCCAGGTAAGGACAAAAGTGTAGTGGCAGGTCTCAGACGGTGGAAGGCTGGAGAAACAAATGCCTTCTGTAATTGTCTTTCTCTTCAAATTTATTGAGAACATATGGGGTGCTGGGTAAGAGTACAGGGAAGCACTTTGCAAATGTCATCCTTTGTAGTTCTCACAATGACCCTGTGACAGGGGGTATTATGACCCAGCCTGGGAGACCCTGAAGGCGGGGGTCAGGCATGGCCCCAAGGTCACATGCTAACATGTAAGGCAGAACTGAAACTGTACACCAGACCCCTGGCTCCACTACACCTCCTGCATGGCTGGGAGCACAGATCTGGGAGTCATACCATCTGGGTTTGAATCCAGACTCTGCCATATCCTAACTGTGCGAGTTTGGACAACCCCATTAACCCCATGTACTAAAATGGGGATAATTGTAGCACCCAACTCAGAGCGTTGCTGGATGATTAATTAATCTCTGATAACATTTAGATGAGTGCCTGCCACTTGCATACTGTTCATTTCACTATCACGGCTGTTACCCTGATCACTGCTCTTTGAGGGTTGGTGGTTTGACAGTGGTGTGTGCAGGGAAACCGAGGGTGCGGGGCGAACACTTGCTAGCCTCAGCCCCAGTGGCGCGCGCCTGTCCAGAATTCCCATCTGTGCTCTGAGGAACATGCCGGTTGTTTGTCAGCAAATGCCCTTTCCTGTTGAGGGGATGTCGACACAGAAAACAATCGAGCTGTTTCTGGCAGGAGATAGCCAGGCAGAAACTGGCTCTGGGGGCGAGTGATGGATGGTTGTTGAGAGTTTACAGAGATGTGACTCCAAGGCCGCCTTCATGCCTCGTCAATGAGCTTTCTCCTAATAGGGCTTATCTAATGTTCTGGGGAGGCCAGCCTGGCAAAACTCAGGAGAAGCCAGTGTAGAGCATGAGGAGGGACCACAGAGCACACCCATCAAAGGAGCTGCATCCTGAAAAATCCCATTTTCCACATTACAGGAGCACCTGGAATACGATGGAAGAGACATCAGAATCAGAGTGGGGGGATGGACCTAGAGATTGTCATCCTGAGTGAAGTAAGTCAGACACAGAAAGACAAATATCATATGATATCGCTTATATGTGGAATTTAAGAAAAAGGTACAAATGAACTTATTTACAGAAGAGAAGTAGAGTCACAGATGTAGAAAACAAACTTATGGTTACCAGGGGATAAGAGGGAGGAGGGATAAACTGGGAGATTGGGACTGACATATACACACTACTACATACAAGATAGATAACTAGTAAGAACCTGCTGTATAGCACAGGGAATTCTACTCAATACCCTGTAATGGCCTATATGGGAAAAGAATCTAAAAAAAGAGTGGATAGATGTATATGCATAACTGATTCACTTTGCTGTACACCTGAAACTAACATAACACTGTAAATCAACTATATTCCAAAAAATATTAAAAAAAAAAAAAAAGAATCAGAGTGGGGGGACCCAGACTCCAGCTTGTGTCCTACCATTAATCAGGCAGCTGTGTGGCCTCGGGCCACTCTCTTCCCCTCTCTGGGCCTCAGGTGCCTCCTCTGAACAATGCAGGGGCTGGACCAGAGCCTGGACCAGGGTCCTTCCAGATATGAAATGATGAATTTTTTAAGAGAACAAGAATCTACGTTGTGTCTTATCTTTTAACTCTTCCCCTTCACTCAGCCATTCACTAACTTATGCATTCTCTCCACCAATTCAGACTGGCCAAGCAGAAGACCCCTTCACCCCTCAAAAATCCAAACAGAACAAATTTGTCCTCAGCAATCCCAAATGCCTGGGAATTCAACACGCTCCCTCAGAGACCTGCTGCCAAGGTCTGAATGTTTGTGTCTCCCCCAAATTCACATGTTGGAATCCTAACAACCAATGTGATGGTGTTGGGAGATAAGGACTTTGGGAGATGATTAGGTCATGGGGTGGAGCCCTCATGAGTGGGATTAGTGTCCTTATGAAAGAGACCCCAGAGAGATCCCTCACCCCTTCTGCCATGTGAGGACACCGCAAGAAGCTGGCCACCTGGAAGAGGGCTCTCACCCAACCATGCTGGCATCCTGATCTATCTCAGGCTTCCAGCCTCCAGAACAGTGAGCAATAAACTTCTGTTGTTTACAACCTACCCAGTCCGTGGTGTACTGTTACAGCAGCCTGTGCGGACTAAGGCACCTGCTATTCCCCAGGACTTCCTGCAGGGTGGGGTCTCTGCTTTATTGTGCACCCCCAGGTACAATGGTCAGTCCTTCACTTTCTTCCAAAAATCCACTCACACGAAACATTTTATCAGCTTGGATCTTTAAGATTCGAGTGGAGGGTTGGTTATATGACAAGCAAATGATCCCCATCTGCTCTGCTCTGTCTCCTATCATCACCAGAAAGCCCACATTTTTCTGCCCCTGTTAGAGTAGCTTCCCCTTTCCCCAAAGCCTGGGTTTCTGGCTATACCCAGACCTTGAGAATATGGATGGGGCACCTTCTACTGGCCAACTTGTAAAGCCAAATCCACGAGAGCAGGCGCTCAGCGATATAAAGGTCTTCTCTGTAAAGACTTTCACTCTTCTTAAGAGGCAGCCTAGATTTTAAGCAGCAAAAAATAGTTCCCTTCATTGCACCTATACTGAGCATCTACCAAGTGCCAGGAACTAAGCAAGAACACAGAGTTGCAAGGAGTTCTATTAGCCACATTGTCTAAATTTAAATTAATTACGATTAAAAATTCAGTTCCTCAGTCACAGTAGTCACATTTCAAGTACTCGACAGTCAGATGCAGCTAGCGGTGACCAGATTGAACAGAGCTAGTGGTTACCATATTGAACAGAGCAGAAAGTTCTACTGAATCGCTCTGGTCCAGAAGGAGCAAAGAGAAAGGGAAGAAAAAGCTCTATCAGCCCAGAGGCAAAGCGTCAAACACAGATGAAGAGAACTCCTCCCGAGCACAGCATTAATGCCTAACTGCCCCACAGGCAGAAGCCACTCACTGATAACCCTTAATGGGAGAGGTGTTTGCTGAAGAGTTGGCACGTTCCATCTTGTTCAGCCTTAAAGTAAGATGGGATTGTCATCTATACGGCTGAAGGCAAATCCCCTCCATGTCGAGAGGTTCAACTCAAATGCCTCCTCTTCCCAGATGCTTCTCTCCTTAACTCCTGAGATAGTCATCTTTTTCACTCCTGCCATGTCCACACACATTCCACCTTGGATCACAGTCATGGGTGTATGTGTCTTACAGTCCTTTCCAGCTGTGAGCTCCTTCTCTATCCTCGGGTCCTAGCACGGAACCTTGATAACTGAGTGAACGAATGAGTCAGTGAAAAGTGAATGAAGAAATGAATGAATGAAGAAATGAATGAATGCACACACCATGGCCCTCCCACTATGGGCTTAAACCAGACCTGGTATCTCTGTTGTAAACCTCTCCAATCACTGTTGAACTTGGAGAGTCGAAGGTTCTATGTCAGCTGTCTGGTTACCATCTCTCTAATCTTGGAAATCTATGGGAACTAAAGAGAGGGCTTATCCACCTCTCATCGTCCAGAGCAACACCAATACAAAACTCTCACGCAACCATGAAGTTTTCACTAGACAAAAATAAGTCACATGAGTCACATTTTTTCTGTAATAAATGGGATGGTTTTGCCTGCACAGAAACATCCTGACTCTTCTAGCCACACCCTCTTCTTCCAATTCCTGTTCCCTCCAGACTTGGAGGAGGAGTGTCCTCTCTGTTTGTTGAAGCAACCTCTCTCCATGTGTCCTTGATCTAATCAATAACCTCCTATTTCCAGTGGGCATTGATCCATTGATCACCGTCCCCTCTCCTGCCCAATCCCTCGTCCACCATCGCTCATGGCTGGTTTTCTGTAAACTCAGACGGAGGATGCCAATCCCTCAGCACTGTTCTAACACACCCTGAACTCATTTGATTGTCCCTGGCTCAAGTCCAAACCATGACCCTTCCTGTTTTTCTTTCCACCATCAAATCTCTTAAAAGATGCACCACGCCTTCACATATTGGTCTCACGTAACTGTCAAGCAGACTAAATGAGACTGTGTAGAGCACCAGTCATATTTAGAGCTGAATAAAACAGACATTTACTGAGTTTGTTGTAGGGGCCAAACACTGTCCTGAGCACTTCACACATCCGGACTATGGACTCCTCAAGAAAACCCTAGGAAGTGGTGCCGTTATGATCCCCATCCTGTAGATGAGGAAACCGAGGCCCAGAAGAAATGCACCCAGGATCACACAGCTCATCAGGGGAGGAACCTGATTTGAATTTGAATCTAGAGCCCAGGAAACTAATATAGCAAGTGACTTTGTTGTACTCCTGGAAAAGACCACAACATAGGCTACAGGCGCAGGGAGTAGACAGCTGCCGGGGACACTTGCACGGAGGCTGTGGATAAAGTCAAGGCCAGTTGCAGTAGGAGCAAAAGGGAGATTGGGGGGAAGCAAATTGGTGGGTCCAGTGATGAGGAGGAGGCTGAGCTCTGACGGCGGGCAACTTGATGCAGTTGAAGAAGGAAAGAAGATGTCAAGAAACAAAGGTTGTGAGGTCACCCAAGGAAGAGGACGACGAGCTGAGAAAGGGACTTCCCTGGTGGTCCAGAGGTTAAGACTCTGCGCTTCCACTGCAGGGGGCGCAGGTTCGATCACTGGCTGGGGAACTAAGATCCCGCATGCCCCGTGGCTTGGCCAAAATTTTTTTTAAAAAATAAAAAAGAAGAAGAGCTGAGATAAAGTGACCAATGTCTCAAGGTCAGCCTAGCTGGCAACATACAGCTCCACGGGGTCGGTGGTGCATTTTTGCTAGACCGTGTTCGCATCGATGGACTGATCAAGGGGCACAGCACGGTGACTGTGACTTGCTTTGGGTGAGTCCCTGGTCCCCTCTATCCCTCAGAACACTTACAAATATGACCCAGATGAAATTTAGAATAGCACTGAGTCAGAGGTTCTGGCTAAAGCACAGAGTAGCTACATTCACTTGGCATCTCTCATTGGTTTAATGTAGTCACTCAGACCCAGCCTGCCTCCCTGCCTTAGGTCTGCCTGAAGAATTAAAATAATAATAATTATATACGTGAAGGCGGATACAGTTGGAACCTTGGAAAGAATAAACTTGAGGGAGTGTGCTGCTCCAGGAATTTGTTCGAGCAGTTGGTTGGTACTGAGCACCTACCCAGGTCTGGGTAGGCACCGGGGATGCAGCTGTGAACAAGGTGATGCTCATTCGGGACAGTCACCTCAGGCAAGGAAGACTGCTACTACATGAATCACCACTGGAGTACAGCTGTGGTAAATACTGATGAAAGAATCCCACATACGGTGAGAGCACCCTTTGGAGCAAGTCACACAGTCTGGGTTGACTCCTATCCTCTCCGATTGAGAAATTTTTTTCTTTCCTTTTTTTTTTTTTGGCCCATTACATAAATCACTGAATCTCAGTGGCCTTATCTCTAAAGTGCCAGAGCCTTGGAGAGTGGTGGAAAAATGAGATGATACGCACAGAACTTGACAATAATAAGAGCTCAATAAATTGTTATTATTTATCATCACTAAAGGCTATAACAGCATTGACAGTGATGATGGTAATGATGATGATGGTGATGATGGTGATAATCATGAGAGTGACAATGATGGTGACGGTGATGATAACTGATGATGCTGATGGTGATTACAATATGATGGTGACAATGATGCTGATGGTAATGATGATGATGATGTGATAATGATTGTGACATTGACGGTGCCAACAATGGTGACAATAGTGACGATGATGGTGATGATAATGCTGGTGATAGTGATGATGATTATGATGATGTGATAATCATGATGATGGTCACAATGATGGTGATAACAATAATGAGGATGGTGACGGTGATGATGTGATAATAATGATGATGGTGACAACAGTGAAGATGATGGTGATGGTAACGGTGGTGATGGTGATGATGGTGTGATAATCATGGTGATGGTCACAGTGATGGTGACAACAATAGTGGGATGATGGTGGCAGTGAGGCTTATGTCATGGCATGACCTTAGCTGATCCCACTCTCCTCAGCACTGAGGACCCACAGTGGCTACTCGACAAGTAAACCTGGAACTTGAAGCCACGTGGGTACCCTGCTCTGGCTGTCAAGTTCCAAAAAGAGCAGACTGGCATTTCCACGCTGGTTTTCTCCAGCTACATTTCCACTCCTGGCCTCTGCTCACGCAAGCGTCACCTCACTCTGAGAAAACGCCAGCCTCTTCGAGGTGAGCTGGAGCCTAGGGAGGCGGGGGCAGGAGCATCGCCAAAGGTCAGGGTGACTCAGCCGTCTTCTAAGCTGCTGGTGGTAGGGGAGGGCGGTGCTGTCAGCACAAGGAATGTCTAGAGCCCTCGCCACCACGCTCTCCATCACAGTGAAGAAGCTTGACTCACCATTTCTTTTGCCTCTTCTGCAAGTCTAATGTGGGAACCTAGGAGATGTGTATAGTTGAGCTGCCACTGACTGTTCAACTGCAAAACCATGGAGCAAATTCCTCCACGTTTGCCTGGAAAAATCTCCCAGGAGGCCCTGGCTGGAAGGCACACCGGTGCTCAAGAAGCTGCAGGTTCTCCCACCAGCCAATCTTGCTCATGGCCTATATAGCACTGTAGTGTAATAGGTTTATAATACTTTTCACACAAATAATACATAAAAAACAAACACACAAAAAATAAAGAAAACATTCTTAATCTTACAGTACAGTACCTTGAAAAGTACAGTAGTACAGTACAACAGCTGGCATAAAGGGGCTGGCAACAGCTGACCAACAGCTGGCATACAGGGGCTGGCATCGAGTGAACAGGCAAGAAGAGTTATTGACTGGAGGCGGGAGAGGAGGTGGGAGATGGTAGAGCTGAAGGATCATCAACAACAGGAGACGGAGGGCGAGCTGCCATTTCACTCACGCCTGACGCTGATGGCACAGGTTCTGGTTCCTTGCTGGATTTAGGTCTATCTACCCTCTTGAAAAAATGATCCAGGATGTCTGGGTAGTAGCTCTTTTTTTCTCGTCATAGATGACACGTGGCACTGGATTGCATTCTGAACGGCTGCTGCAGCCTTCACGTACCATTCTATGTTCAGGTCCTATGCCTCAAAAACTAACAGTGCCTTCTCAAAGAAAATCCTGACATCCTGGGCTTGAAGTAAAGATACTGTACTACTGTACTCGCTACAGTACTGTACAGTAAAGTACACAAAAGCAGAACTTCTTGTAGATGATGCACGCATGTGACAATGTACGCCAGACACGTGAACGAACTTACACGATTGGACACACGAATGCACGTTTGCATCTTTGAAAGTTCGCAATTTGAAGGTACGTATGTAGGGGGCTTACTGTATATATGTATATATATAAATGAATTGCTGTGCTGTACACCTGAAACTAACACAATATTGTAAATCAACTGTATTTCAATTTAAAAAAAATCTCTGTGTAAATTCACATCAGAGAGTTAGCTGGTTTGCATAAGGTCTGTTAGAAGTAAGTTTTCATGAGGGTGTTTACGTTACAATCTAGGCTCTCCATGCTTCGTGGAGATCCAATGCAGCACCATCCAGAACTTTCGGTGATGGGGGACCCATTCTATAGCTGTACTGTTAACATGGTGTCACTAGCTACACGCAACTTCGGAGCATGTGGAAAGTGGCTAGTGAAGGATGAAGAAACTGAATTTTTAATTGTATTCAATTTTAATTAAGTTCAATGTAAACAGCCACATGTGGCCAGTGGCCACCCTACTGGACAGCGCAGGTCCAGAGCCTGCCTAATCCATCTTTCCTCCCTTTCATGAAAGGCTCCACCACCTCATTAGACCACAAGGCTGGCAAGACCTGATTCAAACTGTCATCATGTCCACCTCAAAGTGACCCTTTCTTGACTTTCCAGGCTACTGAAGACTTACCAGGCTACAAAGAATTATCAAGCTCAAAATATCAATGCTGCTGAGGCTGAGAAACCCTGACAATTTAAGGTACACAAAACAAGGCTCACATAGGAAAGTCACTGCTCAGAGCTGCTGTGCTGATTAAGTCAGGTGCTGCCCATGGGCACTGGGAGAGCACAATGTTTAGGAGGAAGCAAGTAGGGACTGGGGTTGTTACTTAGCTCTGGGAGTGACAGATCTAACCACAAGATGGCGCTAGTAAGTGGCAATGGTTACATGCCAACATGCTCATTTTTTTTCTTTGATTTCATTTTTTCATTTTAATGGAGATTATGCTATTTTAACCTGTTAGGGCAAAAATACTCGCTGACTCATGTGTCAAGATCTGCATAGCTGGTTTTGTGAATTTTTGACAGCTCTATCATGGTTCCTAGAGTTAAGGATTATTTTCTCTTTGGGGAGTTTAGGAATCTGTGTCCACTTCCCACTGTCCTGACCCCAGCTGCATACTTGGCATGATGTCCGATATATGCTCGTCTGGATTCATGGAAGGGACAGCATGAGAGCTGAGGACAAAAAGTAGGATTTTGACTGGCAGATCTGGCAGGATGCAGAGGGCAGAAAGAAGGGAAGGATTCTCAGGCAGAAAAACTATCAGAAAAAAAAAGTGATAGACAACTAGAGACAGCTATTGGCACATGGAGAGGATTAAAACTGGGAACTGTGGACACATGTGTTCAAATCTTGGCTCTTTCACTGACGAGGGACCTTGGGCAGACCTGGTAATCTCTTTTGGCCTCATTTCCTCATCTGTAGTTTGATTTAACAATACCTACTTTGAAAAACCTTGAATTTTTATAGCAAGAAGGTGAGATCACAAGCAAGAGAGAATGCTGTAAGCTCAAAAATGGCAACGGGGGAGGTTATCAATGCTTTTCAGTTATGAGTGTGTGTTCCCTATCTGTCTACTAGGTCCCTGGGGCCGTGACCATGTTCTCATTGTCTTGCATTCCTTGCAGCACCTGGCTCAGGGCTTTGAACAAGAGAGGGTTGGAACTGTGTATGTTCTGTGAGATGCAGGAGCTTGTCTGCTTTTCCTTCTAGTGCGCAACTTGTGCTGAGCACTCACTGAACTTCCACTGTCCATGTTTGAAGAAAAGCTAAAAAGGATATCTATAGGAGAGGCGGCTGGCTGCCATGAGACCTCACAGGATAAAATTTAGCATTAGTGTATTTGCCATTTTCCGGACCTCCTCTTCCCTTAGGTAGACTCACATTAACCAGACTCAAAGAGACTGATGTATAAACCAGCATGCCAAGTGATTACTGCACAGGGAAAACAACTGTCAAGGATACCAGACAATACTTCCTTAGGTCGGGATCAGCTGTAAACCAGAAGTTGGCTTCGTGAGACAGGAATCAAAACAAAGGCACTAGTTACATTATTTGAGTGTTTCCTGGCACTGAGCAAGCCTGACATTTCCATCTCCATCACAAGGATACACAGTCACTACAACCAGATCATGTTCTTGGGTCAGCACACGCTCTCCCCTAGACAATGCTCAGGAGGCACTTTCCACTCTGCTCCCCAGACTTTCCATATTCAGACTTCCATGGTGGGCCAAACCCACTGTGGTGGGGAAAATTCTTTCTTCAAAGATGTTCCTACCTTCTATGAGAAGGCAGCCTGGTCTAGCTCTGGACTGAGGCATTCTGCCTTGCAGGTCCCAGATGTCCCCATCTGGAGAATGAATTCCTAGCTAATCCCTCCTTGTCTCCTTTACTGCTGGGCTTGTGGAGTGGGTGGGGCACCCCCGATAATCCCTGGTAGCCTCTACGCTTCACATGTCTCAGCAGGCGGCCTGCTGACATAGGGATGGGTTGGATGTGGAGGTTCAGCATCCCCGCAGCCTGCCTGGAGTATCACCCTGCCACTGTCTCCACTACTGTCTCCAGGATACAACCCTGGAGGGAAATCAGCAAACAGTGCCTGTTCTAAAACGGTCCCCAGGGCAGCAAAAAGCTCGAAGTGAAGAGAGAATGCACCTTGTTCTTTATGCTACTTAATTAAGAACTGATCTATTTGTGGAAATGTCACAAAGCACCTCTAGAAACCTGATTGAGGTCAGGATTTAGAATGCTTCCGTTTACCCTACTGCAGAGCTGTGGGCATGCTGAGCATAAATGACTGCTATAAAGAGACCTCAAAGCTATTTGTTACCCATGGTGGGCAAGGATCACACACCTAGTAAGAGCTTTCTCTCCCTGTTTCTAATAGGCGCTGGGATGCCAGCTGGACCCTCAGTGCCTCTCCACCACCAGGCACCATCACAGGCTTGTTTGGAGAGCTGCCACCCAAACAATGGGTGCTGGCCATGCCCCTCCAGACTTACATGTCCAGGGAGAAGCCCCTGACCCCAGGTGGGCCAATCATAAAGCCCCACCTCTCTAACACAGTGATAGGTCCAAAGATTGGCATGTGACCACAAGCCTGCCAATCTGAACTCTTCCTTGGGAATTTTCAATGAGAGTTGAAGAGGAAGAGGCCAAAGTAATTAGACTTTTTCAGCAATTAGACTGGTAGCAAGCATATTTCCACACTTGTGGGAAAGCTGGTCTAAAAGAATGAAGCTGGCAAAGCAGAAAGAAGTGGGGAAGTGAGAGGGAATGCCGATGGTTTCTGAGTGCTTTCAACTGAGCCTGCCCATCACATGGGCTGCTGACATGAGCTAACATAATCCCTTTTGTGCTTAAGTGATGATTCTGTCACTTGCAACCAAGGAGTCTAGGCTCATTGACTTCTGAGGCACATTCACGCCCAAAAATGTTTGAGCCAAGTCCCTTAACCACCCTGATCCTCAATGTGCTTTCAGGAACCAAGACTTCACGGATTCTCAGATGGTCCTCTCAGCTCAGGGGGAAGTGGAGCAGCAAAAGGCAGTGATCATCTGGGTCCAGGAAGTCAGGTAAGCAGGGCTTTGAGGGCAGGCTGACTCTGAATGGCAGTGCATCCCGTTATGAGGGTGATAACTCAGGCAATCACGCTTCCTCTCTGAGCCTCAGTTTCCTCATCTGTATAATGGGGACATCAGAGGGCTGTTGATGGGTTTCATGACTCTCAGCATAGTGCCAGGCACTAAGTGGAGGCTCCACCAAGGTGAGTTCCTTGCTATTCAAAAAGCAGCAGAAGAGACACCTGCTCTGAGGCTGCTCACCCTCAGCCATCAGGTTGTTATCGTGGAAAAAAAAATTAACTGTCCATTCAAAGCCACATTTCTACAAGAAAAATGTACTAGGAAAAATGCTAGCTTGAGGCAGAAGCCCTGGTCCTGAGCTGACAGAAAGAGTGAGTCCTGTGCTGTGAAACCCAGCCTCACTTCTTGTAAATTGAGGGAGCATGTGGAGTATCTTTGAAGCCCCTCAGCCCCCAAATGCTGTAATTTTCAGGGCAAGTGACGTAATAACTGCTAACAGTTACTGAGAGTTGGCAAACAGCTAAGCCCTTTGTGTCCATTGCCTCATTTAGTCCTCACCATAGCCACATGAAGAAGGGACTTTCTTCTCCCCACTTTGCAGACAGGTAAACTGAGGCAAAGAGATACTAAGTGGCTTCTTTAGTTTGAGCAGGAAGAAAGTGCTCAAAGTGGAACCAGGATTCATTGCCAGTCTGACTCCAGAACCTGCAAATTAAGCCTTGCAACTATACTGCACACATGAGCGCACACACATATGCACACGCACACGTTTCTCCTGCATACTGGTAAGAGTGCTGACGCACAGAGCAGCCTGCACTGCTGCTCACCCAAGGTTGTCCAGAACAGCGGCATGAGGGCTGCCTCAGCCCCTTCCCACTGCCCTCCTCCCCCGCCTCGGCTGCCAGCCTGAGGCTCCCGCCTGAGCACACTTTCCGGCACAGCCCCTCCTGCCCGGTCCCATCAGCCTGGGGACTGAGGAGCCCCACCAGGGACACAGGCCTGTCGTCCTCTGGCCAGGCAGGTGTGGCACCCGATGGTCTAGTTTTGTTTTCCTGGATTTTTCCTTTGCCTCCTCTCCAGAGGTCTCTCAGGGACTGTCCTCAGGAGATGGCATGGTGCTCAGGGGACAGCGCAGGTCTGGGAAGCAGGGCACCTTGATTCCAGCTCCTGTGCCTCTTCTTGGCTGCTCTGTAGTCTCGGGCTATCATGTCACATTTCAGCGCCTCAGTTTCCACATCTAAAAGATGAGGGCATTAAGTTGGGTTCAACCAGGGTTTTGAGACCTCAGCATTCCTGACATTTGGGACCAGATATTTCCTTGTTGTGGGGACTGCCCTTGGTATTGTAAGATGGTGAGCACCATCCCAGCCTCTACTCATGAGATGCCAGTAGCACCCTCTCCCAGTTCAATCACAAATGTCTTCAGACTTTGCCAAAGGTCCCCTGGGGGCAGAATTGCCTCCAGCTGAGAACCACTGGGTGAAATGATGTCCAAGGATCTAACGCTCTGGGCTCAACATCACCATCATGTTGTCCTTTATCTACCTTCTCACAGCACCCTGTGCCTGCCTTCTGTCCCTCCAGATGCTGGGCATTGGGGCAGGTCACAGACTGTCTGTTGTGCTCTCCACTCCATCCCTTCATCAACATAGTCTCTGAGACTGGGTTGGGAGTGGCAGGACCTTTTATTAGCTCTTTCCTTACAGTCCCCAAAACACAAGGGCATCTCTACTTGGTCCCCAGGACAGATCAACATTGAAGAAATGTTTCTTGGTCTCTCCCAGCCCCTTACTTGCTTTCCCTCCTGGGGAAGAGTGACGGGCTGAGTGGGTGAGATGGCTGCAGTCTGAAAGGCATTGGTACCCAATTCTCTACAAAGCAGGAATGATGCTTTCCAGACCACTCACAAGAGCATCTTCCCACTTTGGGGATCTAGGTCCTTGTACATGAGTGCAGTCAGGTAGACCCCAATCCTCCACAGACTTGGCCAGATGTGTGCTCACCCTGCAGACCTGTCTCTCCCCTTAGGAATGTCCCATGGTCTGCATGTGGAAAGAGAAATATTAGGAAGCTCTTCGGGCTCAGGACAAAGCCCCATTTCCTAATGAATTTTTACCATCAACCAAGCTGAGCCATGGCCCTATCTGACTTCTGTGCGATTTCTCAAATGCTTTACAACCTAGAGGATACAGGATGATTAATGCTCTTCTCACATAAATCTTTGTCGAGTTGATTTGTTGAGTGATAGCCCAGGAGCTGGATGGTCTGTGAGGCAGTGAGTTCACCATGGCAAGAGGAAAAACAACAGAGGGTGATGGCCACACAAGAGAAATGATATGGAGGCAATTTTAAGGATGAGTTTAGAATTGGATTAGATATCTTTTTTTTAAAAAAACATCTTTATTGGAGTATAATTGCTTTACAATGGTGTGTTAGTTTCTGCTTTATAACAAAGTGAATCAGTTATGCGTATACATATGTTCCCATATCTCTTCCCTCTTGCATCTCCCTCCCTCCCACCCTCCCTATCCCATCCCTCTAGGTGGTCACAAAGCACCAAGCTGGATTAGATATCTTTTAAAATATGTGCCAGGTTTGAGGTTCTACAGTCCTGTGGCTTGGGAGAAAATGAAGTAAATCCAAAATAATTATATTAATAATAATAGTAATAAAAGCCCTGGGATTCTGGGAGTTGAGTCACTTATCCAGGGAGCACCGAGAACATCTTGAAAATCCTCCCTTTTTAAATGAGGCAGAGAATACTGTGTTACTCACCCAGCCAGACCATCTGGCATTAGATTCACTCGAGATAAAACAAAAACATCACCCACTTGCTTTTATGTCCTCTCTTAGTTTGGGTTTCCCCAAAAGAAAAGGACCTGGGTGGGTGATTCATCTGGAGGGCAACTCCAGGAAGCAAGAGTGAGGGAGCGAGTGGAGGGGTGGGCAGGCAGGGAGGACAGCCAATGTGCACATGCGCTGTAGGCATCAGGGGCTCGATTCCCTCGAGACCACCGGAGATGCTTACAGAATCTCTCAGAATTCTCTGCATGAAGGTCAGGAGGCTGGAGCACTTACCCACATCTCCTGGCTTGGCACCAAGGTGGTTCAATGCCCTGCCCTGTGGACCACGCCAGGTCCATCTGCAACTCTGAGCTCACACTGGGCTGCCCCAGCAGACGCAGCTGGAATGAGATGTGGGGCAAGGGGACGGGACCTGGGGCACCGGAAGCAGCTGCAGCCCCCAACTCTCCGTGTCCAGCCTCTCACTAGTCTCCAGTGTTCCAAACTCACGGCCCTGCATACTTCTTGAGTTGAATTGTAATTTGTGTGTCAGTGTCCCCATGAAATAGGAGCCTCTTGAGGTCAGAGACAAGGTCTTATGCCCTATGTGGGATGGGACCTGGTATGAAGGAGACAGTGATTATTGCAGGAGGAAAGGATGACTCCGGTAAACTGTCTTCAATGCCTCTAAGCTTCTTCCACTTCAGAATGAGGAAAGGGGCTGAGCGGAATCAGTTTCCTGAGAAGCACCAGACCTGCGAGGTGCTTCTGGAGAGAATGCATTCTGAGTCCTAATGAATTAGGGAGACGTTCCATCCTTGGCCCCATCTTTGGGCATCACTGTGGCCCCACCGAGAATCCTGGTCAGCACGGTTTCAATCAGCCACGTCCAGACTCATTCAGCCACAGAAAGCCTTTGTTATAAAACCCAATCATGTCGAGAGGAAGTGGAATATCCAAGAAGGCACGTTGCGTAAAGTTTGCCTAGAGATGCCTCTGGTTCCTTTCAGCTCAAGAATTCTATAATCACCATGAACTTCTGACTAAACTGAGCATGACAGACTTACTTGATTCGGGAAAAAATGTTATCCCAGCGCTTCCAAAGGTGAGGAGGTGGGGAGCACGCAATCATGACTGGAGTTGTTCCAAAAGAATAAATGAGTCCAGTCCCGTGCGGGTGACATCGACGTGGAATTCAAATATGGAGATCGCACAATATCAGAGGATCTTCATGCGGGATCCATGTTTGTGCTTGAGTGGTGGGTATGAACCCCTGAAATTTACACTGATTTGTGTGAATGCATACTTTTCCTGGATAAGGACTCAGCACTTTCAATAGATTCTTAAAGGGGTCAGTGAACCCCCCAAGGCTAAAGCCCCCCAGACTCCACGATGGTCCAGACTGGCAGTACCCACCTCCACGGAAAATGCATAGCCAGACACCATCAGCCGTGGGGGGAGAACAGTGGGTCTGGGCCATCCCTGTCCACTGCTGGAATTCTGCTTCCAGTATACTCATTAACCAGTTCTCTGCCCGAACTCCCGTCATGCTTGTCATCTCTTTGACCTTGGCCCTGTACTTGACTTCTCCATGCCCTCCTTTCCTTATCTGCCAGTTGGGAACAACACAGTATAATTGTGAGGGTCAAAGAGGATGATAGAGCATCACAAACATGCTAGTTTAATTGCAGTGGGGCATTCAACCAAATTACCCACCCTTTCTTTCAAAAACAGGAAAACCCTCACTCCCTGGTTGAAAGCTAAGAGGCAGAAATGCTTCATCTTTGATTCAGATCGGGGAGCTCCTGCTAGGCAACCCATAGCTAATATCTGATAACTAAACACTTTCCAGTCTTCAGAACTGTTTCCAGCTTGGCATGTTGCTCATTGCCCTTTATCTCTGATGGACTTGTCACTCTTGCTTTTCCAGGGTCTGTCCTGCTGGGATCTCTGGGGAAAAGGGGTCTTCCATCCCCTCAGCCCCCTCTGCTTGGGTCAAGCCATCAGTGACGCCTTCACTGTGGAAGCTTCACGATGCTCCTTGGACACCTGGAGGGGGGTGTTTGGACAGGTTAGCGGGTTAGAGGTCTGTGGGTGGTGGCAGGGCTACCAACTGAATCTGGTCACACACCTCAGAGTCCTTGAGACAAATCCAGTCATCCCTTGTGCGACAAGGTGAAAGAGTTTCCTAATCGTATCAGTGGTCCTTAGAGAAACTAGTGATGACGCCGTTGACAAATAATGGGAGTTAACAAAGCACCTTTATATTCATTTCATTCTTTGGGTTCTCCTTGGCAAACCCAGGTCAAGGTACCCACCAGTGAACAAGGAAGGTGTGGTTCAAAGGAAGCCCAGGCCCATTCACTGCAATATCCGCAGACTTTTCTCCTGCTTCCCACCTACTCCTGGCCTGTGTTTACCCAGCTTCTGAGTCTCATCCACATTTCTGGATCTGCACTGGCCCCCTTGGATCTGATACCGATTTAGCTTCTCAGACCTGAACCTGGGCACCCCTGTGTCCCTGCCAACACCTACACCTGAGCTGTGGTTCTAGCTTCTCCTGTTACAGATGTCCAGCACGGCCCCAGTTCTGAAGACTCTTAAGAACTTGGGGAGTCCAGCATGTAATGAAGTCCTTTGTCGTTGCCTGTGAAGCTCTGATCTCCCAGCGCTCTCTGGTCACATCTCCCGTCTCCCTCCAGCCAGGCTGGCTTCCTCGCTGTTCCTGAGATTAGCCAAGCAACTCCTCTGTCTAGATTCCTGTGTGGCTCTCCCCCTCAAGCCCCATCCTCTTCCCTCTGTCCCTCTGTTTATTCAGTTTCATGGCACTTTTGCTCACCTGACCTATGACGCTGGGTTTGTTTGTTACAGATCCGCCTCCTCCCACTAGAATGTAAACTTCCTGATGGCTGAGACTTTGCCTTGTTGACTGCTACTGCCCAGCACAGGAGCAGAGCCTGGCAAAGAGGAGGTGCTCGAGAGCTGCTGGTGGGATGAGTGGAGGGTGCACCTTAAACCTCACAGGGGCGCTTTGAAAGAGCAGTCAGCTCCAGCCCCCTGGTCCCATCCCCTCCTACTCCCAGAGGAGGCGTTACACTCAGAGAAGAGCTGGTGGCCATTCTTCTGGCACTGCTCCCCCGCCCTCCACACCAGGCTCTCACTGACATCTCGACTCCCCCTACCTCCCAGGGAAGTCACCCCATTTATTCCTTCTCATCTATTTTCATAGTCTGTACTTCCTTTGTTTCTTCCTTTATTTTCCCCTTGAGTCTCTCTGTTTTACTCTCTAGAATATGTCATGAAGGTAGGACCTTTGTTTGTATCCCCGGGGTCCCGGACAGTGCTTGGCGAGGAGGGAAGGGAGGGAAGGGGCTGACCTGGCTTCAGCTTCACTGCTTAGACCGTCAAGGTGATGCTTCCATCAAGCTCCAGTCCACAATGCACTTTATTTGATCTTGCTTATCTCTTCGGTTTTCATTCCATCCCCTCGCCTAGCACCCAATGCAAGTTCCCCAAGTTGCAGCCCACAGATGGCTTCCCAGGCCCCTGCAGACACAGGAGCACTTTGGACAAAGGGCATTAACATCACTCAACCGTCTAACAACCTGTAAGAGCTGCGTCCAGGCCCTCTGCTGGTACACCCTATAGGCTGGCCTCCATGCTGTTTTCTAACTTACATATTGAACATCTTCAATGTATTTATGGCCTGTGGACAGGACCTATCATCTGGGAAAAGCACACAGAAGCTGTGTTTGAAACCTGCCCCTCCTCCAAGGTGGAGCATTCCACATCCCATACCTACAAGACCTCTCTTGAAATGTTAGCCTCCGTGGTTGGAGATGGTCTACTGATGAGCCCAGTGGCTATGAAGAGCTTAGGAACAGGATATGATTATTTTTTCTCTTTTTGGCCACGTCGTGCGGCTTGTGGGATCTTAATTCTCCAACCAGGGATTGAACCCGAGGCCACAGCAGTGAAAGCGCCGAGTCCTAACCACTGGACCACCAGGGAACTCCCTGGATGTGAAATTTGATGAGAGTTTCCAATTCCAAGGGCAGAGTGAAGGAATTCACATCCACTCAACCAATAAATAATTACTGAACCCTTCCAATGCCCTTTTACATACACCAGCCCACTCAATTTTCAGGTAAGTATCCTTGTTCAGTCTGAATTCTTTTGTCAAATGCGTATTGACCACTGTGCTAGACGAAAAAAAGAAAAAACATGATACTAATGTCAAGAGGATGAAAGAGACCATATAGGAAGTGACCTAGCCTATTTAGGGGGAGGAGGCTACAGAAGAGGGATGTTGAATCTGAGTCTTGAGGGCATAAGCCAAGGTTAAACGGCAGCAACTGAGGCTCCAGAGAGGGAGTGCTGTTCCCAAGGTCACGTTGCTAGAAAATGCAAGAGTAAGAATTCAAGGTGATGATGAGATGGTACCTGCCCTACAAGTTAGTGTGAAGACTGAGTGAAACAGCAGATATGAAAGTATTTCCAGATAACTGGAATGCCCTCCAAGAATGTAAGGGTTTACGATTCCTCTAGGTCCATCAGAGGAATTTGGGGTCATTTGCCAGGGACCCTTGACCAACAGACTGCTCAAGAAGTAGGAGAACAAGTCGGTTCTAAAACCAAGTCAGGAAACAACTAGTGTAAATTCATATCTAGATATTGTCTACTGCGTTCTGGGCACTTTCTATGTAACTCCTTTAATCCTCACACCAGCCTGTTGCCCCATTTTACAGATAAGGAAGCTGAGGCACAAAGCAATGAAGTTACTGCTCTCTGATACATAGCTAATATGCTGGGATGCTGGATTCCAAAGTCCAGTCTCCTGACCATCATCCAGGGCCTCTTGGAAGCCAGGCAGTTTGGTTATAAATGGAATTGCACCAGAGCACATCCCACTCAAAGTAGAATTCCTGGCCTCACCTGATATTTGTACTGGATAAACCTCCCCAACCCCTCACTCCCAGATTCCCCAATGCAAAACTCCCCCAATGCCCCTGTCTGGTAGCTCCAAAGCAGAGATCTTTTATACCTAATGTATTTTTTTATGCATTGAACTTTTGAAAATCAGTAGAATATTTTTTATCTTCAGAATTTCTCCTGTGCTGACTTCCTGATCATTGTTTTAATTGTGTCTTAGAATAGCAACTCTGTCTTTCAGACTGTGAAATTTCAACTCTGTTTCTCAGACTGTGAAAGTTCTGCCTGTGGGAAATCTCTCTAAAACATAAATACATGAAGCAACTTGAAGAGACAATAAAATATCTAAAATAGTCACTATTAATAGTAATCAAAGAAATAGAAATGAAATAAGCTTTCTTTTTCACCTATAAAAGTATAAAAGTCAAGAGGGCAGTAAAACAGAATTCTTAGTTATTGATTAAGGAAGAGTACACTGGTAATTATCTTTTATAAACTAATTCAGGCAAATTTAGACCTCTAAACTATTTATACGTCTAAAACTAAGTCAGAGATATAAGCCCAGAAAAGTCCTTCAGTATTATTTATAATAATGTAATAGTGGAAAACAGTAATCTCCTTATACTAAATCCAGGAGAAAGAATATTATGCAGCCATTAAAATTACATTAACAAAATTATGTTAGCAAATAGTAAAATAATAACATTGTAAAATACTTATGTTTTACATAAATGAAATGAGCAGGATTTTGAATTATGTGATGCAAACTTGAACACAGAAAAATCCTGCAAGAGACCCTCTAAAATATTAACAGTGTTTTTTCTTTCCTGTGTGGCTTGGGTGATTTTCTTTATCAATCTGTTTTCTATTATATATTTTCCAATATTTCAAAAGAGACCACTATTAATTTCATATTGGAAACATAAGTATAATTTTAAGAACCCTCAAAATGTATTTGCAAACCACACAACAAGATACTTCTACGTCTTGGTTCAGGTCTACCAGAAGATTCCCAAACACAGGATCTGTTGTGTTTTCTAAGAATGTCACATTTTTACCTGTGGAAACCCTCTAATTCTTACCACTTATCCAAATTCAAATCACGCTTGAAGGACCTGCCAAAATTCCACTTTGCCAAGTCATCTACAAACATCTACTGAGTACCTATCAGCTCCTGTGGAAACAGAAAGAAATAAACAAAAGCTGTGCCCTTGAGAAGTTCAGGTCCGCTGGGGGAAATAAGTGCTTAAACAAACAAACAAGAAATGACGACTCGCTGAAGCAAATGCTCTCACTGGAGTCTATACTGCGTGCTTATTTCTGAGAAAGCCTCAGGAAGCACTGCTAAATGGGAACGGTCACCAAGGTACCCTGATGCCAGAAAGCAGAACATTTGAGCTAGGTTAAAAACGGGATGTGGGATTAGCCAGGCAAAGAGGAGAGTGCATAACAAAGAAGATACTAAGGAAGTGTAAAGGCAAGCAGGCTTGAAGGGCATGTGGTCTTCAGCTCCACAGCTGGCAGGAGGGCAGATGTACTGAGTTGGGAAATGTCAAGTGGAGGCTGGGGGCTTATGACCATGCTAATGAGACTCTGTAATGAATTTGTAAGCATGGCGGACACCATGTAGCTTTGGGTTTTAGAGGTTAGAATGAAGGGGAGGCAAGAGGCAGGGAATCCCATCAGGCAAAGGTTAAAGAGTGGAGGGGAAGCTGCAAACACAGGAACCATGAACACCACAGACGGATACCTGGCCGCTAGTAGACTCTCATGAAGTACTATGAATACATCAGGCAAAAGCAGTGCACAAAGTGAGAAGCCAGATTCAGAAGTAAGCCCTTCATTCGGCAAAACCTGGCCACTTGCAGGAGAGCTAACAAGATATGCTGGGCATCTCTGATCCAAATCTCTCGAAGGGCACCAAGTGGAACACTAATTCTGGAGGATATTTGTAGGTAAAAGCCCCAAATACAAAAGGGTTCCATGTGGCAAATTTGTTTGGGAAAGACTAGATGAAAGAAGAAGTCAGACTTGCTGGACTTCTCAGAGCCTTTAATAAGCTAAGGTGTACTATGACTCTCCAAATGATGGCTGTTTCCCAAATTATTTTGTCATTGAACCCTTCTTTCCTTAATTGATTAGTGCCCTTGGGAACACACTTTGGAAGATGCTGCCAGGCCATGTTGTATATGTATATATGTGTGTGTGTGTGCTTGGTGTATAGGATATGGTTCTGATACAGATAAATATTCCCATAAAAAAGACTCATGAGCATTTGTAGTGATGTAACCCGCAAGGAGGGTTCATCATTGCAGGCCGCCCCTGTGTTCCTGAGGGCCACCCTCTCAAAACGCGCTGACCCAGGGTGACCTTCTGTTCCTATGGCACTCCACCACCAACTACCCCGGATGGCTTCTTTTAGTCCAGAATCTTAGTCTAGGGCTGAAGAGCAACCCCACAGTGAATGGCCCCTGCGTGCTTACATCATTCACACTTGTTCTTTCCAAACCATGCTTCACACCTGACCCATCTCAGCCTCCACATCCCACTGGCTTGCGCTTCTTCTGCCCACCTTCCTTTCTTCCCCCCCTTTTGCACTTTCTGAGTGCCAGGGACTGGTGAATTTCATGCTGGGCTATTCTACTTTATCCTTAGTTGACCCTGTATTTAAAGGCGGAATCTCTCAAAGAATCTAAACTCAAATGCAATTCGCTCTCTCTTTAAAAAAAGTCACGTGTATCACTGAAGTTTGTGCACTGCTCCTGGCTGCAACATAATTCACCTCTTCATTTGGGACGCTGATATCTGCGGAGAACTATTGTCCCCAAATGCCGTTAGTTTCAACTCCTCAGTCCATCTCTCCTGACACTTAGTCAATGATTCTCTGGCTCTAATTCATCACATCGGACATAATGCAAAAATTGAATTAAAACATTTCAGGGCAGGAGGAATACAGATTATGACACAGGATATGGTTAACATTGTGAAAGGCGATACTCGAGAAGGTATAATCTGAAAACACTTAAAGAGGAAATTACTTTAGGAGGAAAAGAAAAAAAATCACCCCAATGGAGGTCTATCTAAGTGTTGGCCACACACCTACAGAACATATAGCTTCTGGTTCTGGGCTGATGACTTCACATTATGTAGCTACAATGGATTCCCTAAGCCTTCTCCATTGAATCTGCCTTTTCACTCGGAAAAAGTTCTCTATCATCCTAGGGGGAGCCAGCTTTGTTTAGTATCTGAGGAGGGCTCAGGGAAGTAAAGTGGTGAGAGCCTGGGCTGGAGAGAGTGTCACTGCTGCTTGACTATCAATTCCAGAAGGGAAGATACAGGTATGTCTGACTTACCACTGTATGTCCAGGACCTAGCGCAGATGTGGTACTAGGTACTTAATACACATTTTATAAGTGGGCTCAGTAAAGGGATGGGTAGGTGGGTGGATGGGTGGAGAGATATATTGGGTTGGCTGAAAAGTTTGTTTGGGTTTTTCTGTAAGATCTTATACAGTCCGCGTTAGCTCATGTCAATACTACTACAACAACAGCTACTACTGCAAATAATAATAATAATCACATAATAGTGAACATTGATAAATCGCCTAGGTACTTTCTTTTGGTATAGATTATCCCATTGTGTAGTAGGTACTATTATTATCTTCCTTACTTTACAAAGAAACTAGGTTTTGGAGTGGAAACTTGGTCAAAATCACAGAGCTAGGAAGTGGTCTCCTATTCTCTACCTTTATCTGGTGATAAAGGCTATCAATATGACAACAATGTCAATATCAATATGGTGACATAGAATGTCAATGGGAAGGTGATAAAGGCTACTCTAGCACTCCTGCTACTGACCTGGTATTGTTTTTTTGCTTTTTGTTTCTTTTATGCACTCATTCATTTAATATTTATTCCTTTTTAAATCCAGAGTTGAGCATAAAGCCTGCACACAGTAAGTGCATAATAACTCATGTTGAGTACATTAGTGGGTAAGTGTTAAATCTAAGTTCTGTTGGGCTCCCTCCTAGGTGAAAAGGGGCTAATGTTTATTGGGCAGCGACTCTGCACTAGGCACTATGCTAGAGGCAGTATATACGTGAAATCATTTCATCCTTACAATAATCCAATGAGGCATCCATTTTTCTAAAATTTTACCCATAAAAAAAATGAGCTGGGTGCCTATGCATGTTTTTCCTATCACAGTACCTGTTTCCTATTACTTCAAAATGAAGCACCATGGCTGAAGTGAGGGAGGGCTCTGGAGGTGAACTCCCTGGGTTTCCAGGCTGGCTCTGCCATTTTGCAACTGTGTGTGACCTTGAGCATATTACCCAACTTCTATGTGCCTCAGCTTTCACAGCTGTAAAACAGGCAGGATGATAATAACGGTATATGCCCCATGGTTTGTTATTGGATTAAATAAGTGAATGCTGGTAAAGAATGTAAACAGAATCTAGAACAAAATCAGCATTTGCTGTATAAATCTATTTGTCTAGTTCAACAAGCACCAGCATTAAGTTAACTTTATAGATGAATATAAGCAGAATTGACATCTTTATATAAAAGCCTCTTAATTCAAGAGCATGCCAAACCCTCTCATTTGTTTAGTGCTTTTGTTGACTACCTGTAGAGCAATTTAAAGTTCTTTTCATATAACTCTTGCAGGTTGCTTGTTACATTTATCCTTAGGTATTTTATCGTTTTTGTTACTATGGTAAGTAAGTTTGTGGTCTCATTAAAATTTGCATATTGATTTCTATGTATCAATTTTTTGCCCTGTCACCTTACTAAATCTCTTCTTAGTATATTTAATCTGATTCTTTCAAGTTTTCCAGGCATTAATCATGTTATCTGAAAATTGCATTAATTCTACCTCCTCTTTTCTGATTTTCATACTTCCAATTCCTTTCTCTGTATAAACACATTGGCGAGTATCGCTAGTACAGTGCTAAATAACAGCACTGATGGTGTATGCTCTTGCCTTTCATACTTTACTCTGAACGCCTCCAGTGTTTTCTCAGTAGGCATGATGCTGGCTTTTGAATTAAGATAAGTCTTTCAAAAAATTTTTTTAAAAATATACATCAATTCTAATTTTACTAAGAAAATTTTCAAGAAATATATGCTGACTTTTGTTAAATGCCTTTTCAGCATCTATCAAGAAGATCATGTGCGTGTTCTCCTTAGATCGATTTACGAAGATGAAAAATGTTACAGATCTCCTAATGCTACATTCCAGAACAAATTCCATTTGATCATAAAATATTCTTTTAATGCATTGCTGAATTCTGCTAATATTTTACTTAGGATGTTTGCCATAAGTGAAATTGGACTATAGGCTTCTATTTCTGTGCAGTCTTCACTGAGTTTTGGCATCATTCTTATGATTGCTTTATAAAAAGAATTTGGAAGTATTCCTTCTTTTTCTTTCTGAGCTGCATATCTTAAAAGATGTGTAGGAATAGCCAAGGGGAAGATGTGGGGATAAAAGAAGGAGGCATTACAGCGAAGGCACAAACATAAGAAACAAACATTGGTACGTGTGAATTATTGACAGCCTGTCACCTTCTCCTCCCACTCAACCCCCAATGCCTGTTCAGAAACCGCTGAATACAACTGATCATGATATTTACTATATACGTGGGGTTTTTTTCCTTCTTCAGCAAGATTATGAGACACTTTGTTTATCCCAGAGAAGATGTTCTTAAATTAAATTCCAGCAACACGGACTTCCCTGGTGGCGCAGTGGTTAAGAATCCACCTGCCAATGCAGGGGACACAGGTTCGAGCCCTGGTCCAGGAAGATCCCACATGTCGTGGAGCAACTAATCCCATGCGCCACAACTACTGAATCTGTGCTCTAGAGCCCTCGCACCACAACTACTGAGCCTGCGTGCCACAACTACTGAAGCCCGCGCGCCTAGAGCCCATGCTCCGCAACAAGAGAAGACACCGCAATGAGAAGCCCGCGCACCACAACGAAGAGTAGCCCCCGCTCGCCACAACTAGAGAAAGCCTGCGCGCGGGAACAAAGTCCCAATGCACCCAAAAATAAATTTAAAAAAAATAAATTTATTAAAAAAAAAATTCCAGCAACACACTGGTGTCCAAAGAACTGGACTAAGGTAAGCCAATAATAAATCGTCATTCACATATTTATTTGGTCACTCATTTGCCCAACATTTATTAAGCCTGTTGGCAAAATCTGGAAAAACAAGATACCACCCCTGTTCAAGATCTCAGAGTCTACAGTAAAGAAATAACAGTGGTCTAGTCCTAATCTGCATGACAAGTTAAGCTACTGAACGGATTTTTTTCAACTAATAAACAACTTTCCCCACAGATTTTTCTTAAACCTCTAGTGCTTGCCAGCCCAAACTCAAAGATAATACCAAACAAAAAGAAGCATTACTGAGATTAGTTGGAGGCAGTAGCAATCTCAGACTTTCACAACTACTTCTGGCAGACCTATTGCTGTGGGGTCGTCTTGTACCTTGTGCTAATGCCTTTTCGCCGGATCACTGGTCAGAACGAAATATACTTATATGTCACTGTGTTCCAACAGAACAGCATGGCTCTCAGAAGCTCTGCTCCTCCCAGACATATCTGAGAATCAGAATGTGCAATTCCCAGAGAAACAGAGCATACTGCTAGGTATACAGTAGGTGCATATTAAGAGATTACTCACAGGCTCAGATTTTGACATTCAGCTACATGAACCTTGAGTTTGCATAAGGAATATACTGCACGGCCGAAAAAGTGAGACAATGCCACCTCCTTCAAAGGGATACCATGCGCAACAGCCCCTTCATAGGGGATTTGGGAGAACTAAGTAACAATAATGACAGTAAGAATCAACGTGAATTGAGTACTTACTCTGTACACATGCTGTGTTTGGTATACAATGTCATATTTCTTTTTCACAAGAACCTTATTCTGTAATAATAGTATTACCTACATTTTACAATAAATGTTTTTGTTTAGAATAGTTATAGATTTACAGAGAACTGGTGCCGATACAGAATGCTCTCATATACCTACAACCAGGTTCCCTACTGTTGACATCTTACTTTACTATGGTACATTTGTCACAACTAATGAATTAATATTGATACATCATTATTAACTGAAGTCATACTTTATTAAGATTTCACCATTTTCCCCAACACTGTCCTTGTTCTCTTAAAGGATACCACTCAGAATACCACAGCACATTTATTTATGTTCCTTAGGCTTCTCTACACTGTGAAAGTTTCTCAGATTTTGCTTATTTTTGATCATCTTAACAGTTTTGAGGCGGACTAGCCAGGCATTTTGTTGAATGTCTCTCAGTTGATGTTTTCTCATGATGAGACTGGGGTTATGGGTTTTGAGGAGGTCAAGTGCCATTCTCATCACATCACATCAAGGGTGCATGCTATCAACATTACGTCCCTGTTGATGTTGACCTTGATCAGCTGGCTGAGGTCGTGTTCATCAGCTTTGTCCACTGAAAAGCTACTCCTCTTTTTCCCTCTTTATATGCTGCACTACTTGGAAGGACATCACCACGTGCAGCCCACACTTAGGGGACGGGGAGTCATGCTCTATCTCCTTGAAGGGAATTCTCTACATAAATTATTTGGAATTTTCTGCACTGGAGATTTGTCTAGAAGCAATGACATCCCAATAGCAATGAGCACACTTACGAACCAGATCTTGATTTCTAACACCACTGTCCAATAAAAGGAACTGGGAATTTTTAGCGAAAGGGCTGATTCTAGGGCTGGGGCAGGGACTATACAAGATGAGGCTGAAGTACTACATAATGATTAAACAGACACACACACACACACACACACACACACACACACACACACCCCAAGAGACGTACATCAAAGGGACACAGGAGCCAGTTGAAAGAGCTCTCAACGGCTGAAGCTGAAACAATGTGAGTAACAAAATAAGGCAGAACTCAACTATAACCCAAAGTATAAAATAAACATCCACAAGTCCATACTGACATAGATGAATGATTACATTACCAGTTTTTAAAGATGAGGGAACTGTGTGATCACACAGCAAATGGAGGTGGAGCCAAGGACTTAAGCCCAGACACTCTAACCCCAGAAGCAAGTCCTTAAAAGTATCTGCCAGACACAGCACTCAACACTCCTTGAGATAAGGTGGGCTCAGTGCTTAGGAAGGCAGGGGCTATGGCTAGGCTCTCAATCAATGTCTGTGGTTGTAATTACCACAATCATTATGTCCCAACTCCAGGTCTTCCCCACGCAGCCCTGTTCCCTCTGCCAGCAAGGCTCATTTCCTCCGTTTTCCCTTGCTTGGATCCCACTTGTCTTTTAAGGCTGGGCTGAAGCCTCTTCTGACTCGCGGCCAGGCTGACGCTGCCATCGTGACTCTGTCAGCACTCCCCTGGGCACCCACTCCGCCTACTCACGGTCTCCAATGGCTCAGACGTCACAGTGTACCAAGCTGCCGGAGGGCAGGAACAATGAGCCACACACAGTAAGCACTTAATAAATATCCATTGCACGCATGCCCAGCACGGTGTTTGAGCAACAGCAAACACAATGCACGCTTGCCAAATGAATGGACGGAAGGATGGACAGATGGACGGATGGATGGATGGATGAGTGAATGAATGAATGAATGAATCTTCTTGCAGAAACCTGACCCATGGAAGGAACAGGCATCATTAACTGTTTCCTGTAATGCTCTCCTGGTTCCTACTTGGAAAGTGAGTCCCCTGGTGGGCCAGTGGTTGGGAGGGGCATTTGTAAGCCACTAGCCTGCTCCCTCTGGCAAGCTCTCTGTGCCTTTAGAGCGCCGTGTTTTCAGGCATGTTTCAAACAGCCCTGATCAATAAGAAATGGAGAGCAAGGGTGCTTGGCTGAATTCAGCCACAGAGCAATGGGGGATCCAGTTACACAGCTGGCAAGGTTGGGAAGACCCACTCCAAGTCAGGGCAGACGCCAAGGAGCAGAGACCACTGTCGGGAATGCCCTTCCTACTGGTACTGCGGGGAATAACCATTGTGTTAATAACAAGAGGCAGCGTTTCTGGACCACTTTACAACGTGCAAGGCACTGGGGAAAGTGCTCTTCATGCCTGGTCCCACTTACTTCTTGTCACTGCCCAACAAGGACGTCAGGGTCACCATCTCCATTTTACAGATCAGGAAACTGAGGTACAGAGAGGTAAAGAAAATTCTCCAAGGTTACAAAGCCCCCAGTTTGCTAAGCAGGGAAATAAGCTCCCGAGTCCAAGCCCTTCAACCACTCCTGTAGGCTTCTCTGCCCTTCCCATTTTGCAAATCCTTGGTGAGACCCCCTCGTTTCCCAGAGGCCGCACTGGTCACTCCCAGCTGCACGTCACTGACTTCGGGCCACAGAAACATTTGTGCCGACAGTAATCTTCTCACAAGCGCGCCTTATCTACCAGCTCCTCCATCTTCAATCCGACTGTCCTTGAAGGCAGGACCTGAGGTTTCTTTCTCCCTCGGCACGAAGGGAGCACTCAGTGGATATCTAGCGCTCATTGATGGACTGGCTATTTCACTAGGCTCCTGTCGTCTCCAGGCTTCTTGGCTCCTCTGGAGTCTTTGGCACTGTGCGGAACTGTAACGTGATCTACTGCGAACGATACTGAATCCCAAAGCAGGCGCTTAATAATGTGGGTAAGTGGCTTATTCTCTCAGAAACTTTATCATTGCTCTAAATGGGACTAATAGCCTATCTGCTAGGGTTGTCGAATTGATGACACAAATATTTACTGAGCGCTGAGGCCATGCACCGAGGAGCCTGCAGCCCAGTGCAGGAGGCAGACGTGCAAGCCAAAGGCTTCAATAAAGTATGGTGAGGGCGAGAACTGAGCCACGTAGGGTGCAATGAGATGCGGGAGGGAGGGACCAAACTAGCCTGGGCAATCAGAGAAGACTTCCTGGAGGAGGAAAGGCTGGAGCCGAGTTATCAGAGATGAGGTGAAAGTGGCTGGTGGGGAAATAAGCGTCTTTATGGCCACCTTCAGCACGCTGGTCCCCACGGAAGAGCGGGATTTGTTAAAGACTAGACCCCTCTCTGAGAGCTTGCCCTGTTTAAAGCAGGAAGAAGTATTTCCAGAGGCACGGAACGTGGCATTCCTCTTCCTGCCAAGTCAGGACAACCAGGAAAAAACCAATACCACCCCCCATGAAAAAAATAAAGCCCTACCTCTGAAACTTAAGCAGCTCTGGCTGGATCCTCCCACGCAGTGGCCCCACTCTGCACAGTCAGTAATTCCAGAGTAAATATGAGCAGAGAGGCCTCCCGTTTCTTCCATCTCCCCTCTGCACACGGCAAACATCACGCCCTGCCCTTTGGTGAGCACCCGCCTTCAGCACTGGCCTGACATCCAGCCTTGAGAGCTACTCCAAGGGGACCTGTAGTCATTTAAGGCATCGTCGTTCTTCACACGGTAGGTACAAAGCCAAGGTCAAGCCTGGAGGAAAGAGAATCCCAGGCCTGCCCACCGCTGTGTCTCCTGCTCCAGCCCCGTGTGTCGCCAGCACCGAGTCTCCTCACTTCATGTCGCAGCCCCGGCTCCAAGAACAGGCACATCTCTAGCCTCGGAGTGGCTCGGTCTGGGCTGCCGGCCTCCCCATTCCATCCATCTCCTAGAGGTTCTGTACCAAATGCAGAGTGCCCTTTATTGCTTCCTTGAGTAACGTCTTTTCTGTCCAAGGCTGTGGCTTGACGCTGGGCTCTGGAATCAGACTATCTGTCTCTGATGCTATCCCGCCACTGGCACTCACTAGCTAAGTGTTCTTGGGCACCTCCTGCACTTCTCCAAGCCCCGAGCTCCTCATCTGTAAAATGGGCACCCTAATAGTACCTACTCCGCCAAGGCTGTTCTGAGGTTGGAGTGAGTGAAGACATAAAAGCATTTAGAACAGAGCTGGCGGGGTGGGCTCAGGGGAGCACAGATCACTCTCCTTGGTACAACCTCACGGGCTCCTTGTGAAGCCAGGAGAAATGCACGCAAACTGTGGGTGGAGTCCTGCTCCTAGAAAAAAGTGCTCCCTGAAGGTTGGTTTCCTTAATGGAGCAGGAAGAGAAAGGAGAGGAGAGAGAAAATGAAAGAAAGCACAAGAAAATGAGCAAAGATGTAGAATTTCCCAAAGCTGCCTTGGCCACAGCCTCTGGCTGGGGTCCTGAATCCTCCTTCCAGGTGGATGAAGGAGCGTGGGGACCCCCAGGTTCTCCTTTCTCGTTCCCAAAGATGAGCTCAGCAAATGCCCACTTCCCTGTGGTCTCTCAGCGCCAGTGCAGGCCTCCCCCATCACGGAGGGTCCTCTTAATGCAAGTAGAAGAATGTGAGTTCAAAGGCATGCCGACATCCAGGCCTCCAGCATTGGAAGTGTCACTGAAAAGTTAGCCACTGCAGTCGGAATAAACAGGGAGAGATGGCCCTGGAGACCTACACCTGGGACAAGTCAGGTTCTCTGAGCCTCCATTTATTTATCAAAATCATTGGGGCAATAACGAAACACCTGACATGTAGGGCTGTGGTGAGAATGATGCGATAAGATGTGCTTTATGCAGCTAATACATGCTAATAGGGCAGGTCATCTTAACATGTTCAGGGCAGTACAATAAAATGTTAGGAGTGACATTTGTCTAGTACTTTCTAGCTGCCAGGCCAAGACCTAAGTGCTTTAATGTATTGACCCATCTGATTCTCATGCCAACCCTACAAGGTGAGTACTGGTGTACTATCTCCATTTCACTCCCAGGAAACTGAGGCACAGAGAGGTCAGGTTACATGCTCAAGGTAACACAGCCAACAAGTGGCAGGGTGAGCCTTCCCAGTTGAGATCCCCCAGGGATTCCATGCAGATCTGACCTTTGCTTGCTGACTGCATTGCAAGAAGTCAACAAATATTCCTTCTCCCTCTCCTCTCTGCGCTCCCCCAATGGACCAAGCTTAGCTCCTGACACATAAACGGTACCCAGTGAGCTCTGCTGAATGACAGGGAGAAGACAGCCTGCCTTGAAGATGAGTCCTCCCCTCCCCAGCTCCCTGGGCTGCTTCTGCCCAACGAGGAGCTCATCACTGGCTGTACATTTCCTCCCAGAAGCCCCTCCAGGCTGCAGTGACCTCCCCAGCTGAGATCCCTTTGCCAGATGCAGTGTCTGCATTGTGCTATCAACCGTGGTCAGCATGTTCCCTCAGACACCATCAGGGACCACCCCTCAGGGCAGACAGGGGCAGGGGGCCCATAGCCCTGAGCGGCAGTGGGGGGCTGGGACCTCAAACACCTCTCATCAGTGAACATGACCCATAATGGGCAAGACCTGCAAAGGCCCCAGAGTCACAAAGACCTGGGTTTGAATCCTGGCTCTGCCCGGCTTGCTCTGTGTCCTTGGGGAAGCCGCTTTCCCTCTCTGAGCCTCAGTTTCCTCATTTGTAAAATCCAAAGCCTCCAGCACCTTTTTCACAGTGATATTGCAAAGATGAGTGAGATAACAGACACAAGTGTCAGATCCAGCGGCAAAGGCTTCAGGATACGGTACCAGTTGACATCTAGAACAGACCGTGGAGAACCTCTGTTAAAGGAAGATTCCTCTTGGGCTGCCAGTTATCTCGATCCTCCACTCACTCCCTCCTGCCCCATTTCTCCTACCCTGGGGCCAGAGGAGCCTTGACCCAGGACTGTCCCCTGCTGGCACTTCCTGACACGGGCCCCTCCCAGAAAGCGAACTAAACTCGCTATTCGCAACATTTGCCATTCTTCAATACAGTATTATAGAGGATTGCAATCAGATCTATCAACATCTACTCTACTTGAAATTAAAACTGAGATATTTTAACATATGTTTAATTCATTTAAAAATAATAATAAACTTATTACATTAGCATAAATAACACATCTTTGATGAAAAACAGCTATATTTCGCGAAACAGATAATCACTGCACTAAGCAGAATGGTGCTGTTTTGGCCTTTTGGCTAAATCTCTTTTCAATGTTTGGCTCAAGAGAAGGCAGCTGGACTCTCATCTGCTTTTGCATCCAATCCATCTTGATCACACAGGCCATGTAACCGCTGAGAAACTCCACTGTAGGCTCACAAAAGAATGGGACTGAAAAGGCAAATGTGTCCTGAGTATGATTATGAAAATAGTTTGGCCTCTTGGATTCCCTGGTAGGGGGACTCTCGGGGTCCCCAGGCCATGCTTTGAGAACAGCTGCTTGAAACCCATTCTCTGCACACTGGCTGCCAGGGCGATTCGGTTCCCTGATGACCTGTTCTCTGCGGGGCTGAAGTCTTTGCTGGCTCCCACGGCTCTCAGGGGAAGGCCCGAGCTTCCCCACTGGGCATCCCGTGCTCTCTCATGGGCTGGGGCACTGCCTCCCTCTCCCGGGCCCACCCCCCAGCCACACCTCCCCCCTGTGGGCCTCTCCCTGCAATACCTGTTCAGCCTCTCCTCCTGGCCCATTCCTTCTTATGCTTGCTGACTCACCATGGGTACCACTTCCCTTAGGAACTCTCTGCTGACCCCACCACCCCCAGGCCAGGTAAGTGCTCACCTGTGCTCACCTGGCACTCTCTGCACACCTCATCCTAGCATTCCCTGCACAGGAGCAGGTTTTTCAGGTTAGAAATCAGTCTCATGGACTGGGAGCTCCTTGTGGGCAGGGGCGTGACGCAGCAAGGAGCCCAGGGCCCGCCTCGTGGGAGACCCTCACAAAGCATCCATGTCGGTCAGTGTGTTTTAATCTAAGTGACCTTGCCCAGCATGCCAAGTTGGTCTTCCCTCCACTTCATCCATCCAAATTCCCATTCCCACAGGTATCGGTTTAATACCTCACTTCTAAGAGACGCACTTCTTTCCCCTCACGTTACTGTATTTCTGAAATCAGCATGTCTTACATTGATGCGTACATTTAATGTTTCTAGTTTTTCTTCTTGAAAGTTGTAGCTAAATTGAGGGTCTGTCTTACAATCAGCAGCATTTTACTTTACGATGATGATAGTTATCCTATTCCAAAATACGATGCTGGTGATTCAGTTGTGCATTTAACTAAGTGCTTACACCCCTCGTGCTGTTCCCCCAATAATCCACCCAGGCCTGGGCGCACCAAGCATCGTCTTGTTAACTGGGGAGTTTTGCAGGCAGGAAGAAAGGAATGGAAGAATTTCAGGCAACGAAGCTTAGATGTTAAGAATTGAGAGACAGAGAGAGAGAGGGAAAGAGAGAGAGGGAGAGAGAGAGAGAGAGAGAGAGAGAGAGAGAGAGAGAGAGAGAGAGAGAGAGGGAGGAGAGGCCATTCCATCTCAAGTCACTTGATCTAGAAGAAAATGTTTCTTTTGTAAACGTGACTTTCCAGATACCAAAGACATTGGTTCCAACCCCATCAGGTTTTGCTATTGTTGTTGTTGATATTGCTTTGTTTGGGATTTTTTTGGGGGGGGGCAGAGATAAGTTTATTTATTTTTAATTTAATTGTGGGAAGAACACTTACCATGGGATCTACCTTCTTAACAAAGTTTTAAGTGTAGAATACAGTATGGCTGACTATAGCACAATGTTGTAAGCGGCTTTCCAGAAAGTAGTCATCTTGCCTCCCTGAAACTTTACGTCCATTGATCAGTCACTCCCCCTTTCCCCTTGTCAATGGAACCATGACGTCGAACAACTGACTTAACCAAGCCAGGACTTCTTGTTCTCTGAGATACGAAATGCCCTAGTGTCTAATTCCCCTTGGCTGAGCCATCTTTTACTTGCAGCCAGAAGCATCCTAACGATACAGGTACTATTCATAACGCGGTTTGTGCGTTCGCTTTTCACCTCCTCTATCATGTGTGGACAGCTCACCACGTCTCTGAACAGAATAATAAAAACTAATATCTATTAAGGACTTACTCCTTGCAAGCACTTTAGGAAACCTATCATCTCATTTGTGATCCCACAACAAACCTATGCGCTCAAAAAGAGTAGCCTGCTTTCTGGATGAGAAGGAAACCAACACTTGGAAGGGAAAAGTAACATAATTCAATACTGGGACCAGAATGTGAGACCAGGTCATTCTGTCGAGAGTCTAAGTTTCTTCTCCACAACTCCAGCCGCTGAGATTCAGCCCATCATTTATGATGGCTGCAAGGCATCCCGTTTTCTGTATGTAACACAAACGCCCCCCAGGGATGGCCCACGCCCAGCAAGGTGAGGGCCTCCTCCCCTGCCCTGGCCCTTCCCAGCTGGGGTTCGGCACCTTCTAATTACCGATCCCTAAATATGCGAAACAAGAATATTCCTCGATTGCTTCCTCCTATGATTTCATGTAACAGATCCCCTCAAATAGAAAGTCCTTAATTTTAATTGCATATTATGTTCCGTTTCTGAGGGCAGACAGCTATTTTTTCATCCAGTAACTGTTTGAGAGACAAAGGTGTGGCGTGTATCACACCAAATGAAGTATTTGCTAGTTGCTATTACTACTGGGGCTACATTACATTCCCCTGATTTCCATTCGAGGAGCTCCTAAAGAAATCTTGGCATCTTTTTTTTTTTTTTAAATGTTCTTTTTGGCTTATCCTACCTATGACTACATAAAGGCCAACAAACCCCAGAGTTGTACTATAACTGGTGATGATAATAGTAATTAAGACAATGTAAAGATGTACAGCCATATGTTTTACTTGCTTATTGAATACCTACTGTGTGCCAACCACTGAGCTGGGCATAAGAAGAAAATTGCCTAGTCCGTCTTCCTCATTCAAGAACTACTTAAGAGATTCGAGTATCCCCACTGTTACTGTTGAGAATTGAAGAGTAGAGAAATAAAAACACTCATCTGCACGAGGCACACAGCTGTGTATCAGGAGGGGGGTTTTGAGCCCAGGCCAGTGTCAGCCCGAAGTGTGGGATCTTGTTCGGCTACTGTAGAGACAGAGGCCCCTTCTAGCTTCATAACTGACTCCATGAGAACGAGACAAGCATGTCAATTCCACATTATACATGGGGTCACCTTCCTAGACAGGAAGTGATCTTCCCGACTTCGGTGGATCAAACTCCGCATCAGAAGCAACATGAAGAAGGGGTTGGTGCTCACATAAAACACCCCCTAGACTAACAGCCTGCCTCTTACTGGCCCACTTCCCCTGCTGCCCACGCCAGAGAGTCTTCTGCTGGGTCCTCTGCATGCACACACATCCTGGATATCCCCTCTGACTCACACACACACACACACACACACACACACACACACACACACACACACACACACACACACACCCATGGCTGTAGGAATTATAGCCACATTCATCAGACTTAAGACTTCTGGCTTTTTTCGCAGGGGCTTCAGTCTTGCAGCGGAGCGAGAGAAAATGTCCAGAGAGGAACTATCAGTTCATTTAATTCCTATTCACTGAACACCCACCCCGTCCCAGGCAGGTCTTGTGCACACAGAGATGGGACAGACACAGATCCACCAGCTCCAGATCTCCAAGCCCCAGCGGGGGAGTCCCAGCTCATCACGACATATGGCCAAAGCTTAACTACATGGAAAAAATGGGCAGAAAGTAATGCCCTCTTACTATGGAAAAAAAAGGGAAGCAGAAAGACGTGGAAGAGGGGAAGGGTGCCCGCACACCAGGATAGAGGCTTGAAATGTAAAGCAGGGAGAACGGAGCAAAGGAAAGATGAATATTCGGAGCTGTCAAGAAACCGATTAAGCAGAAAGTAATTCTTGAGTGTCTCTGTCTGCTGAGCGAGTTACCTACTTATGTTTAATCCGCCCAATACCCTTACAAGCTCGGTCTATGACCGCTAACTTTACAGATGTGGAAACTGAGTCTCAGAGAGGTTAAGTCATTTGCCGAAGGCCACACAGCTGAGAAGTGGCGCTGCCAGGATTCAAGCCTAGATTGATCTGGCACTAAAACTCCTCCCCTGTGCCAGACCAGCGTGCACAGAAGTGCCACACCTGAGTCCTCACCAACAAACCACATGCTCACTGAGCCTCGCAGTTCTGGATTACTCAGTGGCACAGATTTCCACTGAGAAGTGACAGCGCTTCCCAGAGAGGTGCTGATCATGTGTGGTGTCATGTCCTATAGAGGGTACTAGGGCTCCCAGACCACAGGACCCCAAAATGTTTAGAGAGAGCCAGGACTGCCATGCTGCAGGCAGAGGCGAGACCTTCCCTACAGATGGAGATTCCCCATTGGGTTAACTCCTGCTTACATCACTGTCAGCCTACAAGTGGAGTTCCCTCATTCACCAAATATTTATTGAGCATCTACTATGTGCTAGGCATCTAGATGCTTGCGCTCTCTCAGTGAACAAAACAGCAGATGCTGACTTCATGGTGCTGACATCCTAGTGGTGGATGGGAGGAGCAGATCCCACCAGCATCCATCAGACCCCGACCCCGGCCCGAGGGCCCAGGAGCCGGATACTCAGAGGGACACCATCCCTTCCCTTTGGCTCAGTCCCTCCATGTACAGCGGAGGATCAGAGAGGTCTGGGTGGGCCTTGACTGTGGTCAGGCTGAGCCGAGCGGCAGAACTGGGGTAAGAACATCCCGGGCACAAAAGCGGAAGCCTACTGGGCTGGGCAGCCATGTCCTAATACGTCACCACACCAGTTCCCCGCCCCATCATGGCCTCTGCTGCAGAAGCCAGCAGAGAGCTTGTCCCAGTCACACTAAGTAACAACCAACGCCATATGGGGTGGCGGGGGGTGCCTGAATGCATAGTTTTGAATCTTTGCAGGTTTTTTTAAAATTTATTATTTATTTTTGGCTGCATTGGGTCTTCGTTGCGGTGCACGGGCTTCTCGTTGCGGTGGCTTCTCCTGTTGCGGAGCACGAGCTCTAGGTGCGCGGGCTTCAGTAGTTGTGGCGTGCGGGCTCAGTAGTTGTGATGCATGGGCTTAGCTGCTTCGCTACATGTGAGATCTTCCCCGACCAGGGCTCGAACCCGTGTCCTCTTCATTGACAGGCGGATTCTTAACCACTGAGCCACCAGGGAAGTCCTGTAGTTCCTTTTTTTTTTTTAAATAACAGCTTTATTGAGATCTAATTCATACACCATAACATCTTACAGGGTTTTGAACCGCTTCGTTGCGGGGGTCAGGCTTTTTGAAGTGAGACATTAAGAGCCGTGGCCGGGCTTCAGAGGAAACAGATGCCGCTGAGGGGCTGGGGACGGGGTAGGACGAGGGTGGGGGAGGGCACGCCTTCATGCCATCCTTGGTACGGTGATCCTGTGAAGAGCTTAGGGCCAAGGGGCCGGATGAGCTGCACCCAGATGCTGCCTCTACCACCTCTTAGCTTGGTTCACCTGGGTAAGTTACTGACGCTCTCTGAACCTCAGTGTTCCTATCTGTGAAATGGAGCTACAGCAAGTACCTGCCTCAGAGGGCTGTTGGGAGGATTAGATGACACAGGGTCTCTGTAGCACAAAGCCTGGCTCCACGCCCAGAGCACCATCATGAGAGGCACCTAGTTCTTGCTACAACTCTCTCATTCCAAACAGACAAAAATCTAACCCCTTGTCTTCTAAGAGTGCACAGCTGAAAACACCCCATCCCCAAACCATTCTTGACCTCTTTCCCCACACATCCAGCAACTAGGCAACTTTCCTTTGAAAACCAGGTGCTGACCTGTCTATGAGGATACAACGCAGGTTGGGGGTAGGGAGAGAGGGGGGTGACATGATGGAGGGACGCCTCCCGCTGATGTAGAGGTGACACAGCATGCAGGGGCTGGGGAATCACATACATTTTCTAACCATACATGACTTGTGCAGCGTGTTTTATTTGCAGGGTGCAAGATTGTCATGGTGACAGGGCCAGGGTGTGGAGGGAGATGGGGACCCTGCCCGCCTGCAGGAAGCCAGAGGGGGATTGGGTGGACAGCAGAGGTGAGAGAGAGCCCGAGGCTCAAGGGGGGCAGCGAGGCAAAGAGAAGGGGGGGGTGGTTCCACTCACATCCACTCACTTAGGACTGAGATGGTGCAGCACCCTTGCATTCATGCATTCAATGAACCTTCGGAACCGCTTGTCATATGACATCAACTAGTAACAAAGACTCTCCTTGACCAGACTTTAATCTGGCTAGTCCTGGACCTTGACCCCTGTCCTGCCTTTGGCCTGCCCAGTCCAGTCTTAGCAAAGAAACCTGCTGACTCTGTTTAGCAAGTATCCCCCCCTCTTGATACCTGATTCAGTTCCTCATGCCCCACCTTTGATGTCTAAGTCCTTGGTCTGCCTTTGGTAAGAATCTTGTTGGATCAGTTTAGCAAGAGTCTCCCTAGCTTTGAGGCCTTCTCTTAGTAATTCTCCATCCACTGGTATAAACCCTCACCCCCTCCTTTGGCTATAAAGCCCCACTTTTTTTTTTTTTTTTTTTTTTTTGGCCGTGCCAAGCAGCTTGTGGGATCTTAGTTCCCAGACCAAGGGTTGAACCCAAGCCTTCGGCTGTGAGAGCATGGAGTTCTAACCACTCGGCCGCCAAGGCATTCCCCCCACTTCTCCTTGTATTCATTCAGAGCTTAGCCTGGTCTCTCTCCCCTATTGCAATCACCTTGAATAAAGTTTTCCTTATTGTTTTAACAGGTGTTGGAAGGGGCCACACTTTGTTCATCTCTCTTGCCCACAGCACCCAAAGTGGTGCTGACACAGAGCACATGCAAGGTATGCAGAGAAGGGCCCTGGTGGATGGGGTCAAAGGTGGGCTGGAGAAGAAGGGCTACCTGGAGGAAGAAGAACCCAGAGACGGCTCTTTGCTGTTTCCCAATATGACACAGATTGGTCTCTGAGCCTCGGCTCTACCTTTCCCTCAGCATCACCAGGCAGGGAACCAAACTGTGACTCAGCCACTTCCTGGCTGTGTGACTTCAGACAAACCATGTAGCCTCTCTGGGCCTCAGTTTCTCCTCTGAAAACTAAGGATTAAATGAGTGAGCCGAGGAAAAGCATCTACAGAGTTTCTGCATTAGGCATTAGCTATGGTTCTTGTGATGGTCTTTGTCGAGCTTCCTTGACGAGACAAAAAGCCCAACTGGGGAGACTTGGAGTCAGTGCAAGAGCATCAGCATGTCACCTGACAAGCTCCTACACATCCTTCAAAGCCCAAATCAGGGCTCACCTTCTACAAGGCTTTTCTTCCCCAAGGCCTGCTCCCCAGACTCAGGGAGTCTGTCTCCCAGGCACATGCCTACCCCAAGGCAGTGTTTTACTGTCTGTCTCCTCATCCCTGTGGGGTGCTATGGCTGGCTTATCTCTGCATACCCATCAACGAGCACTGTGTGTGGCAGGGACTGAACACACGCACATTTCAAAAGATAAATGAACAAAAGAATGAATGAGTGATTTCATCCAGGTGGAGAGCAGACGGAAGGAAAGTAAACACCTTGAAGTAATATGATGGCATTTTTGAGATTCCAGGATGGAGACAACTCGCCAAGGACACAAGTACAAACAAGGAGGCCATGTACAGTGGAAGATGAAAGAATCGAGGCCCTAAGACTGCGAGCCGTAAACCTCAGAGGGCAGAGGAACATCCACACAGAAGCTTAATGGGAAAGGTTGCAACCCAAGAATTCTATACCTGTCAGCTGGTCATTCACGTGTAACAGCAACATGAGGCAGAACCAGATATGGTCACTGGAGAAACAGGTTCAAGGATATTTTCTAATACTTAAAAGTGACTGCTAGGGAAATCCAGAGCAAGGTTTATACCTTCCAGATCAATAGAGGCAGTATATTCAAGTCACACTGCCTGGGTTTGAGTACCAGTTCTTCTGTTCCTTTATTAGGGGCAAGTTCTTTAAACTCTTGATGCCTCACTTTCCCATCCGTACAATGGGAATGCTGACAGTGCCTGCTTCACAGGGCTTTTGTGAAAGTTGAACCAAATAATCCATATACAGTGTTTGGTCCAATAACTAGCACTGGTAAGCTGCATGGATATTGTGATGAGCCACTGAGATGCCCCTTCAGGAACAAAAGACTCCCTTCCTCCCCCTCCAGGTGCTGGAATGCTAGTAGAACAGCCTTGAGAGGATTGCTTAGGTTGATGAAAACTCCTCGCCCAAGATCATGTCTACAGCCAACCACTGACCAACACAGGGGTAGAGAGGCCCTGCCCGCTTGCTCCAACTTGGGACAACTCTGAAAGATCATCCCAGCTTCAAGGATCCCAGTGAAGTTGGCAGAGGCCTTTGTAGGGACTGCATGGAAGTTCTACTTCTCTCTCTGCTCAGGGCTGCTTCCTTCTCTTTCTTTCCACAAGTGCTAATTTCAAGAGCTCTCCCTAACAAACATCCTGTAGGCTAATGTCCTTCTCAGAGTTTGCTTCCTGGGGATGCACCCTGCCAACAAAAAGACCAACACAGAGACCCCCATACACAACCATCATTTGAGAAGACCCACCAGCCCCTGGGAGGCAAGGCAGATACATTGTAGCCTGTCTACCCAGAATGGGTAACCATTCCATTCGGCAGGAATAGATACATATTTCAAGTATGAGTATCCCTTTCCTGCCTTCAGGACCTCAGCCAGCCCCATTACCTAAGAACTGACAGCATGTATGATTGACCAGCACCAGGTCCCACATAACATCATGTCAGACCAAGGGATCCACCTTAGAGTATAAGAAGTGCAGAGGTAGGCCAACAGCAAAAAATAGAATACCAAGGAAACAGCAAGGATATAATGTACAGAAAGCAAAAATAAAACAAGATGGTAATGATGACAGATGATTAAATATATAATAAATGCAAATAGATTTAAATATCCTGAAAATACTCTAAGAGGGTTGAAAAAAAAATCCCAAATCTACCAATTTGCTATCTATCAGAAACACATCTAAAACAAAGTGACAAAGAAAAAGGAAAAATAAAGAACTCTGGATGGGGTTGGGGGTGGAGGCAGGACAGGGAAGATATTGGATTGCTTATATTGTTTAAAAAGATCCTTTAGGTGATTTTGATAGATATCTTCCTAGGGAAGCATACTTTCTGATTGAAAAGAAAATGATAATGAGCACATCTCATATCAGAATATAAAAGTAGTATCCAAAGCTGTTCTCAGAGGAAAATGTGTAGCCTTAAGTGCTGTCAATACTGGAGGAGGCTAGATTACAATAAATGGAATGAGCTTGCAACTAAAAATTTTTTAACTATATGGAACAGCTTAATGGAATTAAAAATATAAAAGCATAAATTAAGAGTAAAGTTGAAAAATAAATTCTAAAGCTGGTTAAACATAGACAAAAATTTTAATAGAAAGTTTTTATAACCACAAATATACATTTTTAAATCACAAAAGTATATTCTCTATATAGTTCTGTGCTATTATCTTTTAAAAAGTTGATGAAATAGATGATGATTTTAAAGGAAAAATATGAATTACCAAAATTCATTCAAGATATTTAAAACCTCATCAGAGCAGAGATACAATAAAAAATTCAAAGTTCTTTTAAACCATCAAGGAATGGATCATGACTCATTCCTCAGTTCTCAGGAAAAAATGAAAATTCTCCCAATCCATTTTGGGAAGCACAACACCATGTTGAAAACTAACAAAAATAAAATAAAGAGCATTCTTGCATATACTTACAGAAGCAAAAATCCTATATAATATCCTAGTAGGAGACTCAAGTGGCACATTAGAAGAACAAAACTTATTATGTCCTAATAGAACATTATGTTCAGTACAGCCTTTGTGCCAGGAGCATAAAAGATAGTCTGCCATTAGAAAAGTTATTAATGGGAGTCATCATTAATAAGTCAAAGGGAAAAATCCATATAATCATCTTCATAGATGACCAATGGCAATTGATCAAGTTTGATATCTGTTCATGTTGTTTTTTTTAATTAGTAGTATTGAAAGAATTCATCAAGATAGTAAAATAATTTGAAACCGGGCTTCCCTGGTGGCGCAGTGGTTAAGAATCTGCCTGCCAATGCAGAGGACACGGGTTCGAGCTCTGGTCTGGGAAGATCCCACATGCCGCGGAGCAACTAAGCCCGTGAGCCACAACTACTGAGACTGCGCGTCTGGAGCCTGTGCTCCGCAACGGGAGAGGCCGCGATAGTGAGAGGCCTGCACACCGCGATGAAGAGTGGCCCCCACTCGCCACAACTAGAGAAAGCCCTCGCACAGAAACGAAGACCCAACACAGCCAAAAATAAGTAAATAAATAAATAAATTTATAAAAAATAAAAAAATAAAAAAATAATTTGAAACCAATAGAAAACATCTTACTTAATGCTGAAAACCTAAAGACAGTCCCACTAAAACAACATAGGGAAGGCTTTAGGAAGCAGAAACTTAAACATCAACCCCTCCTCCACAGACACACACACACACACACACACACACAAGCTTGATAAGGTAGATTTTGTACATAATAATGTGAAACTTTTGAAGAAGAAAAAAAACAATGAACTTCAAAGAGAAGTTACCATTTGGGAAATATATTTGCAATGTATCTGATAATCCAAAGATTACTGTCCTTAATAAAGAACTCTTACAAGATATTAGCAAGTTGAAAAAGAAAAAACATGAGTTACATAAATAGCATTTTCAAATTCACCTGAAATAAACTGAATATTAAAGTAAACATGTGATACGACTTTTTAATCCATCGAATTAGCCCAGATTGAAAAAAAAATGATAGCACAAGTCTATTTGAAAATTCTGGGAAAGAGTATGTCTGAAGATTCTGAGAAAGAGGCATTGGGTTGCTTGGGGTAATTTAAATTGATTCAGAAATTTTTAAAGCAATTTGGTAATAAGTTTAAAAACACTTATAAATATTCATACCTTGATCTACTTCTAGGAATACATTCTGAAGAAATAAACTGAAAATCACAAGAGGACTTCAGGATGAAGGATGTTATTTATACTAATTAAAAATTGGAAGTAGTGTCCAAGTTCAACAACAGGGCACTGATTTAAAACATTCCATATATGATGAAATACCAGGCAGCCATTAAAAAATCACCAATTAGAAAAAAATTAATATTAGAAAATAGGCAAGAGCTATTGCTAATAAATCATGTTGCCAATAGCATGTATAGCATGACCTGAATTTGTATAAATATGCAAAGAACAAAAAAGATGGGAGGAGATAAAAGTTTTCATTCACTCACTTATTCTTTATTTCTTTCAAAAAATATTGATGAAGCATCTACTAAGTATCAGGCTTGGCTGCAGGCATCGTCAAATAAAATATGCATGAAATTAATGCATACGGTTATTTTTGGGTGGTGGGATTAGGTAGAGATTTTTATGTTCTTTGAGATGTTATTCTTTTTCCCAAATGTCCCACAAAAAACATGATTTTAAGCACAGGGCAGTAGTTGTCATCCCAGGCTATAATTTGGACTCAGCTGGGAAGCTTAAATAAATACTAATACATAAGCTGATAAAACAGATTTTTAAAAATATGTTCCTTGAAAAATCTGGTATCAATTAAAAAAGAAAATGAAACTGATTTCTACCTCACAGGATACACAAAAATCAATTTCAGGTTGATGGTAGACCTTGGAATGAAAGATAAAACAATAAAACTTAGAGAAGAAAATAATGGAGAAATCTTCATGATGTTTTCATAAAGGAAATAATTCACCAATTTCACCGCATTGAAATTAAGAACACTTGTTCACAAAACAAGAGCAACAAAACCATTAAGAGAGAGAAAAGTGAAGCCACAGAGTGAGAAAAGATATCTGCTACACATGTAATTAATAAAAGGCTTTTATCCAGAATACATTTTTTAAAAAACAAATTGGCATCCTAAGGGGAAGGTGATGTAGAAACTGGAGTACCCACATCACAAAAGAGGATATCCAAGCAGCAACTCACCAAATGAAAAGTGGGCAACCTCATAAGCCATCAGAGAAATGCAAATTGGAGCCACAATGAGATATTTCCACACGCCCATCAGAATGGCTACAATTAAAATGGCTGATAATAGGAAGGGTTTTTGGGGAGGTGGTATAGGAAGAACTCTCATACGCTATTGCCAGGAGTGCACGTTGGTACAACTGCATTGGAAAACAGACATTAGGTATTATATTTGAAGATAAAGACCCTGGAGCCCACAATTGTACTCTTTGCCATAGACCTTGCATATGTACATATATGCACCCAACACATGTACATATATGCACCAAAAAGTACATACAAGAAAATTTCTAACAACGTTGCTTGTAATAATCCAGTATAGAAACCAACCCAAATGTCCATCAATGGTGACTGATGCTACAGTCATACAGTGGAATTCCATACAGCAATGAAAATGAATGAGCTCAAGTGACACGCAATAACATGGATAAATCTCACAAACATACAGCTGAAGGAAAGAAACTAGACGCAAAATAACACCTTCTATAGGGTTCCGATTAAATAAAGTCCAAAAGCAGGTAAAAGAAACTATAGTGTTTAGGGATGAATACTTTCGTACTGAAAGTCTAAAGAAAAACAAGAATGTAATCACTGTAAACGTCAGGATAATGGTTACTTTGCGGGGAGAGTCTGGGTTGTGAGTGGAAAGGGACAGTGCAGGAGCTTTGAGGTGCTGGCAATGTCCTTACCTGCGTGGTGGCACAGCTGTTCCCTTTACATTAATTCCATAAGCTGTACATTTATCTTATGCCTTTTTTTTCATGCATGTCATAATCACAATAAAAAAGCTAATAAAGCAAGAACAACAAAAATACTGATGCCTGGGCCCCACCCCAGACCAATCAAACAGAATCTCTGAGTGGAGACAGTAGCATTTGCATTTTTTAAAACACTCCCTGGGTGTTTTAAAACACTCACGTGAGCTCTGAGAAGCATTGGTACAATGGGAAAAGGCAGCACAAGCTCTCCAGTCTGTGAGCTGAAATTTAAATGCTACCTCCCTTTCACCTTATCTGTGTGACTCTGAGCACTTCTCTGTGCCTCGGTTTCCTCTTCTGTAAAATGGGTGCAGTAACAGTATTTCTAAGTAAGCTCTGAGGATTACAAATGCCAATACCCATGAAGGGTTTAGAGTGTTTCTTGGCACGTTTTAAGTGCCCGATAGGTATTAGGCTGCTATCTTTATGATAATAATGTAGCAATATATATTCTTTTTAATGAGATAACATGAATGAAGGGGTCAAAATAATTCCAAACATATAAAAATGTTATTACTATTAAATATTTGGTTTCTACAATCTCGGGACAAACTAGGATCATCCTCAGGTATGGAATACCTTTATCCTTTAGGACTGGGAGGATGGGTACAATTTCAGGATCCAGGGTGATGAAGTCATTGAGGGAGTTAGGGGTATTTCCACTTGGGGCACACCCTCTGGTTTTGTAAGTTTATTTTATGTTTTGATAATATTTTTATTGAAGTATAGTTGACTTACAATGTTGTGTAGTTTCAGGTGTACAGCAAAGTGAATCAGATATATATGAATATATTTTCTTTTTCAGATTCTCTTCCATTACAGGTTATAACTCCCCAGAGACAAAGCCCAGATCCACCTTTCCTGGATTCAGCTGACAGTGGCTACAGCGCACCCTGTGAGTGGTAATGGGCACAGATGCTCGTCTGGACAGAGGTTCATTTGTTCTGTAGCTCAGACACAAGCCCTGAAGACTACGGTATCCAAAGGCCAGATCTCAAACATTCCCTCCACCTTTTACTGGCTGGGTGACTTTGGGGCAGGCACGTAACCGCTACATGCCTATGAAATGGACAGGATGACAAAAGAAGCTCTCTCCTCGTCTTAGATGTTTTGGTGAGGCTGTGCGGAGCTAAGGGATACAAAAGCCCCAAACACACTAAATGTGCTCAGCTAGAAAACACGTCACTCCCCCCCACATCCAGCAGGTGGCTGGGGAATGACACTGATAAAACTGATTCTGTAGGCTGACCTGGATTTTAGAAGCCCGTGGAGCTAAAACAAACACCACCAAACTGCTTTTGGAGGCTGCCATTGGGTACACAGCGCAACCAAGGGAAAACAGAGTCAGAAACATCCTTTCTCACTGGTCTACAGCAACCAGAAGAGAGAAAACATCTTCCTCTCCCGCAGCAGGAGACTCAGAAACAGCTACCCATCTCTCTTCTTTCTAACCCCCTGGAGACTTATTCTCACCCAACTGCCAGCCAGCCTCCTGCACCACATTCTATGTGGGGAGCAGCGTTCTGGAGCCACCAGTCTTGCAAAGGACTCTACTGCTTCCGAAACAGATGCTCACAGTGTCTGGGTACCACTGTCTTGGCAACTGCCTCCTGTGCTAAGAGGGGGCGGGTGTGGACACAATGTGTTTTCTTGAGCCAGAAACAGAAAAAGAGAAAGAAAAATCCATTTGAAAGCCCCCATCAAATACATACTCTGATACTGACATATGAGTGGCAAGGTGTATGTGTCCACTAGCCACACCTGGGGGGGGGATGGTGGGCTTTTGTGTGTGCACATCTGGCTGTCTGTCGTAGACCACTGTGGACTTTCATTACCCAGCAGTTCCAAGTCAGATCCTTTTAATGCCTTCAGCATCCAGCTTCCCCCGCCAGAGAAACATATCTGGTTACAGTGTAATTCCTCAGACCTACATTGAGTCACTTTCTCTGCAAACAGAACAGTGGCCCTTTAGTTCTTGGGTCAATTTTATTGACTTGTCTCCAACAGAAACTCTCTGGAACTCATCTTTTGCTCCTGGGTTGGGTTATAATTTTCCAGAAGAGGATTCACCATTTTTGCTGTGATCTTCAAAATGGAGGCACTACGCTGGCCCCCAAGTCCTGTCCATGGCCCATTACCTATCTGATCTCAACTGCTAGCCCTCACCATCTTCCTACTCTGCCCCAGCCATACCTGCCTCCTTGCTGTTTCTCAGAGACGCCAGGCACATTTCTACTCCAGCACCTTTGCACTAGCTGTTTCTTTGGCCTAAAGGTTCTACGGCACATGCCTTGCATGGCTCACTCCTTCCTCTCCCTCAACTCTTTGTTTAGATGTCACCAATAACACCTACACTGATTCCCCCCTTTAAAACTACAATAATCTCCCCGCCACATTTTTCCCTCCTGGCTACTCAGTCTATTTTATCCCTTAGCACTTTTCATCTTCTAATATAATAGTCTTTAAAAATTTTTTGGGGGTAGTTCTTTATTGTCTTGGTGTCCCCCACACTCTAGAATGTAAATTTCATGATGCTAGGAATTTTCCAGTTTAGTTCAAGTCTAGGTCCACAACATGAAGCACATGGTAGGTGCTTAATACTTCCGGTGTTTTTACTGTTATTTCACTTTTCCCCCTGCTGAAGTTTTCTGTCTGTGAAGAAGTCAATGGCTGAATAAGTGTCACCTCAAGAGAGAGGACACTCCATCTAAATAACTCCTCTCTGATTTCCCATCTCCCACCATCACTGTATTCTCTTCCTGAACTTATCATCCTGGCACTACCCAATGTAAGAAGCACAGAGTTTTGTCTTTGTCATTGTTCGTGGCTCTATCCCAACCATCTAGAAAAGAGCTCGGCAAACTTCTTTACAGGAAAGGCCAGAGGGTAAATATTTTAGGCTTTACAAGCCATAATGTCTTTGTCTCAATTATTCAACTCTTCCTCGTAAAGCAAAGCTTCCATAGACAGTAAGTAGGTAAGCAAACAAGCATGACTGTGTTCCAATACAAGTTGTGGGCTGGATTTGGCCTGCAGGCCATAGTTTGCTGACCCCTGATCTAGAACAACACCTGGCACATAGTAGGTGTTCAACAAACATTTGCTGAATACAGGAATGACCTGAGTAATTTATCAAGTGCGTACTCTGTGTCAGGCACCATGCTCAGGCTTTCTTTCAAATATTTCATTTTAGCCACAGAACCACCTATTAAACTCAGGACGGTTATCCTCAATTTAGAGGTCAAAGGACAGACGCTAAAGGAGGCCCTGTGATTTTTCCTAAAGCCATCATGACTAAGTGACAACGTGGGGACTGCAATCCAGGTCTTCCAGGCCCCTGATCGTTCCACCACTGACACGTGTCCTGCATTCTTGTTGCACGTTCCATGAAAATGCCAAGTCATGATGAGGATGATGGCTATAATTCTTCATCACCTGTTGCATATATGTTCTTCCACTCATCCGTCCAGCCAGGGTGTGCCAAGTACCCACCGTGTCCCTTCATCTGCTCAGTGCGATACAAGCTCTAGTCAGACTCAAGTCCACGTTCGGGCAAAGCAGCCACCAGCATGCGGCAAATACGGACTATGTGCCAGGCACCAGGCTGTGGGCATTAAAAACCGTGATTCTGACTCAGGGGCTGCCTTCCAAAGGAAAGGCAAGAAGTGCAAGTACTCAGAGGGTCTTCCCTGTACCAGCCACCGTGCAACATCCTTCCCTGCCACGCTAGGAAGAAGGTGACAGGTACCATTAGAAGATCCAGGCAAAGGTCAGGGGAGCTCTGAGAAATCAGAGTGGACTTTGACCTTGGGGCTCAGGGGAGGCTTTAGCAGAAGGTCACCGCTGAGTCATGGGTTTGGGGGAGCCAGACCTGGAACCAATTTCCATTCCTGCCACTTAATAGCCATGGAGACCCTGGGCATATGACCCAGTTTCTCCCTGACCCAGAAAACAGGGATAAAAATAGTATAAACCCCCATCACCAAAGAATTTTTTAGAAAATTAAATGAGCTAATATATGTAAAGTGATTGCTTGATCCAGAGTAAGTACTTAAAATGTGGCCACAACTGTCACCCTTGTTGTCATGATTTGATGGGGTCCTTGAAGATGTGATGACCATGGGGTGGTGAGAGAAACTCAGGGACTGGCCCAGCCCATGAGGCCTGTGTTAATTAAATAGTCCGAAGCCAGGAAAGTCCCCAGATTGGATCGTTTGCTGGTTTAACCAGCATCATGCACCATGGAAGGGTTCCATCTGTTGCTAAGACGTGGTCTGGTGCACCTTGGCCCCGGCTGCCTGGATGTCCTGGGGAGACAAATCGTGCTTCTGCTCAGAGGTGCAACTTAAAGTACAACCGAGGACCAGCTCCGATGGCACGGGATGTGGAAACTGATCTCCTCCTGCTGGTAATGGGGCCTGCCTCCTTGCAACCAATCCGAACTCAATGAGTCAGCCCAAGCATCGCCCACTCAGAGCGCACAGAGGGGCGTGAAGCACTAATAGGTGCTTCATTAACATCCCCTTCTGGTCCCTGCTGTTTTTCCTGGAACTCCCCATCCACACCAGGCTCTGACAGAAGCACCGGTGGTGGCGGGGTGGGGTGTAACTCAATAGCAAAGAGGTGGCTTCGAGTCTGATTTCACATAATGCAGCTCAAATCAAAGTGGTCCCCTACTCCATTCAGTACATCTTTTGCAACTGACAATAGCTCTTTTTTTAACTTGCCCATGCATCTTAGCTCAAGACAATTCAGAAACATAAAAACAAACCCAGGGAAGTGGAGAGGCTTTTAATCACATAGTAATAACCTAGTGTTTATACAGCATGTCATCCTAAGGAAATTTCCAGCTCACCAAGGATTCTGGAGCTTCCACAACGTGTCGTGGGCTTTCCCAGCTGCTCCCTTACTGGTTCCTCGCAATAACCTTCAGGTCGGCACTCGGTCGATCCCTACAGGGGCTGAAGCTCAGGGAGCCTCAAAGCCAACAAAGGCATTCATGGCATCTCCTAGGGGAATGACACCTCTCACCAGAGACCAGGAATACTCATGGGACTCATGAGACAAGGATTGGCATTTAGCGATGCCCTAAGGTAGCAGGTTGGTTTCACAGTTGCCAGGACCGGGCTGTGGTCAGATACCTGAGGTCAGCCCCAGATTTGACAGTATGATCTGTTTGGACTTCAGCACGTTACCTAATTTCAGCAATTTCACTTTCCTCATCTGCTAAATGGAGCTAATTCTAGTATCTATTCCCGGGATTGTGGTGAGGATTAAATGAGACAGTATGAGAGGCCCTTGGCACAGGCTGTGGCCACCACCTCTATCCCTGACCCAGGTACTCTGCTCCCCGTGCCACATATGCTGTCTCATTTCATCTTCACAGTGGCCCATGATTGGCCCCATTTTACAGATCAGGATAACAAACACTTGGGTCTCCAAGTTCAGTTTTCATGGAAATCAATTCTCTAGCCACTACCTACATTGAGCAGTGAGATTCTGCAACTAAGAACCAATCTTTGCAGAAGCTGAATTTACAGGGAAGAAAAACATGCCGCTTATACTGTAAAGAAAACAAAAAACCTGATCTCCTCAGAGCCACACATGGTCAAACAAACCTGGCAAGGCAGTAACTTCATGTATGTCAAGAGGGAGAAATGTCTTCCTGTTGCTTTTCAGGTTTGGTCTCAGATTTGTCCAGTCCTGCTCCCTGCAAGTGCAAAAGCCTGGGTACCAAAACCTTGGGAAAATACCAAAGAGAGGAAGGTCATTGTAGCAGGCAGAATTCTGACAGCACGCACGGCTCCTGGCTCCTGGTGTCCACACACATAGCAGCACCTGGATCTGTGCAGGCTTCAGCTGGCCAAGGTGGTGCAAAGCTGTTACAGCCATCTTGCCAAAGGTAAGAGAAAAGGAATTGGAGGGGTTGGGAGAAAAGGGGTGTGTGTGTGTCTGTGTGTGTGTGTGCACGCATGTAATAGGGAAGAACAAATCTAATTCCATATTGGATCTGTTTCTTTTTCTTGAAACTCTGTATTTTATTGCTTTTGTTACAAGTTAAGGATGTTGCCTACAGCCAGAAATACACAGGATAGCCCATTCTCAAGACTTGGACCTTTAAAGGTACAACACTCTTCTATTCATATAAAGATAAAAAGTTGCAGAACAGAGAATAATATTTGTCTTGTTGGAGGTTTATAGGAACATTGCAACCAGACCTAGGTGGACAGCGGCAAGAACAAAGGATTCCGGCACCAAGAAGTTCCCAACAACCAACCACACCCCCACACCCCCACCCTGCCTTTTAGTATAAAGAAGCCTGAATTCTAACTCGGGGGGAAAAGGTTCTTTGGGACACTAGTCCACCATCTCCTCTGTCTGCTGGCTTTCCCAATAAAGTTGCTGTCCCTTGCCCTAACACCTCGTCTCTGTAATTACTGGCCTGTCATACAGCGAGCAGTACGAGCTTGGACTCAGTAACATGCACACTTGCAGGGATGTTCAGGTCAGAGCAAGGGACTCTTAGCTATTCTGAGAAACTACTGAGAAAAGAGGATGTCACGAAGTTTTGCAGAGGGCAATGAATACAAACCCTCTCGTCCCCTCCCTGAAGCATTTGTGAAGCCACAGAAAGGTTCCTCTTGCGTTTCAGTAAGAATATTTCTTCTGGACTAATGCAGCACTGTGCCAAAGAGAACATACTACGGAGTCAGACTGCCCAGGTTCAAATCCCAGCTCCATCCCCACCAGCTGTGTGACCTTGAGCGTGAACTTCCTTATCTGTGAAATTGGGACAGTAGTAGTACACCTCCCAGAGACTGCTGTGGGGTGGTGCACAAGACACCTGCAGCATGGAAGAAATCCTTGATAAAAGTGCAATAATGAAAAGTGATGTGTGAGGGGATAAACTCAAGGGAGGGCAGCAAAGACCCAACTTCATTCCGATAACCTGGACGATTCTTTTTTCTTGAAAACCTCTTCCACTCCTGGTGCATCTTTCATGTTAGCATGGACGTCCTTTCCACAGTGCTTTACGATAAGTATTCAGTCCAAGTCTACATTTTAGAGAGAGAACTTTATTTTCCCATTGCTATTTTCAACATCCTAGGAAGTGGGTAAGTTCTAGGCAGTGCTGTCAGGTGGGGATGGGCAGCTGGAGAGGAGAGAGAGGTTTCCACACAGCGTCCAGCCCCGGCGAGCCCTGGGTTCCTGTGGATTTCCCACTGGTTCCCCTTGCTGATCTTTAGAAGGTCTTAGCCCTAGTGTTTCTGGTCCTAAAACCTTCCATCTCCTCCACATCTCTGTATCTACAGCCCCATTTCCACCCAACTTCTAAACCAACTGGTCTACACAGGGTACCCTAATCTTCACCTCCCATTCAATTTTTTTTCCTCCAACTTTTTATTTTGAAATTTTTCAAACTTACAAAGAACTTGAGAGAAAACAGCGAACACTTACATGCCATTCACCTAGATTTATTATCCAATGTTAACGTTTTGTCCCCTTTTGCTTTATTTACACTTTTTAAAAATTATGATACATTGGAAAGTAAGTTGGAGACATCATGACTGTGGGGTGGAATAACGGCCCCCAAAGAGGTCCTCATCTAATTCTAAGAGCCTGTGAATATTTTAGGTAACATGGCAAAGGGGAATTAAGTTTGCAGGTGGACTTCAGATTGCTAATCAGATGGCCTTAAGATGGAGAGATTTTCCTGGTATCCTTGATAATATCTAGATTTTAGCCCTATGAGACCCATTTCAGACTTTTAATTTTCAGAAC